>NC_141346.1:57493604-57889356 GCF_057382095.1 Aulonocara sp. 'chitande type north' Nkhata Bay | reverse complement strand
GCATCCTCGAAAGAGTGTCCTTTATCCTTAAGATGCAGATGGACTGCTGAGTCTTGTCCTGTGGAGGTGGCTCTTCTGTGTTGTGCCATGTGCTTGTGAAGTGGCTGTTTGGTCTCTCCAATGTAGAGGTCTGGGCATTCCTTGCTGGACTGTACCGCATACACCACATTGTTAAGTCTGTGTTTTGGCGTTTTGTCTTTCGGGTGAACCAGTTTTTGTCTGAGCGTGTTGCTGGGTCTGAAATGCACCGGGATGTCATGCTTGGAGAAAACTCTCCTGAGTTTTTCTGATACACCGGCTACATAGGGGATGACAATGTTGTTGCGTCTGTCTTTCTTATCCTCCCTCGCTGGTGTCTGGTCTTCTTTTCTGTGCCTCTTTGCTGACTTTAAGAACGCCCATTTAGGATAGCCGCACGTTTTGAGTGCTTCCTTTACATGTGTGTGTTCCTTCTTTTTTCCTTCAGGCTTAGAGGGAACATGTTCTGCCCGGTGGTGTAGGGTCCTAATTACTCCAAGTTTGTGTTCCAGAGGGTGATGGGAGTCAAAGAGGAGGTACTGGTCCGTGTGTGTGGGCTTCCAGTAAACTTCGATGTTGAGGTTGCCATTCTCTTCAATGTGCACAGCGCAGTCCAGGAAAGGCAAACAGTTGTCCTTTGTGTCTTCCCTGGTGAACTTGATGTTTTTATCCACAGCGTTAATGTGCGCAGTGAAGGATTCCACTTCTTGTGTCTTGATTTTGACCCAGGTGTCGTCTACATATCTGTACCAGTGGCTGGGTACTCTTCCTTTGAAAGAGCCAAGAGCCTTCCTTTCCACTTCTTCCTAAGGTTGGCTACAATAGGTGACACGGGGGAGCCCATAGCACAGCCATGTTTTTGTCTGTAAAAGCCTTCGTTGTATTTGAAATATGTAGTGGTGAGGCAGGGGTCTAACAGTGTGCAAATCTGATCGGGTGTGAAGTTGGTCCTGTCCTCCAAGGAACTATCTTCTTGTAGTCGTTTTCTGACAGTCTCCACGGCCTCCGTGGTGGGTATGCAAGTGAAGAGAGAGACTACATCAAAGGACACCATGGTTTCATCTAGATTCAGGGTAAGTTTCTGGACCTTGTCGGTGAAATCGGTGGAGTTCTTGGTGTGGGGTGTTCGCCACGAGAGGAGCAAGGATGGTAGCAAGGTGTTTAGCAATGTTATAAGTGGCTGAGTTTATGCTACTGACTATGGGTCTGAGTGGGACAGCTTCCTTGTGGATTTTAGGAAGTCCTCAAATGCAGGGTATGGCATCCCCTGGGTAAAGGCGGTGATATGTAAGGCGGTCAATAATTTTGTCCTTTTCAAAGTCTTGAAGGCAAGCTATAACTTTCTTTTTGTAGCTGCTTGTGGGGTCTCGCTTTAAGGCTTCATAGGTATTGTTGTCACTGAGGAGAGTAGTGATCTTTGTATGGTGATCTGTAGTGTTTAGGACCACGGTGCATCTTCCCTTATCAGCTGGTAAAACAGTGATGTTGTGGTCTTTGCTCAGGGAAGCGACAGCCTTCTTTTCCTGTATTGTGAGGTTGGATGGATCCAACCTCCCAATACCTCACAATACAGGAAAAGAAGGCCGTCGCTTCATTCTTTCTCCCTGTCCTATCCCCCAGTCATGTCTGTCCTGTCTTTAAAAAACGAAAATAAAATAAATACATAATCATAATAAAGGTCAATCAAATGGACCAATATGGCAAGGCCATGATGATCCACTTGGTAAAGTAAATCCAGTTGGCAGTTGTGCAGACAGGTTGTGATATTTTACAACAAGGCATGTCAATACTAAATGTGTGTTTTGTCTAACCAAATCACATTCAAATGACTTACATTCTTAAGTATGTTTCAGTGGTTATGTAAATGTTTTATCTCATGACCAAGAACAGCAGTATTTATGACTGACAAAACTGACAATAACATCTGTGGGGGAAAAAAAGTTAAGTTGGATATTTGTTTCATTGAGCACTTTTTCATAAGAGCACATGTATTCCTGACCATGTAGCAGTTTTCAGTGTTGTAAACACTGCAAGATCGATGTGGTTTTTAGTATACTTACCTAAATTATACCTGCCATTCTTTCATTTAGACACTATAGGTAAGTGTAGTAACTGACAATTTTGGGGAGTTGAGCAGAACAGTTAATGAATTTTCTCCCCACTGCTACAAAGTGTTTGCTCATAAGGCGCTGCATGATAATTGAGTATTCTAATATTGCATTGTATACAATTCATATTTTCATTTTACAGTTTTTTCTGAATGCTTAAACCCTAACTGTGATTCCTGTAGCACAGTTTCTAAAACTATTCAGACTTATAGCAAAACCACTCACTGAGTTTGCAAAACTAAAAGCACAAAAACTGCTTTGCACTCAGTTTGCAATTTTGTAACACACACTTTGCAAAACTGTAGGCACAATTCACTGCACAACACTCAATTACCAAATCTCCAACACACTCCTAGCAAAAGTATACACATGTATGGCTATCATTAACACTAATTTGCCAACTGTCTGGCACACTTTCACATGTGAAAACTTTTTTAGATAATTAGTTCACTTTGCAATCAGCCTAAGCACTATAATACAGGTAAGCTGTGTGTGCGGAGTACAATGGAGGGAGCAGAAAGAGTGAGAAGTAGAGGAGGCCGAGGAGGACGTGGAGGTGAAGAAGTAGGATGAAGAGGACGACAAGGACAAGGAGGAGCAAGAGGAAGACGAGGAGGGGGGAGAGGAAGACGAGGAGGGGGGAGAGGAAGATGAGGAGGGAGGATAGGAAGGGTAAGAAGAGTAAGAAATAGAATTGCTGATGACATCAGAGCTACAATAGTGGACCATGTAATCAACCGTGGAATGACCCTGAGGGTAGCTGGCCAACGGGTCCAGCCTAACTCGAGCCGCTACACTGTAGCAAGTACCATAAGGACATTTTGAAATGGGAATCGGTTAGTACAGTCACTTTGCACAAAGATTTGTAGCACTGCCATATGCCAATGAGAAACACACCAATACAACTGATGTAAAAATACTGAAGTTGTTACTTTACAGAATTGCTAGATGACCAGATGCTGGGGCAGAGGAAGCATGTTCACTGCAGACCAAGTAACCCATATAGTCATTATGGCGATTGCAAATAATCCTATACTTGGAAATAAACACTTGTGTTTGTTTTGATGTGTTTGAATAAACACCAGTACTTGAAGTTTGGATCCCTCTATGCTTATGGATCTATGACAGAAGTATGAG
Source organism: Aulonocara sp. 'chitande type north' Nkhata Bay (assembly GCF_057382095.1). Classification (NCBI taxonomy): domain Eukaryota; kingdom Metazoa; phylum Chordata; class Actinopteri; order Cichliformes; family Cichlidae; genus Aulonocara; species Aulonocara sp. 'chitande type north' Nkhata Bay. Next base: position 57,886,093 of record NC_141346.1, on the reverse strand, counting down.
CTCAAACTGACATAGCCTACCTTGTGCACAGAGAAAGCAAAAGCCAGATGTGTTTTGTATTCATACCATCAGTGTGCAGTTGGCGCATTGTGTGCTTAGTAGATGATGGCTTGTGTGTACTGTTTGATACGGAAACACCATTTTTACGAAGGTGTGAAGAGTTAATCTAGCTGTGTTTGCTTTTGCAAGAGAACTACAATGTTTTGATTATTGGGTGACAGGTTTTCTTATTTGTGTGAAGAGTTTTGCAAAATTAGCCAATAGTTACAAAAAATGTGCTTAAGCAATCAGAAAAAACTGTAACTGAGTTTTAATCAAAACATTGTAGTTCTCTTGCAAAAGCAAACACAGCTAGATTAACTCTTCACACCTTCGTAAAAATGGTGTTTCCGTATCAAACAGTACACACAAGCCATCATCTACTAAGCACACAATGCGCCAACTGCACACTGATGGTATGAATATAAAACACATCTGGCTTTTGCTTTCTCTGCGCACAAGGTAGGCTATGTCAGTTTGAGCTCATACTTCTGTCATAGATCCATAAGCATAGAGGGATCCAAACTTCAAGTACTGGTGTTTATTCAAACACATCAAAACAAACACAAGTGTTCATTTCCAAGTATAGGATTATTTGCAATCGCCATAATGACTATATGGGTTACTTGGTCTGCAGTGAACATGCTTCCTCTGCCCCAGCATCTGGTCATCTAGCAATTCTGTAAAGTAACAATTTCAGCATTTTTACATCAGTGGTATTGGTGTGTTTCTCATTGGCATATGGCAGTGCTACAAATCTTTGTGCGAAGTGACTGTACTAACCGATTCTCATTTCAAGATGTCCTTATGGTACTTGCTACAGTGTAGCGGCTCGAGTTAGGCTGGACCCGTTGGCCAGCTACCCTCAGGGTCATTCCACGGTTGATTACATGGTCCACAATTGTAGCTCTGATGTCATCAGTAATTCTATTTCTTACTCTTCCTACCCTTCCTCTCCCCCTTCCTCATCTTCCTCTCCCCCCTCCTCGTCTTCCTCTTGCTCCTCCTTGTCCTTGTCGTCCTCTTCATCCTACTTCTTCACCTCCATATCCTCTTCCTCGGCCTCCTCTACTTTTCACTCTTTCTGCTCCCTCCATTGTACTCCGCACACACAGCTTACCTGTATTATAGTGCTTAGGCTGATTGCAAAGGGAACTAATTATCTAAAAAAGCTCTCACATGTGAAAGTGTGCCAGACAGTTGGCAAAATAGTGTTAATGATAGCCATACATGTGTATACTTTTGCTAGGAGTGTGTTGGAAATTTGGTAATTTGAGTGTTGTGCAGTGAATTGTGCCTACAGTTTTGCAAAGTGTGTGTTACAAAATTGCAAACTGAGTGCAAAGCAGTTTTTGTGCTTTTAGTTTTGCAAACTCAGTGAGTGGTTTTGCTATAAGTATCAATAGTTTTAGAGATTGTGCTACAGGAATCACAGTTAGGGTTTAAGCATTCAGAAAAAACTGTAATTACGTGTTCCCTGGTGTCTCCCAGCTGCAGTGTGTATTACTGCCAGTAGGTTTGGTAGTTCATGAAATAGAAGAGCTTTTGTTCCTGTAATATTGAATTGTCTTTTAAAAGATGTCCAAAAAAATAGAAAATACAGTATTTCAAAAGAAAAGGAGTATATCACAATGAATATATAATTTGAATGTATACAATTTAATTCATTCTGGTGTTAGCAATTAAATGTTATATACAGTGGCTTGCAAAAGTATTGAACCTTTCCACATTTTGTCACATTACAGCCACAAACATGAATCAATTTTATTGGAATTCCACGTTAAAGACCAATACAAAGTGGTGTAAACGTGAGAAGTGGAACGAAAATCATACATGATTCCAAACATTTTTTACAAATAAATAACTGAAAAGTTGGGTGTTCGTAATTATTCAGCCCCTGAGTCAATACTTTCTAGAACCACCTTTTGCTGCAATTACAGCTGCCAGTCTTTTAGGGTATGTCTCTACCAGCTTTGCACATCTACCGACTGAAATTCTTGCCCATTCTTCTTTGCAAAACAGCCCCAGCTGTCAGATTAGATGGACAGCGTTTGTGAACAGCAGTTTTCAGATCTTGCCACAGATTCTCGAGTGGGAAGGAAAAACTCCATTTGAAAAGGTTTGAAACATCTAGCAGAACCAGGCTCAAGGAGGGACTGGCTACTGTGACTGGCTGAGGTTGATGGGAAGGAGACAGGACAACATATAAACTATGGAAGAGAGCAAGCAATACATACTAAATAATGATTAAATGCAGAGAGGTGTATAAACACAGAGAGAGTGAAGAAGAAAAAATTATTATTATATAAGTAGTATTTGTCAAAACAGAAGGTTTTAAGGCTAATCTCAAAAGCTGAGATGGGTGTTTGTCTACTGAATTAATATTGGGAGCTGTATCCACAGAAGAGAGGCCTGAGTGCTAAAGATTCTGTCTGCCATTCAACCCTAAAATACTATAGGAACCACAAGTACGCCTGCAGTCTAAAAGAGATAAGCAGCCAATTAGCAATATATACAGTACTGTGAGGACTTTAACGTAAACTACAACCAGATTTCTCAAGACCTTGTATGTGAGAAAAAGATTCCAAAGTAAAATCTGTATTTCAAATGGAGTCAGTGAAGACAAGTAAATATGGGTGAAATATGCTGTCTCTTTATAGTCCTTGTCATGACTCTCACAGCAACATTTTTGATCCCATAAAATTGAAAAATTTTTGATGCAGCAGATTCAAATGAAACCTGGCCAAGAGGCGCAGTAGGTATCCCGGAGGAGGAATGTGTTGAAAGTTGGACATCAACTATTAAGGATGATTTTTAATGAATTTTTGAACATGATGCAACCAGGCTGTCCCAGTGCATTATGTGTGCACGCCGTGCATGTGTGAGTGCTTGTGTGTACGTGTGACATACATGTGCCGGCGCTGCGTAAAGGCCGGTGTAGAAGCCCAAGAAAATTTATGTGTCGGATAAGAGGTGACTGGCTTGACCACAGCTCACAAATGACGACTCACTTGACCCTGGTTTTCCGGTGGTTAGAGACAAATGCAGTCACGTGGCAGGATGCTGAAAAGGGACCAAACTTCAGTCAGGAGAACAACTGACATAATCCATCCACAGTACGAGGTTAGTCATTAATATACTGCAACAGCTTGGGAATGCAGCAATAAAGCACCTGTGAGAGAATTCACCATTAATGGTATGAAAGTGGAAGAAGCGACTTCATCGAAATTGTGCCTTATCATCCGGTGCGCCTTTTGGTCTGAAAAATACAGTATCAAACATTATAGCAATCTACTTTTTGTATGCCTTGTGTTTCTTAAGCCATTCCTAAATTCTTGTCCAAGAGATTTCAAACGTTATAAAATAAACTAGCTATGAGCTGAAAAAGTTACCTTAAAGTCTGATATCATTCTGAACCAAACTGTTGTACAGTGTGAGAAACTGTACAATTGTGAAATAACACCATGAAGTGGATACACCACTTTTCTTGGGTGACTAGGCATTCACCATAGCTTGTTATGGTAATCATAACTTTTAGACACACAGTGGAAAGGGCAACACAATCTAAATTCATTAAGTACCAAACGATAAGTCCAATGTTGATTTCTAGTCTTAACATGAAATTTCCCACTCGTGGGACTAATAAAGGTATCTTATCTTATCTTATATTAGTTGAAAGTGTACATCTTCCCCACCTCTGCTGCTTGTACAGTATCATCACTGTTATACCGGTCTCTTTCTCATTCACATTGCTTCTTCTGGCTTTCATTCCTCTTCTCTCCAGAGCATCCCTCCACCTTTCCAGGCTCTCCCACCTACTCCTCCCTACTCTCACTATAGATCACAATGTTATCTGTGAACATCATTATCCACAAAGACTCCAGCCTGATCGCATCTGTCAGCTTTTACTGTTGTTAACTCACCATTATCTGATATGTCAGGCACATAGCCTCTGGGCTGAGACGCATTCAGACGCACACACACACACACACACATATATATGTGTCGTCCAACTGACTCCAGCGATATAGGGTCGGGGCCAATGAAGGGTGTTGAGGGCAGCTCATATCTGATAGATTAGCCAGGGTCTATTTCCTTGCCACAGAGTTTTGATTTTTGTTGGCGGAGGCTGCCATCCCATAATGAAGTCTCTGAACAGTGACTTGAGGAGCAGAGCTCATCCACCACTCATACTAATAACAGCAGGTCAAATATCAGGAAAGCACAGACTAACAATGGGGACATACTGCTTTGTGAGATCATCAAATCACTTCTTTATGCTGCTTCTAAACCACTTGTAAAAAGTATAGTAGAAAAGTACATCACATTCTGTACTAAAACTCTCCTGAAAACAATTTACAAACATGTGTTTTCTCCTATTTACCTCTCTTTGTTTAACAAAGGGAGCTGTTAATGAGTTTCGATTTTTGTTCATGATCGGACTGTTGTTTGTGCACTAACAGAAAGCTTAATGCTCTGGAGTGCCCATTCAAAAGTAAACACAGAAAGAACTAAATTAACTCCACAGCTGGTGTGAATTAATGCACAAATGAAGCAATAAACTTTTTTTTGTTGATAAAGTACAGTAAACGGTTTGCAGTGACCCAGCAAAATGTAGATTACAAATTCATTCATCAAAAATTACTAAGGCTCTTCTCCATGTCCTCCATAGACTACGTATTGGATAAAAGACTCAAGTGTTTTTGGGCAGTTGTTGTGTTGTTGTTTTTTTAGTCAGAGGTACCGTATTTGGTCAAGAGGATCTGCTAAGCTATCTGCTAACACTAGCACAGACCCTGCTAACTGTTACTAAATAAAAGACTAAGAAATAAAAGACCACACAGCATAGCACAGCATATTTTTTTTATCAGATAATTGCTTTAAAATCCTCCATGTTTAAATATGAATATATTTTATTCATTATTAATAGAATGCTTAAAAATGTTAATCATGCAAAAACACCTTTACCTCTGTCTTCAAGCAAAGTTCTAGTATACTTAACTGTACAAACTAGCTGTACTGTAACTCTACAAAATTGATGCTCCCATGACAACAGTGGGCTCTACAGTGGAATATTTGAGTGTCATGCACAATAAAATACGAGTGGGTAAAAGAAAGGAGATGGAATAAAAATCCACTGCTGGGAGTTTGAGAAAATCAGTGTCAGTGACTGAAGTGACAAGCAACAATAATGAAGTGAGAGAGAAAAAATAAGACAAAAAACGTTTGCCACATGTGAAAGGGGGCCATGGCTTAAATTGAAGTTAGTTAAGAGACTTATATAGTGTTGAGCTTCACCTTTCTTTCTTTATTTTTAGTACATTTTTCCTTTATTATTAGGTTATTACTACATTACCAGCATCAGTTTGCCCTTTAAGCCACTTAATTGAGGGCAGTTAACCCTGAGCCTGGTTCTGCCAGATTTTTCTTACTGTTAAATCGTGGCTCAAGAGTTGGGAGTTCGCCTTGTAATCGGAAGGTTGCCGGTTCGAGCCTCGGCTTGGACAGGCTCGCTTGTTGTGTCCTTGGGCAAGACACTTCACCCGTTGCCTACTGGTGGTGGTCAGAGGGCCCGGTGGCGCCAGTGTCCGTGTTCTGTCAGTGCACCCCAGGGTGGCTGTGGCTACAATGTAGCTGCCATCACCAGTGTGTGAATGTGTGGATGACTGGATGTGTAAAGCGCTTTGGGGTCCTTAGGGACTAGTAAAAGCGCTTAAAAGGGGTTTTTTCCTTCCCACTGTAACTAACTTATAAAGTATGTCAAATTTGGTCCTGTGAGTTCTATATAGTACTATACAGAAATAAATAGGAATTTTATTGATTAGAGCATGTGGAACAGGTAACAATGATAATTTTTGAAGGAAAACTCAAACTGAATTTCTGTTTTTATACCCAATTTTGATCCAGTACACTGGACTTCTCAATGAAGTCCAGAATTAATCAAGCAGTTAATCAAGCAATTAATCAAGCATAGAATTAAACCAAGTTTTCTTTTCAGGAAGGCAAGTATATTATTACTTTTTAATTATATAATAATGTGCTTTACTATTTTTTGTGAAATGGTACATTTTAAAAGTTTTGGTGTTACGCTAACAGTCAGAACCATAAGTCACAGGACACCGTCTAATACTATATATTGCTTTATGTCATATATAACAGTTTTATATAACTCTGAGTGGGCTTCCATATGTGTTTTCTTTTTTATCTCTTTTTTACCAGGTACTCATTCGGGTGTGGTCCTAAACATGAACCATGTTGACCATGGTGTTGGGACTCTATTGCAGTAATCCACCCTTCACTTTTTATGCCAGCCCTGGACACTCAGCAAAGACCAGTGGCTCAGCTTGAAGGCTCATCTGTGTGTACACTTTCTGTCTCTTTACACAGCTACAATCGGCAAGCATGTCTCACAAGACTGGTTTCCACTGATTCTGACAGTCAGAAAGAGAACACACGAGGGCAGTGTTGCACTTTTTGAAATCTCTACTCACAGGTACTCTGAGAGCTCAGCTTCTTTGGAATATACTGTATGTACACACAGATTTGTTTATTTTAAAAAAAGAAAGAAAAGAAAAAGAAAAGAACATTCATCTCCATGTGTTCCTGTTAATTTACAGATGTGTGGTCTGTGATGTTTCTGATCAGTTTCACCTTTGTCTGTCCCATGGTGCCTCAAACAGCAGACGCAGATCTGCACAGTGACATTTCCTGTTATTTAGCTATTTCTGGAAACAGTACAGCCCTTTCTCCTAGTCCTCATCCCCGTCCTAACACTTTCTGGGTCAGAGCAGACCCCCCTAGAGACAAAGATTGTTGTCATTGGAGGGAAGCTGTAGTTGATATATTTTATTGCATCAGCCTATATTAGGCGTAGCCCGTGGTGGAATCACATCTCCTTAAACGTTTGGTTCATTGTAAATGTGTAAATATGAACGTTGATTCACTTTGTATGTGAGTGTTTTACACTTATACCAAATTACACCACTTTTTTTACCCCTCTTTGTCTGGAGTTTCCTGCCACAGAGTTTCCCAAGTTTGAACAACATCTCACTGTTTCCACTTTCCTCACCATCACTGCCTGCTTTACATGTATCTGTTTTGGGTATTTTCAGTATAATGTCACGAGTAGGGATATTTCACGGACTTCATTGTTAAAACTGGAAATGATTGTCTTGTCCTATAAATACTTTATACTCACAGTGACAGGGTGACAGCAACGTAGATTAATATTTTTGATATACTGTCAGTTTTTCTTTTCCAGCCCATGTAGAACACAAATTAGTGTTTGTGTTACCTTTTGTAGAAGTCTTTTATGTTTGTTTGATTGCACTAATGTGAGTAGTTGCTGTGACAATGCACCAGACAGCAGCTGAAGAAGTCTACAGATGTGTCAAGAGGTCTTTGAACGGCCTTTACAGTGCTACCATTGTCATCACCCTTTGGTCCATCTTGTATTTGATGCAGCAGATCATGTTCACTCCTCCTGGTTTTGTACATATTCTGCTCATGTTTCTGTTCTTTGTTTTCTAGTGATGTGTCATCTTTGTATCAATGTCCTCTTATACACAGGGGAAAATGGGGGTTATGATGTTCCAGTGTAGTAGTCAAGGAGTTTCACAGATGGTGGCACAGTGTAATACAGCAGTGTAATTATGACCACGCTGTTATCCTTTCATTATTTTTCTCTTTTCTGCTGGTTTGTTTGATCTTTTGGTTTTGCAATTAAAAACAACTGCTTTCTCTTCAGGAAGCACCTTGCACTCAACCCACATCCTAGAATAAATCACTCCCGTAACGTCTTTGTCTCCTTAATTTGTATAATATTGTCTGGTACAACTCCTACTGTTAAAGCTGATAGAATGGCTCAGCTAATCACCTGACCTGAATCCAACTGGAAATCTACGGAAAGAACTAAAGTTCAGAGTTCACAGAAAGAACCCTCAGGATTTAAAGTTTGTTTGTGTGGAACAAAGGGCCAAAATCAAGATCATGGCCAATAAAAGAATGACTAGAATTCAGGGATCACTTTCAGAATTTTTGAGTTTTCCAGTTGTGCGCACCTGCTGCTCATTGCCACCTCTCTACCTGAAAGTGAATAAGAACTGTTTGTGTGCAGTTTGTCACAGTGTTTTGTTACTTAAAGGTCCAGCTGCTTAATTCACAGGGAGAGAAAAGAAAGAACACTAACTCCACTCAGAGATGAAGAAAGACAAGAAAGACAGCACAGGAGAGGAAGAAGAGAGGTTGGATTTAAAGGTAAGGATTGCTCAGTGTGTAAAGCTCAATATCCAAGTAGTTTCTCAATTCTCAACCAAACCAAGTAGTTTTAAGCTGTGGCTCAAAATCTGGTCTCTGAATACAAATCATTACTTTTGAGGTTGTGGGAATATATTTCACCAGCTCCTGTGCAAAAGTGTTGAGTGGTCAGGGCCTGTTCTGTCTTGCTGTTTAAGTGAGCATCTAGGTTGGTACTTTGAATTCTGTGCTCATTTTTATTTACTAGGCAATTCATTTACTGGGCAATTCATTTAAAGCGGTCTCGTCAAGTATCATGTGAAAATTATAATTCAACACCACAACATACACCTACTGTGATTTGGCACAGTATGAATACAATTTAATTGAATTTCACAGAAAAGTTTAGACATGTACAAAGTTACCAGTCCATGTCGAGTGCCCTGCAGCCATTCAGAATAGATGCAAATTATGGGGGAATTTCCAAAGGATTTCACATTCCGACTGGGGTCTGGAATGTGGGGCCTCCCTGCTGCTGCGGAGTCGGGGCGGTCTGCTTCTCCCCACCCCAGGAAAAAGGGTAACACCACCTGGGTCTGGGTGCAGTTTCCCCCTCCAGGGGCAAGGGTACCTAGACCCGGGGCTTAGAGTACGCCTGGGGAGTGTGATCGTGTGTACAGTGTTTCTCTATGTCTGTCTCCACGTTGGGTGAGTTTTGAGTAATTGCATATGAGAGCATGAGGGGGGAATGGATGTTTGTATCTGTGTGTGCCTGTATGTCTGCTGAGTGAGCCCTCATCTGGGACTCTCCTCAGCTCTTTCTGGGACAGTGGCGCGGCTGCCCCTCTGTTGGTCTTCCTTGGTCTCTTGTGTTCTGGGGGCCTCTGGATGTCTGGAGTCTTGATCTCCTCCATACCTGCTTCATGCCCTGGAGGACGGGGCTGTGGCCCCCCCACACCCTCTAGCAGATCATTACATGAAGGAACCTTTTAAAAACAAGCGCGTTCATGCTCACAGGTGTACACACGGGTGCTCACACACACAAACAACACCCTTTTTGGCTCCTACCTCAAAGCACACTGTGCGCTGTCGATCTTACGTGCTGCACAATAATGTTTAATATTTAGTATTTACAGTCATAATGTTGTTTATTCTATTGCTCTCGTTTTCTTCTGCTTCTTTTAAAAATTAAAAAAAGTATCTACTGTTATCTATTATTAGCTAGTTTATTGTGATGGAGTTGTTTTTATTATGTTGCTCTTTGTTGTCTGTTTTCTCATCTCCATACAGGTGATCCAGGTGTTTTGTTTGTTTTTCCTCTTTTTTTCTTCCCCCCTTTCTCACCATCTCTTCTCTGCTCAATTTTTGTTTTTCTCCCTCTCTTTCTTTCATTCTTCATTCATCCCCCAGTCATGTCTGTCCCGTCTTTAAAAAACGAAAATAAAATAAATACATAATCATAATAAAGGTCAATCAAATGGACCAATATGGCAAGGCCATGATGATCCACTTGGTAAAGTAAATCCAGTTGGCAGTTGTGCAGACAGGTTGTGATATTTTACAACAAGGCATGTCAATACTAAATGTGTGTTTTGTCTAACCAAATCACATTCAAATGACTTACATTCTTAAGTATGTTTCAGTGGTTATGTAAATGTTTTATCTCATGACCAAGAACAGCAGTATTTATGACTGACAAAACTGACAATAACATCTGTGGGGGGAAAAAAGTTAAGTTGGATATTTGTTTCATTGAGCACTTTTTCATAAGAGCACATGTATTCCTGACCATGTAGCAGTTTTCAGTGTTGTAAACAGGATGGTAGCAAGGTGTTTAGCAATGTTATAAGTGGCTGAGTTTATGCTACTGACTATGGGTCTGAGTGGGACAGCTTCCTTGTGGATTTTAGGAAGTCCGTAAATGCAGGGTATGGCATCCCCTGGGTAAAGGCGGTGATATGTAAGGCAGTCAATAATTTTGTCCTTTTCAAAGTCTTGAAGGCAAGCTATAACTTTCTTTTTGTAGCTGCTTGTGGGGTCTCGCTTTAAGGCTTCATAGGTATTGTTGTCACTGAGGAGAGTAGTGATCTTTGTATGGTGATCTGTAGTGTTTAGGACCACGGTGCATCTTCCCTTATCAGCTGGTAAAACAGTGATGTTGTGGTCTTTGCTCAGGGAAGCGACGGCCTTCTTTTCCTGTATTGTGAGGTTGGATGGATCCAACCTCCCAATACCTCACAATACAGGAAAAGAAGGCCGTCGCTTCATTCTTTCTCCCTGTCCTATCCCCCAGTCATGTCTGTCCTGTCTTTAAAAAACGAAAATAAAATAAATACATAATCATAATAAAGGTCAATCAAATGGACCAATATGGCAAGGCCATGATGATCCACTTGGTAAAGTAAATCCAGTTGGCAGTTGTGCAGACAGGTTGTGATATTTTACAACAAGGCATGTCAATACTAAATGTGTGTTTTGTCTAACCAAATCACATTCAAATGACTTACATTCTTAAGTATGCTTCAGTGGTTATGTAAATGTTTTATCTCATGACCAAGAACAGCAGTATTTATGACTGACAAAACTGACAATAACATCTGTGGGGGAAAAAAAGTTAAGTTGGATATTTGTTTCATTGAGCACTTTTTCATAAGAGCACATGTATTCCTGACCATGTAGCAGTTTTCAGTGTTGTAAACACTGCAAGATCGATGTGGTTTTTAGTATACTTACCTAAATTATACCTGCCATTCTTTCATTTAGACACTATAGGTAAGTGTAGCAACTGACAATTTTGGGGAGTTGAGCAGAACAGTTAATGAATTTTCTCCCCACTGCTACAAAGTGTTTGCTCATAAGGCGCTGCATGATAATTGAGTATTCTAATATTGCATTGTATACAATTCATATTTTCATTTTTAAAAACCCTAAAAACAACAGTCAAGCCTGCCTTTTAATTGTGGGGTGATCAATTAGATTTTGTCTTAGCACCTGAATATTCAGGATGTTACATATAAGGAGAATTAAATTCTGAATTCAAGCCAATGAAGATAAGTTGATATGAAAGCAACATCATCCTTCACGCTTGTCTCTGTCAATAATCCCACATCCATGTTTTGGTTCAGCCAAAGGTTTTTTAGGGAGCTTTCAGGGGCACCTGATAATGAGCAACTGCAGTAATCCAGCCTAGATGTAACAAACACATGGATTACATTTTAAGTTTTCACTTTGACCTCAAGAGCTGCATAGCCTTTTAAGATGATAAAGTCATGAGACTTTGTTGAACCATCTTATAGGGATGGGTATATCTATAAGGTTACATTTTTAGAAGTAGCACACTCCACTTTATCATGTTGGCTCTCTTCTGAGCTTTAGAAGAAGGCATGTTCAAGTGAAACTTTTGTGTAACCAAATCACATTCAAATGGCGTAGGTTGTTAAGCTCATTTTTTTTCATATAAATTTGCTTTCCGTAAAACCAACAAGATTTACTTCTGGTTAATTAAACAGATACATAGTACACAATTAAATATCCAAAGTAAAGATGCCATAACTCATAACTTTATTACAAATTAATTATTATTTTTTTCTTGTCTTCAGTTTGATTCATAACATTAAAGAAGGCACTACGTATCTTTACATATAGTGCCATGAAAAAAAATATTTGCCTCCTTTCTGACAACTTAGTTGTTTGCATATTTGTCACGCTTAAATGTGTTAGATCATCAAAAGAATTTTGATATTATACCCAATATTTATCCATTTATGGCCCAAGGGAAGCCAAACTGATTTGTTGTAGACCTTGAGTTAATGATACAAGTGTATGGATTCCTGTTACCTGCTTTTTTGATTGTAATATCTACGATCTTAGTCAATGCAACAGAACTATGGATAAACTAAAATGTGCTATCTTTCATTCTTATCTTTAAAGGAATCTTTTTAGAAAAGAATTAATAATAATAATTAAAAGACAAACTGCCAACTCTTGAGCCACGATCGCCCTTTAATTGAACTGTAGTTACAAGGTTTCGCTTTTGAAGTAGTGTAGAAGGTCTGTTCCCTGACATTTGAAAGAGATCAATTTGTCAGAACTACAAGCACACCAGGAATATTTGAAAGATGACCAGCAGGTGTCACACTCTGTCCTAGTGATGTGCGCATCATGAACAAATTGTTCAGTACTCGAAAATCACTTTACTGAAGCCCAACTGACTCACTGACTCATCCCTGTTGCTAATTTCATTAGTAGAAATATATCTAGCTTATAATTAAAATTAATATTATTTAATTAACTTTATTTTAATAAAGTTTTATTTTATCTAATCTAATAACTTTAATCTCAGCCAAACCGTAGACCCTTTTCTTTTCTCACTAAAACACAACAGCAATCATTTATTGTTACATTACACATATGGAAGTCATTTTTAGGTTCTGGCAGTGCTGATCCTGTTTCTCATATACTGTCCTACTCATGGGTTAATGAACTTGTATGGCCCTGAGTAATTACCTGTCTACATTTTTTTGCCATGTTACATTATAGAGTCAAGAGGATACCTCAGTGAAAACTGTCATGTTTCCTTCTGAGTCATGCATGAAAATCCAGATACTACACACTACACTATTAAATTTATAGTGTAATTTACACTGTAACTCACACATTCAATTGTTTAAATTTGATAAATACACTTTAGAGAAAAAACAAAACTTTATACTATTTTCATGGTTTCCCGTCTTTTCCGTCCAATTTCCAGTGATTTTCTCATTTCATTAATGAGAAAATCACTGTTAGGCTGCGTTCTTAATGGGAAACACATTGCATTAATCTCAAAGATACTCTAGCGAAGCACTCAAAATTCCATGTATGAAAATGTCTCCAAACAATAATAATGATGATGGCATGGTGGTTAGCACTGTTGCCTCACAGCAAGAACAAACTTTAGAATTTTTCTTTTGGCTGTATTTATCTGTTGCTTTTCACTTATTATAGTACTGCAGGTCTTTCCCATCAGAATCCAGATATGGTGATTTGGCTTTTTGAACTGTTAGTAGGAATCAGAGTGCAATGAGCAAAAGTAACAAGGCAAGGCATGACATTAACAACTAGGTTACAATAGGCTTTTATTACACTATGAACTGTTTTAAAGGTGCTATAAAAATCAACTTTATTGTTATACTGTATAGCTTTATGAGGAAAATGCCTGTTCACACAGGTATTGTCTACATTACACAAACAATATTATTAAAGAAGATCTATTTTATCATTTTACTTAAAAGGGTTACAATATAATATTCAGGAATGCATTGTGGATATTAATAAAGCAAAGACGCACTAATTTCAAAGCTCTGTCTTCTTTCATGTTTCCTCTTTCTAAAATACTAATTTATGAGGCTGCTCTCTCCAAGTCAGGGTGACAAAGCTCACTCCTTGCTGGTTCAACCTTAACTGGAACTGGGAGACACAAACAGCAGCCATTTAGAACATTTTCTCAAATTTAAATATATTTGTTTTGTTTTTTAATTAAACATTTGTTCTTAATTGGCCTGAGATCAGGCTGAAAAAAGGAACTATTTAAACTCAGGACTTACCTTTTTCAGGATTTCTGATTTCACAATAGGATCATTCAAATCCAGAGCAGAGGACCCAGGATTCAGTCTCAGCTTAATTATCTGCTGTTTTACTAGTATGGAATGGGGAGAGGAATTTAACATGCCTGGAATTTTATTCTGACATACTAGAAATGTGAAAGATAATAAATGAGCATTAAACATGAGTTTCCCCAATGTAATGCAGTCTCTTCCACTGAAGGTAAGGAAACTCACCGGGTGGAGGGAAGTTGTAGCAGACAAAGGGTAAGCTTGTTTCACAGGACGAAAACCTAAATTTTCCTGAACTTTTCAAAGCCAAAACACCACACATGACTTTCATTGAGTCAATCGGGTTTGCAACGTTGTCAAAATAGCCAAAGTTGAATCTGCTCTGATCGGACCAAAAAAACCAATTAGGCCTGCTTAAACCAATCCATGCCCGATCGCCACTTGGCACCAAGCTCTGGACCATCTGGTTCTCTATGTCGTTCTTCACAGTGACCAGGCTTGTGAAGTTCTGGCTGCAGCAAGCCTGAGCACTCCCCCAATCCATTGCTTCATCAACAAGAACAAATTCAGGCTCTAGCTGTGTTCCTGTAGTTAGGGATTGGGTAAAACCACAAGTGAATCTGTCGGCATAGTAAATTTTAAAATGATCTTTATCAAAAAAAAAAATGTCTTGCTCTGTACTCACCATTATTACAGATAAATGGATATTCTTGTATCCATATCTCATCCTGCCATCCTCCATCTTCTCCAATGGAGACGCATGTTTCTCTGGCTCCATAAAAATCTGGTTCATTAGTATTATTTTCCCAGTTCCTATATTCAGCCCCACGTCCTGTGGTCCTATCTGACCACATCCAGGCAATTTTAGCGTACAGACCGATCCAGATCTCAGCGTCGTTACCAGTTGAAGATACTATGTTCCTCAACTGGTTCATTTGGACCATGTTGTCAATAGTTGCCAGGTCTTTATATCTCTGTCTACAATAGGTCTGAGCCATGGTCCAGTTCTTTGCATCAGTAACATAGTGATACTGACGATACAGGCAGGTGGAGATGTGCCACCCTGTGAAAGTAGCAATTTCGATTTGTTTAAGATTGTATCCGTAGTCTCATTCTCTTTATAAATAACCCATCAGTACCTTAAAACACTTTGACTGTATGTTAATATACAAAGCATTATTAGAAATTTATCAGAGAATTCACTGACCTGTAAGATGTAAAAAAACCAATAAGATCCTCTTCTGCATGATATTACTGTATGGGTTGTTTGAGTCAGGATGCTGTTGATATCGCTGTTGCTCAGGCAAATGTAGGAAAATTCAATTCAAAGTAGAAGAAGGAGATTGACGAGCAAAACAACAGCCTTTTATGCTCAGATCTGTCTTTTTGATAGACCAGTATAGTGTCTGCATCACTGCAAATTCCTCCCAAATCCATCTTTCATTTTCTGACTAGCCTCTCGCCCAACACGTGAACGAGACCCAGAGATACTTAAACTCCTTCACTTGGAGAAGCAACTCATCCCTGACCCAGAGTGGGCACGCCACCCTTTTCCAGTTGAAGACCATGGCCTCAGACTTGGAGGTGTAAGGTGAACCGCTCCAGTGAATGCTGAAGGCCACCACCAGATGGATCCAATAGAACCAAAAGACAGACATGAGACTCTGAGGCGCTTCTGGCTACACCTAGAAATTCTTTCAGTAAAAAATTGTGAATATAATCTGTGACAAAGGGCAGCCCTGGTGAAGTCCAATACCCATCGTTAACCAGTCCAACTTATTGCAGACAAGCCTGTATACAGTTATACAGAGATTGAATGACTTGTAGCAACAAGCAAGACACCCCATACTTTGACAACGTGGCCCACGGGATTCTCTGAGGGATGCAGTGAAGTGTCTCCAAGTCTACAAAACCCATGTAGACTGCTTGGGAAAACTCCAATACATGAATATCCTTAAGACGATAAAGAACTGGTCCAGCGTTCTGTGACCAGGATGAAAACCACATTCTCAGATGCGCTGACCGTGGACACGCTGGTGCTCCCAAATCACACGACTAATTTACAGATGATGTACCAGGAAATTGCAGCCTTGGTGAAGCAAAACGTTTTTGGAGTGAAAGCAACAAGAAAAAGTAAAGGCGATATCAATAGCGAGTTTTGAGATGTGAGATTTGTGACACGTGGCATGTTTGGAGGGTATAGCCAGTGTGTCTTGTGTAGTTAGTGTGTTTTTGTTTTGTGTGTCAAAACAATGAGGCCACTACTGAATGTCACTGTTGCTCCTCCATCTTGTGGTGGACAAACTATTATGTGAAGTGGCACAGATTTTTTGAGTGGTATTTTCATGTCTCACCTGACTGTTACTATAATTTTAGTCACAGTTTTAAATAGTTCTACGAAAAAGGCCTGAGGCATTGGCTCAGATTCTGCTTTATCTAAAACATATCAGTGGGATTAAGGTAGGTCCTCGAAGTATTGCTTTCACTGCCTGCCTATATCCTCATTTGAAGTCAGCCGCACCCCATCTGCACTGTACATCGTGTAAGAAGTTTATGGTTTCCCAGAATTCCTTTGATATTAGTCCCAAAGTCTTTTTCCATTGCCTCACTGAACTCCTCCCATACCCAAGTGTTTGCTTCAGCCAATGCCCAAGCCCCACTTCATTCAGTTCCCCAGTACCTATCAGCTGCTTCTGAATTCCCACAAGCTAACCAAGCCCAGTAGAAGTCCTTCAGCTGCCCACATAGCAGACAGGTCTGGCCCGGATCTGGTGTCAGGCGAGTGCTGCTGGCTGACTTCTGGCATGGTAAGTTTTACCTGCTCACCCTTACTAGTCTTCCTTCTGTGATTCTCTAATGTTATTTTTCATCGAGAAAATTCACAAAATACACCAAGACCTGGTTTCCGATGTTCCATTTAGCTCTTCCTTTGTAATTCATCTCCCATCACACTGTTTTTCTGCTTTCCAGTTCCCCTCGGTTCAGATCTCATCTGTAAGTCAAAACCTTCTACTTGTCAGCTAGACCCCATTCCTACAGCTTTGGTTAAGGCATGTCTACCTTCTTTGCTTCCCCTCATATCTGCTATCATCTATTCTTCACTTACCACTGGAACTGTTCCTGCTTCCCTGAAAGTTGCTGCCATCACCCCAATATTGAAAAAAAAAAAAAAAAAACCTGGTCTAGATCCCAATAATTTTGAGAATTTTTGGCCTATTTCCAATCTACCATTCCTTTCAAAAATTCTTGAGAAAATAGTTGCCCTACAATGCCATACAGCCATTCATACAGATTAATAATAATCTGTATGAACAGTTCCAGTCTGGTTTTTGCCCCTCCACTGAAACAGCACTTATAAAAATAACCAATGATCTTTTTATGGCAGCTGACTCCAGTTTACTTTCCATTCCTATTCTCCTCGATCTGAGTGCTGCTTTCGACACTGTTTCTCACTCTGTTCTTCTCAGTAGGCTAGCCTCCATCGGTCTCTCCCATACTCCACTAGCCTGGTTTAAATCATACCTGTCTGATCGCACTCAGTTTATTCAACTCAAATCCTTTACTTCTCAGCCCTTCCTCTGACCACTGGCGTGCTCCAGGGATCTGTCCTGGAGCCCCTTCTTTTCATCATCTACCTTCTTCCACTTGGACACATTTTCCATGGTTGCTGTTTCTAAAAATATTATTCCACAATTTCCTAATTATTTTGACAGCAAAAAATTCAAATGCTGTGAGAATCACATATTCATTTAGAAATGTTTGTAAAGGCAGAATGCATGACTAGTTGTTTGCTGAAAACACTTGAATTTAAAAATTAAGTGGCGTGACCTGATACTTGTGTTCAAATCGTACTCTTTGGCGCTGCTGTACTGGGCCCTGGTCCGGATGGGCTTGGGCCCCCTTTCCCTAGCGGGTTGCAGAGTATGGGGGTGCCTACTGGGGTCAGCGGGGGAGCTGGCCCCAGGGAGGGGTCACTTGCCCCTCCCTTCCTTCCCTCCCCATCTCCAGCTGACTCCCTCTTCCCGCTCCACCACAATCACCCACACATGCAGGGCCTTGGGGTAAGGTTGTGTCACCAGGGTGCAGGGGAGGCATCCCCCCCTCTGTCCCCTTCTGGCTGCTTGTGCCTCAATTTTATCTCACAACTTAGACATTCACATTACTCACACTCTCATAACACATACATATAGGATCAGGGGGGTGGGCATGCTACACGCACTCCAAAAGACCATCAGGGTGTACAACCTCACCCCTGGCGTTGTTGCCCACCTCCCAATTTTAAATACACGTAGACATTGAGGGCTAGCAGGAGGGGCTATGTGCTTACCTGCTGCTCTCTGGCAGGTAGCTCCATGCCCTCCTGGGTTTTAAAGGCACCTTAGAACACACATGCATCAACACTACATATGAGCGGGCGGAGGGAGGTTTGGAGTCTTCACACACCCCCGTTCTCTGCGACCTGCTGGAGCGGGGGGCCAGGAGGAGGAGTTGGCCGTCCGACTGGGGTCTGGAATGTGGGGCCTCCCTGCTGCTGCGGAGTCGGGGCGGTCTGCTTCTCCCCACCCCAGGGAAAAGGGTAACACCACCTGGGTCTGGGTGCAGTTTCCCCCTCCAGGGGCAAGGGTACCTAGACCCGGGGCTTAGAGTACGCCTGGGGAGTGTGATCGTGTGTACAGTGTTTCTCTATGTCTGTCTCCACGTTGGGTGAGTTTTGAGTAATTGCATATGAGAGCATGAGGGGGGAATGGATGTTTGTATCTGTGTGTGCCTGTATGTCTGCTGAGTGAGCCCTCATCTGGGACTCTCCTCAGCTCTTTCTGGGACAGTGGCGCGGCTGCCCCTCTGTTGGTCTTCCTTGGTCTCTTGTGTTCTGGGGGCCTCTGGATGTCTGGAGTCTTGATCTCCTCCATACCTGCTTCATGCCCTGGAGGACGGGGCTGTGGCCCCCCCACACCCTCTAGCAGATCATTACATGAAGGAACCTTTTAAAAACAAGCGCTTTCATGCTCACAGGTGTACACACGGGTGCTCACACACACAAACAACACCCTTTTTGGCTCCTACCTCAAAGCACACTGTGCGCTGTCGATCTTACGTGCTGCACAATAATGTTTAATATTTAGTATTTACAGTCATAATGTTGTTTATTCTATTGCTCTCGTTTTCTTCTGCTTCTTTTAAAAATTAAAAAAAGTATCTACTGTTATCTATTATTAGCTAGTTTATTGTGATGGAGTTGTTTTTATTATGTTGCTCTTTGTTGTCTGTTTTCTCATCTCCATACAGGTGATCCAGGTGTTTTGTTTGTTTTTCCTCTTTTTTTCTTCCCCCCTTTCTCACCATCTCTTCTCTGCTCAATTTTTGTTTTTCTCCCTCTCTTTCTTTCATTCTTCATTCATCCCCCAGTCATGTCTGTCCCGTCTTTAAAAAACGAAAATAAAATAAATACATAATCATAATAAAGGTCAATCAAATGGACCAATATGGCAAGGCCATGATGATCCACTTGGTAAAGTAAATCCAGTTGGCAGTTGTGCAGACAGGTTGTGATATTTTACAACAAGGCATGTCAATACTAAATGTGTGTTTTGTCTAACCAAATCACATTCAAATGACTTACATTCTTAAGTATGCTTCAGTGGTTATGTAAATGTTTTATCTCATGACCAAGAACAGCAGTATTTATGACTGACAAAACTGACAATAACATCTGTGGGGGGAAAAAAAGTTAAGTTGGATATTTGTTTCATTGAGCACTTTTTCATAAGAGCACATGTATTCCTGACCATGTAGCAGTTTTCAGTGTTGTAAACAGGATGGTAGCAAGGTGTTTAGCAATGTTATAAGTGGCTGAGTTTATGCTACTGACTATGGGTCTGAGTGGGACAGCTTCCTTGTGGATTTTAGGAAGTCCGTAAATGCAGGGTATGGCATCCCCTGGGTAAAGGCGGTGATATGTAAGGCGGTCAATAATTTTGTCCTTTTCAAAGTCTTGAAGGCAAGCTATAACTTTCTTTTTGTAGCTGCTTGTGGGGTCTCGCTTTAAGGCTTCATAGGTATTGTTGTCACTGAGGAGAGTAGTGATCTTTGTATGGTGATCTGTAGTGTTTAGGACCACGGTGCATCTTCCCTTATCAGCTGGTAAAACAGTGATGTTGTGGTCTTTGCTCAGGGAAGCGACGGCCTTCTTTTCCTGTATTGTGAGGTTGGATGGATCCAACCTCCCAATACCTCACAATACAGGAAAAGAAGGCCGTCGCTTCATTCTTTCTCCCTGTCCTATCCCCCAGTCATGTCTGTCCTGTCTTTAAAAAACGAAAATAAAATAAATACATAATCATAATAAAGGTCAATCAAATGGACCAATATGGCAAGGCCATGATGATCCACTTGGTAAAGTAAATCCAGTTGGCAGTTGTGCAGACAGGTTGTGATATTTTACAACAAGGCATGTCAATACTAAATGTGTGTTTTGTCTAACCAAATCACATTCAAATGACTTACATTCTTAAGTATGCTTCAGTGGTTATGTAAATGTTTTATCTCATGACCAAGAACAGCAGTATTTATGACTGACAAAACTGACAATAACATCTGTGGGGGGAAAAAAAGTTAAGTTGGATATTTGTTTCATTGAGCACTTTTTCATAAGAGCACATGTATTCCTGACCATGTAGCAGTTTTCAGTGTTGTAAACACTGCAAGATCGATGTGGTTTTTAGTATACTTACCTAAATTATACCTGCCATTCTTTCATTTAGACACTATAGGTAAGTGTAGCAACTGACAATTTTGGGGAGTTGAGCAGAACAGTTAATGAATTTTCTCCCCACTGCTACAAAGTGTTTGCTCATAAGGCGCTGCATGATAATTGAGTATTCTAATATTGCATTGTATACAATTCATATTTTCATTTTTAAAAACCCTAAAAACAACAGTCAAGCCTGCCTTTTAATTGTGGGGTGATCAATTAGATTTTGTCTTAGCACCTGAATATTCAGGATGTTACATATAAGGAGAATTAAATTCTGAATTCAAGCCAATGAAGATAAGTTGATATGAAAGCAACATCATCCTTCACGCTTGTCTCTGTCAATAATCCCACATCCATGTTTTGGTTCAGCCAAAGGTTTTTTAGGGAGCTTTCAGGGGCACCTGATAATGAGCAACTGCAGTAATCCAGCCTAGATGTAACAAACACATGGATTACATTTTAAGTTTTCACTTTGACCTCAAGAGCTGCATAGCCTTTTAAGATGATAAAGTCATGAGACTTTGTTGAACCATCTTATAGGGATGGGTATATCTATAAGGTTACATTTTTAGAAGTAGCACACTCCACTTTATCATGTTGGCTCTCTTCTGAGCTTTAGAAGAAGGCATGTTCAAGTGAAACTTTTGTGTAACCAAATCACATTCAAATGGCGTAGGTTGTAAGCTCATTTTTTTTCATATAAATTTGCTTTCCGTAAAACCAACAAGATTTACTTCTGGTTAATTAAACAGATACATAGTACACAATTAAATATCCAAAGTAAAGATGCCATAACTCATAACTTTATTACAAATTAATTATTATTTTTTTCTTGTCTTCAGTTTGATTCATAACATTAAAGAAGGCACTACGTATCTTTACATATAGTGCCATGAAAAAAAATATTTGCCTCCTTTCTGACAACTTAGTTGTTTGCATATTTGTCACGCTTAAATGTGTTAGATCATCAAAAGAATTTTGATATTATACCCAATATTTATCCATTTATGGCCCAAGGGAAGCCAAACTGATTTGTTGTAGACCTTGAGTTAATGATACAAGTGTATGGATTCCTGTTACCTGCTTTTTTGATTGTAATATCTACGATCTTAGTCAATGCAACAGAACTATGGATAAACTAAAATGTGCTATCTTTCATTCTTATCTTTAAAGGAATCTTTTTAGAAAAGAATTAATAATAATAATTAAAAGACAAACTGCCAACTCTTGAGCCACGATCGCCCTTTAATTGAACTGTAGTTACAAGGTTTCGCTTTTGAAGTAGTGTAGAAGGTCTGTTCCCTGACATTTGAAAGAGATCAATTTGTCAGAACTACAAGCACACCAGGAATATTTGAAAGATGACCAGCAGGTGTCACACTCTGTCCTAGTGATGTGCGCATCATGAACAAATTGTTCAGTACTCGAAAATCACTTTACTGAAGCCCAACTGACTCACTGACTCATCCCTGTTGCTAATTTCATTAGTAGAAATATATCTAGCTTATAATTAAAATTAATATTATTTAATTAACTTTATTTTAATAAAGTTTTATTTTATCTAATCTAATCTAATAACTTTAATCTCAGCCAAACCAATTTCCTCACAAACAAACAAAACACTGAAAAAAGCCAAACAATAACATTTTTAGGTTGTCTAAGTGACTTCTATATCACATTTAACCTGAGTAGCGAATGTCCACGGTTATCTGAAAATGATTTGCCGGGAGTTGTGCCGTTCTCTGCGGCTCTAGTGAACCCTCGACCTCTCGGCTAGCTATTGAGCTGGAGGGTAACAGACGTCTCAGAAAACTGTGAATTATGGGATATGGTGGGCCACGAAGGACACACCCAACCCATCCTTCAAATTCGGGGAAAAGGAGGACACATTTGTCGGCTGCAGTCAGAGGAGTCTACGAATTTGGACAGCCTTCGGCGCATCACTGTAAATGGCCTGTATTTATATAGCGCTTTACTAGTCCCTAAGGACCCCAAAGCGCTTTACATATCCAGTCATCCACACACACATTCACACACTGGTGATGGCAAGCTACATTGTAGCCACAGCCACCCTGAGGCGCACTGACAGAGGCGAGGCTGCCGGACACTGGCGCCACCGGGCCCTCTGACCACCACCAGTTGGCAACGGGTGAAGTGTCTTGCCCAAGGACACAACGACCGAGACTGTCCAAGCCGGGGGTTGGAACCAGCAACCTTCCGATTACACGGCAAACTCCCAACTCTTGAGCCACGATCGCCCCACTGTGACGTAATCGGTCTACAAATGCGTCCTCAGGATGTAGCCCATGAATTTGGACACCCTCACTCACTCACCCCTCTCTCCTAGTTCACAGCTTCTTCTTCTTCTTCTTGGTTGGCAACGTTAAGGCGCATTACCGCCCCCTGGCTTACAGCTCAATGGACATTTAGATGAGAAAATATATATTTGACACATTTGAGGAAAATACTAATACAATAAAATAAAATAAAAATAAATAAAATAAATGTTCTTTTTTGCTCTATAAAAATAGTTGCTTTTCTTTTTCAATCATTCATCTTAGCAGTAGGATATACATGAAAAGAGAAAATACATTTTTTGCACTTTCTGGTCAACGGACTCAGTGACTCAAATGACTCAAAAAACCCGATTCACTTTGGTGGATGACTCATTCAAACTTGACTCAGTGAAAAGAATTGAATTTACCATCACTACTCTGTCCGCTACCTCATCAATTGTGGTGAGGTGTGAAAACCGGAAGAGAAATGTGAATATGTTG
Organism: Aulonocara sp. 'chitande type north' Nkhata Bay; assembly: GCF_057382095.1. Lineage (NCBI taxonomy): Eukaryota > Metazoa > Chordata > Actinopteri > Cichliformes > Cichlidae > Aulonocara > Aulonocara sp. 'chitande type north' Nkhata Bay. The sequence continues at coordinate 57,862,694 of NC_141346.1, read as the reverse complement.
ACAGGAACAACAGCTTCAACTGCTGCAACAGCTGCTCATATAGTGACTAATCTCCAACTAAATTTAATGTAATAATAATGTAAATTTTACATAACGTGGCAACATTTTTGCACTAAATGTGTGTATGCGTTGAAACCACTGTACAGGGAGTGCAGAATTATTAGGCAAGTTGTATTTTTGAGGAATAATTTTATTATTGAACAACAACCATGTTCTCAATGAACCCAAAAAACTCATTAACCCTCTGATGCATAGTGGTCACTGGAGTGGACAGCTACTAAAACGTACATATCTCTTTAATGCATTGGTTTCTATGGTGGAACTGCATATTAGCCTCTAGAGTGCTCTCTGCTGCCATGCTCCATTGAGGTCAATTCAGTGTTCAGTTAGTGCAACTGCAAGTAAATTTCCTCTGAATCAAAGATGGCAGGCAAACTGTCACCCCTGCCGACCACTGCTGGCATATCCTGTCAATCCTTCTATGCTAAAAGAGCCCAACAGGTAAAAAAAATATGATGATATGCAGTAACATCTAGGGAAGGATATTATCTGTTTGGAATAAGAAATTGTTATGTCTAATATGTAGAAAACTACGATTAACCATGTGTCCACTGTAGTGGACATCATGCATTACCCACTATATTTTTTTAACATAAGTCATAAATTGTCTCACTGTTTTTTGGGACTGTTTTGGTTATAAGTAAGCATATAATTGTTACATTTATAAGCTACTCATTTAAAATGTATATTTCTGTGCAGATCAGCTGTAGTTTGAGTTACTATAATAATTATTTTATCATATTTTGTAGACTTCAAATGCAGCAAAGAATAAGGCAGCGTACAGAATAGTCCAGGAAATTCCATCCAGCTCCAGTGATGATGATTTCATTGATGAGTGCAGTGATGATGAGTTCAGTGATAAGTCCAGTGATGATGAGAGTGGCTGCCAGAGCAGAACAGAGACATAGGAACTACGGACAGCCTAGGTGTGATGAACACAGAAGTGTTTGGAGATGCAGAGACTAAGATGTCAGTTTGTGTTTTTCTTCCAGCATGCTAAGGGCTTGGTAATACTGTCCTGCATCGTTATAGAACTGTGTAGACTCAAAAATGTTGCTCTTGTTGGAGATAGTTTGCCATATTCAGGTGTAGGATTCACAGCTAGGACTGTTGATTGGTTTTGTTATTTACGTCTAAACATTGGGGCCTTATGAGTTGAAAGTTCCAAAAAAATTGCTGAGATGTTTTTCAAAGGATACAAGCAAACAAGTGTTTGTATATTTACAATAGAACACAAGGTAATTAATTTTTATAGTAAATTCACAGTATTTCATGCTAAGTGCTCAGGCGCATGTAGTCCACTGGAGTGGACAAGTTTATAACTTTATAAAAAAACATATTTTTGGGGAAAAAAGAGTTGAACATTTTTTTTCATGTCCTGAGAAGAATAAAAGCACTTAAGAAAAAAATCTTGACCAAGGCTTTCATAATTCATGCATCAGAGGGTTAATATCAAAGCTGAATGTTTTTGGAAGTAGTTTTTAGTTTGTTTTTAGTTTTAGCTATTTTAGGGGGATATCTGTGTGTGCAGGTGACTATTACTGTGCATAATTATTAGGCAACTTAACAAAAAACAATTTGGTAGAGTGGATTGGAGCCAGGTGATGTTGTGGTGAGGATCATCCCCGTAAGTATTTTGTAACCTGGGTTGTCGGTGTTGTCTGCCGTGACGCATCAAGGTCCATACACCTATTGTATGTGTCAAGTTAATTTTTTTTTAACAAATAATCGTTTTTTTAAGAAAAAGGTTATCAGTTGAATTTCAAATAAAAATAGTTTTTTAAAACTTTTCTGAATTCTATAGTATTTATGCATAAATTTGTTTGTCTGTGCCTTGTTTAAATAATTACAGCTACTTTATTAAGTTGAACAAAAACAACTGATGTCACCGAGTCAATGCGTTTCTCGCCATTATAATGGTGAGAAACGCATGTATACATGCACTTGCAATGGGTTATAAGCAAACTTTCTCGACTAAAGAAAAACACTTCTTCATTTTGTGAATAATTAGAAGCGTTAATTGAGACTAACATAAATCTGCTTCCTCAGTCAAGGTATAAATAAGATAAGATAAGATAAGATAACCTTTATTAGTCCCACACGTGGGAAATTTGTTTTGTCACAGCAGGAAGTGGACAGTGCAAAAGTTATGACGCAAAAATTAGAATACAATAAGAATAAATACAGTACACAGCTGTACAGAATAGAATAAAATAATATACTATATACAGTAGAATAAAATAGAATAAAAATATACAATAAGATAAAAATAGAATACGAATGCTATATACAACTGAGTAAAAATACAACGATGCCAAAAAAGATTATTGCACTTAGTGTTATTGCACATGTGTGGATGTGTGTGTTTGTTCAGTTAAAGTCTTTGTTGTGGAGTCTGACAGCAGTGGGGAGGAAAGACCTGCGAAATCTCTCCGTCCCACACCGTGGGTGCCGCAGTCTCCCACTGAAGGAGCTGCTCAGTGCTGTCACAGTCTGCTGCATGGGGTGGGAGACGTTGTCCAACAGGGATGACAGCTTAGCCGCCATTCTCCTGTCACTCACCACCTCCACTGGGTCCAGAGGGCATCCTAGAACAGAGCTGGCCCTTCGGATCACCCTGTTCAGTCTCTTCCTGTCCCCAGCAGAGATGCTGCCGCCCCAGCAGACCACACCATAAAAGATAGCAGAAGCCACCACAGAGTCATAGAAGGTCTTCAGGAGTGGGCCCTCCACCCCAAACGACCTGAGTCTCCGCAGCAGGTACAGCCTGCTCTGCCCTTTCCTGTAGAGGGCGTCTGAGTTATGAGTCCAGTCCAGTCTGTTGTTCAGATGAACACCAAGGTACCTGTAGCTGTCCACAGCCTCAATGTCCATACCTTGGATGTTCAGTGGTTGCAGTGGAGAATGCTTGTGCCTGCGGAAGTCTACCACCAGCTCCTTGGTTTTACTGGCGTTGATCTGGAGGTAGTTCAGCTGGCACCAGTCCACAAAGTCTTGAGTCAGTCCTCTGTACTCCTTGTCGTCCCCATCAGTGATGAGGCCGACTATTGCAGAGTCATCAGAGAACTTCTGCAGGAAGCACTGGGTGGAATTGTGGGAGAAGTCTGCAGTGTAGATGGTGAAGAGGAACGGAGCCAGAACCGTTCCCTGTGGGGCCCCCGTACTGCAGACGACCCTGTCCGACCCACAGCCCTGAGTCCTCACATACTGTGGTCGGTCGGTGAGGTAGTCCAAAATCCAGGTAGTGAGGTGATGGTCCACTCCAGAGTTCTCCAGCTTGTCCTTCAGAACCGAGGGAAGAATAGTGTTGAAGGCACTGGAGAAATCAAAGAACATGATTCTCACAGTGCTTCCAGCGGTCTCCAGGTGAGCGAGGGAACGATGTAGGAGGTGAATGACGGCATCATCCGCTCCAATGCCAGGCTGGTAGGCAAACTGAAGTGGGTCCAGTGATGAGCTTGTTAGGCGCCGAAGCTGAGCCAGGACCAACCGGAAGGAAATTACAAGGAAGGAAATTTTTGTTTACACAATGCTTGTACCCACTTACTCCTAATCAAAGGTGCTATATCCAAGCTTATATATGCACAAGGGGTCTAGTAGAGTGCATGTTTGGTGTTTGAAAGAGTCATTTTCAGTGCCTTTGGAATACACTTTGATTCATGCCAAGAAGATGCCTTCAATTCCAACAAACCACAGACAAGGACTTGAACATGTCATGGTCAAATTACTGCATTCTACTCTGTATTTGTGTCTGGTATATTAAAGAATCTTTCATCAGGTAAATTTTAAAGTTCAGTATTTCAAAGCAGGAGTTATGAAGAATCATACTGGCATTAGGACTGTAACAATATGTACTTACAAACTTAAAGTTTTTTAATTATGCTAGAATACTGGAAGACAATCAACTTTTAGTGTTTTCCCCATATTAATTATTCTGAAATAGAGACGGTGACCCTAACTGTACAGAAGCACTAAACAACTGACAATCTAACAGACATCATTGGCCTGAGCTGTCATGCACAGTGAGTCTGATCCTTTGCTGTGAGAGTATAACAAGCATGTTTCTGGTCAGATTGGAAGAAATAATATCACAGTGTTGATCGTTTTTTCCAATATTCCTTCTCTTTTACAACATGAACTGTGATCAAAGCTACTTATGTTCACAGCATGTAATAATACTGACAGTCCAGGGCATTGTGGTCTGTTGAGCTAGGGTTAGGGTTAGCAATTCAGACATATGTTATCAATATTAAACGTCTCTGACGTGGGCAACTGTCCACAGTGTTGGGAAATCCATACCAGGCTGTCACGCACAGTCAGTTTAAAAAGTTACATTTTTAATACAAAATAAAAGAAACAGTGTAACAGCAGTACCTAAAAACAATTAAAAACGTTACCTTATTTAAAAAACGATAAGACTATACGATTGCCCGTGAGGCAGGACAAGCGCTGCGGAGAACAGTTTAAAAACAAATCAACATAGCACACAGGTTAAAAATGGACGGCAACTCACACACGACCCCAAATGGGTAAAACACTATAGAAAAAAAAGGCAAATCTTCGGTGCCGTCTTCACTCGGGCCCCCCGCGGTGCATGCAAGAGTGGGGAGACAAAAAGAGATTTGTTTTCCCTGCAGCGCCTTCACCGCCTGCGAATCAATATCTGCGGTGCCTACTGATACAGAAAAAGTAAAACAAAAAAAACCAAAACCATCGACAGCCGCAGCAGTCAGTCTGTCGGCTTACACCAATTTAAAACAAATTAAAACCCACTGATGTGTCGGGTCCTTTGCCCGCAGCCAGAAATCCACCTGGCAAAGCAGCAGTTCGGTACTCTGTGAATAAAAGGCAGGAGATCACTAGCTGGACAATAAAACACAGGAATATTCCTCCACTGAATTGGTTTTGTTACCTGTCCACAAGTTCGTGTCACACCCTAATAAATGTGGGTCAGTGGCGATGAAGTCCACTATACCGTTCTCACGGGAGCAATGTTTCCCACCTACAAGGGTGCAAATAACTGTAAACCTCTGCCAACAGCCAGAGCTCAAGTGGTACATTTTTGTGTAACCTACCGTTCTAACAGAAGTTTAGGGGAGGACGCGTATCAGACTTTCATAGTTAAGAAACACCAACGTGCCCAACTCGGACCACGCACTCACAGCTTCAGGTTTGCAAAGGAATACCCAATTGCCCACACCTGCGCTTATGAAAGGAGCGAAGACCAGCTCCGCCCACCAGGGGCGGTCCCAAGTCTCCAGGTCTCACCTGTCACAAATGTAAAAAATTAAACAGCAACAGTCTAAACGTAAAGTGCATTCTAAACTCCTTATATGCAAAGAGTCATTCAGGACTGTAAAACGTGAACTACAGAACCCATAGTATTCATCATTAAATCTCTGGTTGCTTCATTTTTCTATCCTATATCAGATACTTTAAGGTTAGGTTAGGTAAAGTTGCATTCTCATGGTGAGGCAAAGTGCTTTATGTGTGTGTGTGCGCGTGTCATGAACGGCTATAAAAGGCCTATAATTAAAGAACAAAGCGGGGTTTGAGTTCGAGTTGCGGCAGACTGTCACTACTTGTAAATGGAACGCAGCCTTCCTACGGCGGACAGCTAATAACAGGAATCGGACGCGGTCCACCCAAGTCCACAGCAACCACCATAGACCGCCTAGCATGACCTTAAAAACATATTCTGTCTTCATAACTATCAAAAACATGAAATGAGGGGGGTGTGGTTATGGCGCTGAACTAGGCACACGTATTTTTGTGAGCTCCTGGCGATATTTTAGTAAGTTCCTGAAAACTGTCCTTTAACTGCGTGAACAGTGATAACTATTGCTTGTAACGAGTTATTATCATATATAAACATACACTCCAGCTGTAGTCATAAATTGGACACCCCTTGTCAACTTTGAAGTTTTTCAAGAATTACCGTCTTTGGAAAATGGCAGGTAATAACAAAGCAAACTTTTTTAAGGGAGCTACCACAAGGAAGAAGCAAGCTAGCATTAGCCTCGCTCCGGAGCCGCCCGAAAATACACCTGCATCTGATGCCGCCTCTCCAGCAGTAGTTGAGGAAGGCATGGGGAGCGAGAGCAAAAAGGACATTTTTGAGGAAATTAAGAAAATGAATGCTACTCTTCAGGTCGTAGCAAAAGATGTCACCACTATTAAAGAAGCCACTAAAGAACTAAAAGATTCGGTGGAAGATATAAAAGTGAGGTTAGGAGAGGCGGAACAACGTATCTCAGACATGGAAGATGCCAGCGTGCTTACCGAGGCAAAAGTGGGCAAATTCCAGAAAAGGATGGAGGCGTTGTGGTCACGAGTGGAGGACCTTGAAAACCGTAGTAGGAGAAACAATGTACGGATTATTGGACTTAAAGAAGGTGTGGAGACACCTGGGAACGTGGACAAATATGTGATGGAGATTCTGGCCAAAGCACTTGAGCTTTCTGGAAGTGAATTTGAAATTGAACGTGCGCATTGTTCCCCTGTACCAATGCCGGAATCTAACGAGCCTCCCAGGGTGATACATGTCCGCTTTCTACGTTCATCTGCTAGGGAGAAAGTACTACGGGTGGCCAGAGAGAAGCGTGGAGTCGATTGGCAAGGCGCCAAGCTTTCCTTCTTTGAAGATGTTACAAGAGAGCTGGCGGAGAAGAGGAAGGCATTCAACCCGGTGAAGAAGCGACTCCGAGAGCTACAAGTGAAGCATAGGCTGATGTATCCTGCAACACTCATTTTTACGTGGAACGGACAGAAGAAAGCATTCAAAGACGGAAAGGAGGCCGAGAAATTCCTGCAGGAGTCGACTTAGAGGAGTGCGGGACATGATGTAACAGATCGGAGAAGTGTATGTGAATTTTAAAATAAGGTAACAAATAAATAATGGGCACAACGGGGCTGCGGCGGCGGTGCTGCTGTCGGACGATTAGCGTGTCTCAGTTTAGTGTCTCAAGCTAAAGTTAGTTAGGCTTGGGTAGGAGGGGAGGGAGGGGGGGCTTAGCAACGTTGTTTTGGGTTGCTATGCAAAGAAGGGTGTCCGTTTTGTTCAGGTTTGTTTTTGTTTTTTTTTAATGACAGTTACTTACCTTCAGGTATGAAGTATTTAGGAATATTATTAAAACCCAAACTGGAGGATATTATGCTTTCAAATATGGAACCTCTCCTCCTAAAGATAAAAACAAATCTGGATAAATGGGGTAAATTGAATCTTACACTATGGGGTAAAATTAATGTGATTAAAATCATGGTGGCCCCACAGTTCAATTATGTTTCCATGAAGAATTCCTTTACACATATTTAGTCAATTTGAGAAGTTAATTAAGATAAGATAAGATAAGATAGAACTTTATTAATCCCTCGGGTGGGTTCCTCTGGGAAATTCGATTTCCAAAAAAAGCACAGCAACGACCGAAGTTACAGTTACATTATTATTATTAAAGATATTTTAAAATCAGAATCAGAAAGGGTTTTATTGCCAAATGTTGAGCAGGTTTACAACATTAGGAAATTGCTGTGGTGCTTCAGTGCAAACATACTGTCATAAATTACGCTTAAATAGACTTGAAAAAATAAAAATAAGAATAAGAATTAAAGTGCTAAGTAGATAGATATATACATGAGTGCAGGTGGTGATCAGTGCCAAACATGGAATGATGCAGTGAACACAGCGTAGGGTCATGTGTTAGTGGTGGGAACAGTCATACGGTTATTGTTCATGTGTCCAACAGCAGAGGGGAAGAAACTGTTCTTATGGCGAGAAATTCTGGTCCGAATGGACCGGAGCCTCCTGCCTGAGGGGAGCAGGTCAAACAGACTGTGTCCAGGGTGAGAAGGGTCAGCTGAGATCCGAGCTGCACGCCCCAGTGTCCTGGAGGTGTACAGGTCCTGCAGAGATGGGAGTCTGCAGCCAATCACCTTCTCAGCAGAGCGCACAACACGCTGCAGTCTCTGTTTGTGCCTGATAGTGGCTCCAGCATACCACACGGTGATGGAGGAGGTGAGGATGGACTCGATGATTGCAGTGTAGAATTGCATCATCGTCCGTGTTGGCAGGTTGAATTTCTTCAGCTGCCTCAGGAAGTACATCCTCTGCTGGGCTTTCTTAATGACGGAGGTGATGGTGGGCTCCCACTTCAGGTCCTGGGTGATGGTGGTACCCAGGAAGCGGAATGAGTCCACAGAGGTGATGGGGGTGTCAGTCAGAATGATGGGGGGGAGTGGGGCTGTGTGCTTCCTGAAGTCCACAATAATCTCCACTGTCTTCTGGGCATTCAGCACCAGGTTGTTGTGGCTGCACCAGGACACCAGATGTTCAACCTCCCTCCTGTATGTCTGTGAAGGTTCTCAGTCATCCAGGTCATCGTAGTCAAAGGAGCTTGCAAAGAAAAGCGTCTGGACTTCTTTAAGTTGCTTGAAGACGTTTCACCTCTCATCCGAGAAGTTTCTTCAGTTCTAAGGTCAAATGGTGGAGAGTCCCAGATATAAACCTAGTGGGAGTGACCCCCACAGAGGGACAAAAGGACCCCCTGATGATCCTCTAATCACCTGGGCCAAGGTGTGAAATTGGGTGTGGGACCCAATCAGCCAGAGTTTCGGGTGTGTTCATTGTGAAACCTGGCCCCACCTTATCATGCGAATTCCTGAGGTCAGATGGCCCAGGATGTGAGTGGGCGTTAAGGCGTCTGGGAAGGGATCTCAAAAACTGGATTATAGATGGCAGAGAGTTGGTGTGGTAAACCCCCGCCTCTGTTCAAAGATGGTCGCTCACAGTGGACATAGATGTCCACTGTGAGCGACTTTGCAAGCTCCTTTGACTCCCTCCTGTAGGCAGACTCATCCCCGTCCGAGATGAGTCCAATAACGGTGGTGTCATCTGCAAACTTGATTAGCTTGACAGACTGGTGGGTGGAGGTGCAGCAGTTGGTATACAGGGAGAAGAGCAGAGGAGACAGAACACAGCCCTGAGGGGAGCCGGTGCTGATGGTCCGGGAGTCCGAGACATTCTTTCCCAGCCTCACATGCTGCTTCCTGTCCGTCAGGAAGTCAGTGATCCACCGGCAGATGGGATCAGGCACATTCATCTGGGAAAGCTTGCCTTGGAGATGGTCTGGAAGGATGGTGTTGAAGGCAGAGCTGAAGTCCACAAACAGGATCCTGGCGTAGGTTCCTGGGGAGTCCAGATGCTGCAGGATGAAGTGTAGGGCCATGTTGATGGCGTCATCTACAGACCTGTTGGCTCTGTATGCAAACTGCAGGGGGTCCAGGAGGGGGGCCGTGAGGGTCTTGAGATAGGAGAGAACCAGGCGCTCAAATGACTTCATGACCACAGATGTCAGAGCCACAGGTCTGTAGTCATTTAGTCCAGTGATCCTGGGTTTCTTGGGGACAGGGATTGTGGTAGAGGACTTGAAGCAGGCAGGCACATGACATGCCTGCAGTGAGGAGTTGAAAATGCCAGAAAACTCTGGGGCCAGCTCGTTTGCACAGTGTCTGAGGGTGGCAGGAGACACACCGTCTGGGCCGGGAGCTTTTCGAGCATTCAGACTCTTAAACTGCTTCCTCACATCTGCTTCATGAATATGAAGAGTTGTGGTGGGAGGAGGTGGTGTGAAATCCTCTTTTGTGTGGGGTGAGGAGGGGGGTGTTGTAGGTGAACAGTTTGAAGGTGGTGATGGAATGATGGAATGAGTGTCCAAAGTGCCTCTATTGTTGGGGCCGTTGGAGGTGTGAAGGCTGCCTGATGGCTCGTCAAAACGGCAGTAAAAGTCGTTGAGGGTGTTGGCCAAGAGCAAGTCATCAGTGGAGTGGGGGGTTTTAGGCTTGTAGTTGGTGATATTCCTAAAACCTTTCCACACAGAGGCCGAGTCATTGTCTGAGATCTGCTGCTGCATCTTCTCAGAGTGCTGATGTTTAGCAATGTCCACTTCTTTAGTGAACCTGTACTTGGCCTCTCTGTAGCAGTCCCTGTCTCCGCTTCTGAACGCCTTTCTCTTTTCCAGCCACAGCTTTTTGAGTTTAGGAGTAAACCAGGGTTTGTTGTTGTTATAACTCACCCTGGTGTGTGATGGCACAATGCTGTCCTCACAGAAGTGGATATAGGAGGTGACAGTGTCCGTAAACTCGTCCAAGCTGTTAGAAGCAGCCTTCATTGTGTCCCAGTCTGTAGACTCCAAACACGTGCGAAGCTCCTCCACAGCCTCGTTGCTCCACAGTTTTTTGGTCCTCACGACAGGTTTGGAGAGCTTCAGCCTCTGTCTGTACGCGGGGATTAGGTGGATCATGACGTGGTCAGAAAGTCCGAGTGAAGCGCAGGGCACCGCGCAATAGGCCCCGCTGATCGTTCTGTAACAGTGGTCTAATGTCCTCTCCTCTCTGGTCGGGCATTTAATATACTGCTTGTATTTGGGAAGTTCATGGCTCAGATTGGCTTTGTTAAAGTCCCCAAGAGCAATAACGAGAGAGTCCGGGAATGTCCGCTCCATGTGCAGTATCTGCTCCGCGAGTGCGCACTGAGCTGCCTGCACATCCATGGCGGGATGTAAACAGCGGCCAGGATGAATGAAGCAAACTCCCGCGGAGAATAAAACGGTTTGCAGTGAATAAAAAGGTATTCCAGAGAGGAAGAGCAGTGCTGAGCAATCACTGTTACATCTGTGCACCAGCCACTATTAATGTAGAAGCAGACACCTCCACCTTTGGTCTTACCAGAGAGAGAGGCCTGCCGGTCCGTGCGCAGCAGATGAAAGCCCTCCAGCTTGAGCGCGCAGTCCAGGATGTCCTCACAGAGCCACGACTCGGTAAAACATAAGACACAGGAGGAGGCAAAGTCTCTGTTCATGCTTCTCATCAGGGCCAGCTCGTCTATCTTATTCCTGAGTGAGCGTACATTGGAAAGGAAGATCCCAGGAAGAGCAGTTCGCAGTCCGCGTCTCCTCAGACGCACGAGTGCGCCGGCTCGCTTTCCTCTCTTTCGGCGTCTCACTTTCCTGATCAGAGTCTGCAGTAAATCTGCTGCAGATGCGACAAATATTGGAAGTAAATCCACAGGTGTTGTAGTCCTGTAGTTAAGAAGCTCTTCTCTGGTGTAAGAATATCCAGAGGAGTGCCCAGACACAGAAGTTATGCACAAAAACAAAACAGAAGTAACGCACTGAAGCACCAGGGCATCCATACGCGGCGCCATGTTGGATGTGTAATCGGGGAGATGCTACACTCTCTCCTGAAGCTATTCGATCAATTTGGCAGTTTCTCTGGGTTCAAAGTGAACCAAGAAAAATCATCCATTCTGTTTTTAAATATGAACGACAGGTTGAAACCAGTTGTATCCCACCCATTTGTGAATGCCGCAGAGGGATTTAAATATTTAGGCATCAGAGTAACCCCAACGATAAGCAATCTTAGTTCAGCCAATTATGAGCCCTTGGTCAAAGGGTTGTCGGATGAGATCACTAGATTAATATCATTGCCTCTTTCTTTACTGGGAAGAATAAACATAGTAAAAATGACTAAATTCCTAAATACCTAAATTCCTATATATCTTTCAGTCAATTCCGCTGGCCCCTCCTCCTTCTTTTTTTTCCAAGACCAGAAAGCTTCTTTCTAATTTCATCTGGAACAATAGGAAGCCAAGACTCAGACTCTCCCTCTTGTATTTACCATATGATAGGGGAGGACTACAATTTCCAAATTTAAAATGGTACTATTGGGCTGCTCAGCTGAGGACCACTATGTTTTGGTTTTCAAACGATATTTCCCTTCCCTGGTTAGCAACTGAAAGAATGTCCTCAAAGGGTCTGTCGTTAAATAGCTATTTATACTCAGCACCCTTCAAAACTTTAAAGAGAATTACTACTAATCCCTTTGTAAAAAAAACACTGTTGTTGTTTGGCATGAAGTACAAAAATGTTGAATGACTCTCCTGGGTTGTCCTGTTTCTCCCCAATTTGGGGTAATGAACTCTTTGCCCCGGCTAAGAATGACATGGGCTTTAAAGCTTGGCTGAACAAGGGCATTGCGAAACTACAGGACGTATATGAGGAATATTCTCTAATGCCATTCAGTGAATTAAGGGCAAAGTTTGATTTACCGCAGAAACACTTTTTTAAGTATCTACAACTTAGAAGTTTTATTCTGGCACACTTAAACAATGCAGTGCATCAACCCCCACTCTCCATCCTAGAAACTCATGTTACAAAAAACTGTTTTAGTAAAAGACTGGTGTCCCAGTTTTATAGCATGTTAGTTGAAAACCATAAGGACAACTCTGATAGTAAAGGACGGGAGTGGATTAGTGACTTACAAGAAGATATTTCATATACTGAATGGGGTAAAATATGTTCAAAAACACACACTCAAACCATTAACACTCATTTGGGGATGATACAATTTAATTGGATAATGCGAACATACATATCCCCTGTACAATGAAATTAATTTGATCCTAATATAATTGATCTGCACGGTGGCACGGTGGTTAGCACTGTTGCCGCACAGCAAGAAGGTCCTGAGTTCAATTCCAAAATCAGGCTGGGGTCTTTCTGTGTGGAGTTTACATGTTTTGCGTGGGTTCTCTCCGGGTACTCCGGCTTCCTCCCACCGTCCAAAGACATATGCAGCTTGTGGGGATAGGTTAATTGGATAATCCAAATTGCCACTAGCTGTAAATATGTGAGTGCGAATGGTTGTCTGTCCCTGTATGTTAGCCCTGCGACAGACTGGCGACCTGTCCAGGGTGTACCCCGCCTCTCGCCCTATGACAGCTGGGATAGTCTCCAGCACCCCCCCGCGACCCTGAAAAGGATAAGCGGAAGTGAATGGATGGATGGATAATTGATCTATGCTATAAGTGTAATAGACATCAGGGTACACTATACCACTGCCTGTGGAAATGTGAAGAGATCCAAAAATTTTGGAGCTCTGTGTTAAAATATATCTCTCAGATCACACCTTCTCCTGTACCGCTTTGCCCTAAGTTATGCATTTTAGGCTTGTATCCAGATGACTGCACTCTGGTCGATCTTTGTTTGCTACAGGCCAAACGCTGTATTGCCTTATGCTGGAAGAATGTTGGTTGCCCCTCTTTTAACCACTGGTTAAATAACTTAACATCGAGTTTAGCTCTTGATAAACTGACCTATATTGTTAGAAAGAAGGCTTCTGAATTTTACAACATCTGGAAGATATTTTTGGATCTACCGAGGAATGGGGATGTGGGGGGGGGGGGGGGGGGGGGGAGTGAATAATGTCTGACTTGCTGTTGGGAATGTACTGTGTAACCTATATTATGATTTTTTTTTTAAATTGTATTTATTTGTATGGTTTGCTATCTTAATTTATTTAATCATGCATTTTTAGGATTAACACTTCAATTATCGTTCTTACTATTAATATTATTATTATTATCATTATTATTATTAGTGTTATTATTATTATTATTTTAATGACTGCCATACGTTCATTTTATGTTGGTGTTGATACTGTTGAAAAAACAAATAAACATACGTTTAAAAAAACAAAAAAACAAAACAAAACATGAAATGATTTGCAAAGTGTGAAAGTGTTACAGCTGCAGAGAGCTATGGCGGTATCTTTGGAAGCTGTTTACATAGCTAATAATATACGATGTAACCATGGAGACAGTCAGTCACGTGAGCTAGCGGTGAGTGTTTACTACGGTAAATAAGGTGATTGCGTGCACAGCGTCCACACACTGCAGAGAGTAAAGACATTACTTCAATATTGTTTTATATTGATATATATTTGCCTTCTGTTGACCATCACCTCAGGTTCACCATCACAGTTTCAGCATACAGATGCACACTGTGTAAATATGAACACATTCAAAAACTCATGTCTCAGAAATAAGCACAGCTGTTCATGTTTGTCATTAGTTTCATTTGTAAGTGATCAAAGTAGAAAACAGAACTGATGTTCAAGAACAAACCGTAGCTGCACTAATATTACAGATCTCCATTGTTGTGGTGAACAGACATGTTGCTTTTAAAAATACATGCAGTGTGTGACTGTTCACTGAGACCATGAACGCCACTTCGCTGAAGCATTCTTCTTCTTCTTCTTCTTGCCATTAAATTGGAAGCAGAAGGAGCACGAGCTGATTTGATCTACTGAAAGGAAAAAACAGAACATCTGAGCTGAAACCAGTCAGCTGAAATCATTAAGACAGGAACAAATTCAATGCAGTGTCTCAAGTGGCTTAGCCTGTTACAACTGTTGATACAAGCTAAATACGGTTAACACACAGTGTCAGGGAGCTCCAGTGTGGGAACTAGTGGCTTTAGGTTTGTAGTCATTTAACTTTCATCCATTCATTCATTTAATTCAGGAGGAAGAAATGCCAGGTTGGTGCAGGCATTTGGTCCCATGCTGTCTTTAACTAAATGACTAAATGATTTTATGGCTGGGCTGTATGTGGGGTTATATCATGTTATTTGGGCAGGAGTACCTGTCCCCTGTTAGACTTAGAAAGTTTCTCCATAAGTAGAGCTTCTAACTCTTCTAGCACATCTGTGGCTGACAGCTTTTTGGTGGCTCTTTTTACCCCACACTGGTTGTGAGTGTGTAAATAGCCCCACTAGTTCTTTTGGGTTGCAGTTAACTAGGGAGGAAGAGGTGGGTCTGCCATGACTAGATGAATAACAATTATCTGGGATACATAAATTTCATAATGCATGCATATATCTCTATCAATTAAACCTGGCCTGAGGGCTGCCGTTTTTTACATTCAGTTATTTCTCTTAGAAATGTTGAATCTAAATAATGAATGTGTTACAGTTAAAGTGAAACACTGGTCATTGTAAATGGCTCATTGGGACACAGAAACCTTTAAATTAAACCTGATATCGAGTGTCAAACAATATCAAAGCTGTAAAAGATGTTTACAGTCAGAATTTATAAAACTATGATTGTAAATAAATTCAAACAAGTGAGCTTTTCTCTTTGTGCTGAATATCAACACTGTGATTTCTTAGACTGTAAGCTTTACTTTAGCACAACCAGTTGTAGAAGCGGTCACTCCAAATGTCTTTGATAACAAGAAAAAAATACCTTTTCAGTCCACGGCCTGAAGTTCTTCTCCGACATCTTCTGCCATCAGCTTTGTCTGCTGGTTTGAAGACAATAAACCACAAAAAATATGATTTAGTCACTTTGTCTGCGTCATGCAGCTCAAAATGTGTCGTGTAACGATGATGTTGAATAGCCGTCGTTATCCCTCTGCTGTGTCAGTAGGATTGTACTGTACAGCATCTCATTGATATGTGAGGAATGCTAATGTAACACGATAACAGACTTACATCATTAAAACATAAAGGACAGTAGATATTTAGATATTTTTATATTTATATTACATTTTATAGCTGGCGGATATTACTAAATAGATAGAATTTACTAAATAGCTGGATGAAGATGAAAAATATGTCTATAATAACAAATGACCATGAGAGCCAGTAGAATTAATTCAACTGGACACTCAAAAGACGTCCTTAAATGCTCTTTAAGTGGCAGAACAGATGAACAAACAGTTAATTGCTTACTTGAGATGAAATCTGCTCAGCTACTTTGAAAACAGCTTCTAACTGGTTCCTCCTTTAACAGGATGACTGCTCAGGGGTAAGGCCATCATGCAATCCAGCAACCTTTATGGTTCTGCTTTGATTCAACAGGAGCTATTAGGGAAACCTTCCAGCGCCTCCTGTGAAAGACACAGGCATAAACACACAAACATTTATTAACATGTTCCACTGTCTCCCAGTTTGATTTTCTCATCCTGTGGACAACAACATACAGGGATGCAGGTTTATTGTTAACTTTTGTAAGGTTTATTTACTGAACATATCCAGCTGCAGCTCCACTGTGATCCTGAACTGGATAAGCACTTAAGAAAATGTGTCAATAAATGGACGTACATCAACTTACTATATTTATCCAAACAGACGGGACCAATAATGCTTCACTGAGTTAGAGACTTTAACGTCTCTTCTATGTAAGAATGTCTCGTGCTGATATACCTGCAAACTTGACAACAAAGGTTTTTCAGACTGCATGTAGCTGTCCTCTATGTCAGCTCACACATTTACATTCATGTCACACTTATTTCTGCTTTCCCATTTTATAATTATTACTTACAATTTGATTAGATACCTTGAGTTTGTAAATGATCAGATTACATAATTGGAATACAATGTATCCAATTCAGGATTGCGGGAGGATGAAGCCTATCCCAGCTGATACAGGACAGAGACAGGCTGCCAGTTTATTGCAGGGCTAACACAATATGTGTAACAGAAAATCCACTTAAATGTTTGATATTTCTTATAATAATCATAATTATGACTATTATTTAAAGGTTTCTTTATAAATACATTTTGATTTTTTTATAACACCTAAAATATAAACCTGAGCTGTTTCAGATTCTGACCTCTGACCTCAGTGACCTGGCTCTGTCCTCACTGCAGCTCCCTCTTGGAAGTACGTCTGCTTCTTGTCTTCCCTCAGTGTTGACCGCCTGCCCTTGATATCACGTACTGTAACTGAGGAACAAAAAAGGACAAACACTTGCCTTCATTTAAAAGTACATTCATACAGAGATAATCTATGGACACACACTAGTTCACCCTTTGGGAGAAATCAGTTCCTGTGAAACATTTCTGTAAATGAACATCATGTGGAGAATGAATGAAATGAGTTCTTCAGGTGACTCAACAGTCCCACACTGACAAATGTCACTGTTAGTGATCCTCCATCTGGATGGATGATAACAACCTTCTGAACAATCTAGCAGGAGATGGCCCATATCTATGGGACTGATTTGTGCTAATAACGCCCATTGTATGGACTGATAACAGCCGAAGCGGGTGAATAAAGTCACCCAGTCGCTAGCTGTGCCATTACCCAGCATACATCACTCCCTCCATAAATGCAATAAACGATACAAAAGTATCGTTCTACCTGTTTTTCAGGTAGTTGTTTACATTATATAATTTATTGTGTTCAGTATTGTCACTACAATGTGATTTCGGAAATATATAAATATACAGACAACAGGCTCTACCACGGCAATCTCTTGTCGTCAATAAGCAACGTTTAGGGAGCTCTATAGTATTCAATGAGAGGACCCTGCACATCAATTCTCGACGCGAGGGGGGTACCCTGTGCGTCGATAAGTGAAGCAGAGGGAGCCTGACTATGCGTCACACGTTTGACGAGTTGGGAGTGAGAACGTGTTGGATAAAGCCATAAATATGTGTGTCTGAGTCTTCTATCAAAAGTTACAGCTATTTATATGAAGTTGTACAAAAATGCTTTATTTCGTCAAGACAGTGCGTTTCTCACTAATACATGCATTTGAATGGGGAACTCGCCCGAAACAAAGTATAGGTTTTCATTATGTGAATAACTTGAAAATCTTAGCTCAAACAGCTGCAAAACCGGGGACAACAGGACAACAGGGGACTGTGATGCCAGCTTCTACAATCCACATTACACCAGGGACAGTGCTTCCTGTGAGGCCATCTTCACCCCACCAGGGCCTGCTTGTTGATGCCATCCACATTAGGGCCTGTGGTGCTGGTCGATATCATGTGCATTTCACCAGGGCTGGTGTTGTTGGCTGAGGCAATCCACATTACACTACTGCCAGTGTTTCCTGTGAGGCCATCATCACCACACCAGGGCCAGTGGTGCTGGCTGAGGCCATCCACATTGCATCATTGCCACTGCTCCCTGTGAGGCCATATTCACCACTCCAGGGCCTGTGCTCCTGGCTGATACCATGTACATTTCACCAGGGAGTATGTTGCCGGCTGAGGCCATCTACAATTCACCGGGGCTTGTGCTACTGTCTGAGGCCATCCACATTACACCAGGTCTTGTGTTACTGGCTGAGGCCAGCTAAATTTCACCTGGGCCTGTGTTGCTGGCTGTTGCCATCAACAATACACAAGGGAGTATGTTGCTGGCTGTTGGCATCCACAATGAACAAGGGCCTCTGCTAGTTGCTGATGCCAGCTAGGGCTGCTCAATTATGGCAAAAATGATAATCACGATTATTTTCACTGAAATTGAGATCTCGATTATTTGACGATATTTATTGAACCCTTTAAGACCTACTATAGAACCAAGTCCGCCAGAGCTTATATTATTTTTTTTACATGTTATAGTGCCATTGGGAGCATTTCAAGTTGCTATACATCAATACAACTGTTATAGCCCATATTTTAATAATATGTATGCATTAAGTCCATAGTAACTACATTAATTGCAAAAAAGTGCAATAAACTACAAAAAAATTGAAAATCATTTTTGTTTTTGTTTTTTACATATATTTCTACTTGGAGAAATTTAAGAGGTTTATCCCTCAAAACTTTAAATACAAAAAATAGTTTACAACAACAGGAGATTTATTTTGAGTGTCTTCATAGTTTTGTTTTGGAGATAAAGCAATTTTTATATACTGCAGGAAAAACAAAAAAACAATCCCATGATTCAAATTTGCAAAGAAAACAGCATGTGCATCAAAATAAACTATTTCCAGCAGTGCAATATGAGTTCTAAGCATCACAGAAACTATTCAGAAAAGTCAAACATGACTTATAAAAACACCAGTATAGGCTTTTAAGGCCTACAAGTAAAAAACTACATTTTCCGCGAAGATGACGTCACTTCCGGTTTCTGGCAGGAAATGGTGGACATGCGATCGTTCACGCTGATGTCTGTTTCACTGTGGGAAGTGTTACGAACAGCTGATCGGATCGGCAAAGTTTCTGGAATATTATGTTTTTGTTCCTGCAAGTGCTTTTTATGCAATTTTTGCAAAGCTTTATGTGGAAGGAAACCGTGACCGAGGACAAGCTGATGGCATAAGATGTAAGTACAACTCCTCCGGTTTCATATGCAAAAAAAAAATTATTGCGCCAGCTTACACGGTTCAGGTTCTACAGGGATTTAAAAATAGTTACACAAAATGGAGGGTGCTGCTCTGACTGGCTTTAAAGGGTTAACAATAAAATGTATTCAATAATGACTTTAAAAAATAATATAAAATAGTGTGCAAATACTGATAACAGTGCAAATGTTTGCAATATAAGAAATAAATGAAAAATGTAAACATCTATGTTTAGTGAACTTTGCAGTGCTGCTATGTGGTACAGCTACGACACCGTAGCAAAGTTTACACACTGTGTCTACTTGATCCACGTCTGACTCCGCGAACCCATAATGTTTCCACACCACTGAAGTTTTTTTTACCCCTCTTTTCAACCAACGGCAGTCACTCTCCTCTCCAAATACAGTGGGGCAAAAAAGTATTTAGTCAGCCACCGATTGTGCAAGTTCCCCCACTTAAAATGATGACAGAGGTCAGTAATTTGCACCAGAGGTACACTTCAACTGTGAGAGACAGAATGTGAAAAAAAAATCCATGAATTCACATGGTAGGATTTGTAAAGAATTTATTCGTAAATCAGGGTGGAAAATAAGTATTTGGTCACCTCAAACAAGGAAAATCTCTGGCTCTCACAGACCTGTAACGTCTTCTGTAAGAAGCTTTTCTGTCCCCCACTCGTTACCTGTATGAATGGCACCTGTTTGAACTCATCATCTGTATAAAAGACACCTGTCCACAGCCTCAAACAGTCAGACTCCAAACTCCGCCATGGCCAAGACCAAAGAGCTTTCGAAGGACACCAGGAAAAGTATTGTAGACCTGCACCAGACTGGGAAGAGTGAATCTACAATAGGCAAGCAGCTTGGTGTGAAAAAATCAACTGTGGGAGCAATCATCAGAAAATGGAAGACATACAAGACCACTGATAATCTCCCTCGACCTGGGGCTCCACGCAAGATCTCATCCCGTGGGGTCAAAATGATCATGAGAACGGTGAGCAAAGATCCCAGAACCACACGGGGGGACCTGGTGAATGACCTGCAGAGAGCTGGGACCAAAGTAACAAAGGTCACCATCAGTAACACACCACAACGGCAGGGAATCAAATCCTGCAGTGCCAGACGTGTTCCGCTGCTGAAGCCAGTGCATGTCCAGGCCCGTCTGAAGTTTGCCAGAGAGCACATGGATGATACAGCAGAGGATTGGGAGAATGTCATGTGGTCAGATGAAACCAAAGTAGAACTTTTTGGTATAAACTCAACTCGTCGTGTTTGGAGGAAGAAGAATACTGAGTTGCATCCCAAGAACACCATACCTACTGTGAAGCATGGGGGTGGAAACATCATGCTATGGGGCTGTTTTTCTGCCAAGGGGACAGGACGACTGATCCGTGTTAAGGACAGAATGAATGGGGCCATGTATCGTGAGATTTTGAGCCAAAACCTCCTTCCATCAGTGAGAACTTTGAAGATGAAACGAGGCTGGGTCTTCCAACATGACAATGATCCAAAACACACCGCCCGGGCAACAAAGGAGTGGCTCCGTAAGAAGCATTTGAAAGTCCTGGAGTGGCCTAGCCAGTCTCCAGACCTCAACCCCATAGAAAATCTGTGGCGGGAGTCCGTGTTGCTCGGCGACAGCCCCAAAACATCACTGCTCTCGAGAAGATCTGCATGGAGGAATGGGCCAAAATACCAGCTACTGTGTGTGCAAACCTGGTAAAGACCTATAGTAAACGTTTGACCTCTGTTATTGCCAACAAAGGTTATGTTACAAAGTATTGAGTTGTATTTTTGTTATTGACCAAATACTTATTTTCCACCCTGATTTACGAATAAATTCTTTACAAATCCTACCATGTGGATTCATGGATTTTTTTTTCACATTCTGTCTCTCACAGTTGAAGTGTACCTCTGGTGCAAATTACTGACCTCTGTCATCATTTTAAGTGGGGGAACTTGCACAATCGGTGGCTGACTAAATACTTTTTTGCCCCACTGTAACTTCTGCTTAGCTTTCCGAGCTTCCCTCGGGTCCTCTTAATTGTTGTGACGCATGTTCGAAACGAGAGGTGCGCTCGATTTGCCACACGGAGCAGCGCGAGAGTAAAGCACGAGGGAGGGGCTAATAATCGGCTCAGTCACTTTTAATGATCGTTAAAAGCCCAGATCGTAATCGTGATTAAAATTCGATTAATTGAGCAGCCCTAATGCCATCCACATTTCACCACGGCCAGTGCTCCCTGTGAGGCCATCTTCACCCCACCAGGGCCTCTGGTGCTCGTTGATGCCATCCACATTACACCTGGGCCTGTGGTGCTGACCGATATCATGCACATTTCACCAGGGCCAGTGGTGTTAGATGATGCCATCCACATTACAACAGGGCCTGTGCTACTGGCTGAGGACATTTACATTTCACCAGGGCCTGTGTTGGTGGCTGATCCCATCCACAATATACAAAGGCCTGTGCTACTGGCTGATGCAATCCACATTACACCAGGGCAAGTGGTCCCTGTGAGGCCATATTCACCACACCAGGGCCTGTGCTGTTGACTGAGGCCATCCACATTACACCAGGGACTGTGATGCCGGCTTCTACCATCCACATTACACCAGTGACAGTGCTTCCTGTGAGGCCATATTCACCACACCAGGGCCTCTGCTGCTTGTTGATGCCATCCACATTACACCAGGGTGTGTGTTGCTGACCAATACCATCCATATTTCGCCAGGGCCAGTGTTGTTAGATGAGGCCATCCACATTACAACAGGGCCTGTGCTACTGGCTGAGAACAACTACATTTCACCAGGGTGCATGTTGCCAGCTGAGGCCATCTACATTTCACCAGGGCCTGTGTTCATGGCTGAGGCCAACAACATTTCGCCAGGGCCTTTGTTGCTGGCTGATCCCATCCACAATACACAAATGCCTGTGCTACTTGCTGATGCCATCCACATTACACCAGGGCCAGTGCTCCCTGTGAGGCCATCTTCACCACACCAGGGCCTGTGCTGTTGGCTGAGGCCATCCACATTACACCAGGGCCTTTGCTGCTGTCTGAGGCCATCCACATTACACCAGGGACTGTGATGCTGGCTTCTACCATCCACATCACATGCTGCTCTATAGACAATCCCACTCTCAGCAATCCTGCTCATGCTGGTCACTTTACTTTATCTCACTCAAGGTCACTTTCACTCACATTGTAAACTGTAAAGCTGCTATGTTGGCCATCTGAAACACTTCAAAGCCACTTTAAATCATGATTGTAAATTTTAAAATGTCATTTACCCTTTACCTCAAAGTGTATACAATTCTATTCTTGTTCTTGCTCTTACTGTATTTGTTGTTGTTCTTTTGCACTGAATGTAACTGGAGCCTCGTCATCTTGTCTCTCTATATACTGTACTGTGTATAGCAGGGATGACAATAAAGTTTCCTTTGACTTTGACAATGTCAATGTTTTATTGCACGTGATAAAATTTACTGTGACAGAAAGTTGACAGTTAAAACACTGTTTGCACTTTCAGTGTAACATGTGGTAATGTCCTCCCAACAAAGCAGAGGACCTGCAAAAAACGAGTCATTTGTGTTACATCTCAGTGTCCACTCTCTTCCCAGCAGGACAAAAATACACTGGAGTGACGGCGTTGCAGAAAAGACATTTTCCAGAGGAGGTGACGAAATCTTGACATATTCAGGACCAGAGATGGAAAAAAGTAATCGGATTACAGTAACGCGTTACAAGTAACGCATTACTGTAATCCGATTACTTTTTTCAAGTAACGAGTAAAGTAAGGGATTACTATTGCAAAAACGGTAATTAGATTACCGTTACTTTCCCGTAGGAACGCTGCGTTACTGCGTTACTAAAACCGTGATTTTTTTGCGAGAATGTCTCATGACAGTGACAATAGCAAGTGCGACGTTTGTGACAACAGCTGTGTGCAGATCAACAATGGATCACATATCGAGTGCGGGAGAGAGTATGAGCGTGCAGCGTTTAAAGCGTGGAAGTACTGACCTTACTTTGAGGTTGATTCCATAAAAAGTGACAAAAACATTAGTGTCCGTTGTGCGTGGGAAGAAAACTTCTTTTTACAGCGAAAAAAACCTCCTAAACTTCCAAGCAAGCACCGAGTGCGCTACGACGTAATGGGAAACTCACAGAGAAACTCGCGGATTCTTCCACTGACCGCTGCGGCACACCTGCACCAGGATAATCCTCCGCCTACCCTACTCCCTCTTTACAGGTGAAAATAGAGCAAAAAGACCGCTAGTCTTTGACTTTATTTATTTTCTGCTGTGTTTTACTTGCATCTATTTGAAAGACTGTGTGTAAACACACAAAAAATATATATTTTATGTGCTGGAATGTGCAGAAAATAGGTTTAAATATTAAACAAATTTCTTCCAGTCAGAGAATGTTGCATATAATTAAATGTTTGCTTGATGCATAAAGTTAAAAGATTAAAAGTAATAAAACAAGTTTTAAAAAGAGACTTTTCATCTGATTACATTTTGTATGATGGATTATGTAGAAAAGGTAGAATTGGGCTGAAAGATCTATCGCTTTATCACCTATTCAGGTTGTAAATCGTGTTTTTAAATAGTAACTAAGTAACTAAGTAATTAATTACTTTTGAAAATAAGTAATCAGTAAAGTAACGGGATTACTTTTTTGGGGAAGCAATCAGTAATTAGTTACTGATTACTTTTTTCAAGTAACTTGACCAACACCAAAGAGAGTGAACATGAAAGCAGCATGCAGCTGTAGCTGGGGTATGGATAGAATTAAACCCAGAATTTTTTTCTTATTCTTATTTTATTAAATTATATTTTTATGTATGTACATGTTTAGAATTAATGTAATTATTTGGTAAAATATGTTTAAATGTTTTGTATTATGAAGTAAAAAAAGTTTTTTGATTGTGTTTATTTTGTTTTATTTTGATCTTGAACAAACTTGGTGGCTGTAGGGCAAATTTTATTGGATGGTGAAAATGATTGGCTTTTATCAGTTTATTCTTTCCTGTATTCGTGGCTGTTTGGTTTGGAGCTCGGTTTTACTTTGGTGGTTCGGACCGGAAGTGGTTTCTTTTCCTGAGTATTTTGACGCTCGGATGAGTCTGTGAGGGAGGCACAGTTGAAGAACGCTGGCAGTGTCGAGGGTCACAGGAATGTATAGTAAACACAGGCAGAAAAATACTCACACATCCCCGGCACAGTGTGGACGTGTGCTCGCTCTTCTTTGTTTCTTGGTGCTGAACGGCGCAGTGGAAGGAGCCCCCAGACACGGAGAGCGAGGTAAGAGTACCGCCGAAGAAACTTCTTGTGCTTAACAGTTGCTGTTGACCCGCAAAAGCGCCTGCCTCTGTGAGAAGGCTTTAGTTTAAGCAAGAAACATGTCACTTTGACACACAGAAGACCGTATTTTTGGTCTGTGTGATGACGTTTCAGTGAAAAAAGATGTTATCAAAGCTGTTATTAACGGCCAACACATGACCTGCAGACCTTTGCTGGGTGTCCTGTACTCAAGAGTACGCCACTGACTGCAGCAGCAGTGCGATATCTGTTAGATGTGATGTTACTGTGATGTTAATGGGGGAGGGGGCTCTTCTACTGAAATCTACCAAAGACTCGCCATGTTTAGGAAATCAGAGGCCAGATGTGTTCCAGGCGTTATGCTGGGCAGACACTGTGCGATTTTTTTTCAGTCGCGCGATTCAGCTCCTGCTCAAACTGCACGATTGACTCGCAGGAGTTCGTAGATCACGGCACTGGGTCTCACACTATACGACCCGATGCTCTGATGCGACCTGAGTGCTCAAACTGTGCGTCCATAAAATGAAGGTTATAACAGAAATTCTGTCGCTCGCTCTCTCTCTCTGTCTTTCACTCACACAGACACACCACCACCATCAACTTTGTTAAATTGCTAATGAAAAACATTGATCAGGCAGCTGTGATTGAGCAGGAGTGTAGATCCAACTATTTTCATGGTTGTTGTGGTCGTGATAATTTTGTGAGGCCACATCGAAAAGGCTCGGGTGAGCTTGCCATAGTTCTACAAGTTGTGCCTCCATCGCTTGTGTCCAGATCACACGCCGCACTGCCGTGCTGCGCCGTCTTTTTCGCTGACATTTGTGTTTGCGCGTGCGCAGTGTGAGAAGCTGCGACGACACCCTCGCGACCAAGCGATTGATGATCGCACGACTCAAAAATCGGCTCAAATGGGCCAAAAATCGCACAGTGTAAGCCCAGCATTAACGAGTTATTGTGAGCAGGCCAGATTCTAACTGTGGCATCGTCTGCGTCTCCCCAACACGGCGAGGGAATTTATCCATGACCTCTTTTACAAGTGTGTTAAGTTTGTTACAACTCAGTAATGTCTTTAGGGGAACTCGCATGTGTGAGTTCAGTATGAGGCCGGTCCATCTTCGTGCGCTGCCCATAAAAGGCAGGCTCAGAGAGTCGCTGGAGGATAGGCAGACTGATGCAGCCCAGAGCCAACAGGCTGGCTCCCACACTGGATTTATGTATGATTAAGGATGATATGAGAGAAGAAACGGCTAATTTATTGGTAAATAAATCAATGATGATGATGATATGATGCATCCACTGTTACTACTAATTTTAGAAGTAACAATAGTAACTGAAATAAAATTATTAATGATGATGATAACAATCATGAATGATAAGTTATTAATACAGTGTAGCTGCCACGTTTGTAAAGTGGTATGGGAGTGGTTGAGTTAGTGGTATTTCGTTAAGTAACCGGGTGATTCAGTCTTTGATGTCTGAGTTTTTTCTTTCTTTTTTGTGTGGTGTAAATGTGGCATTTACATTACTGTGGCAAGTTTAGATTCTTCACCTGCAACTGATTATAAGTGATAAAGTGTCAATCTAAAGAACATGTAAAGTCACCGGTCTAAGTGCCTTTAATCAGTTCTTGCGTGCTGCTTACAGCTCTCATCCCTGCATATGTCTTCTGTTTGGAATTCTGTTCTGCAGGACAGTCACCCACTTCCTCTCTAACTCTGGTGCCCTCTCAGACCCTCACTTATTCTCTCATGAATTTTGAATTACTTTTCACAGAGTTAACATCACAGGTACAGAGATATCATATCATATCTGTCATATCACGGATCTGAGAGAAGAAGGGAAGGAGCTATATGAAAATGATTTGTGATGTTGCAGAGCTGGATGACTGCACTTCTGTTCTGTAAGTGCTGATTTATGACTAAAAATCTTAAATCCTGTAACAAATCACTAAAAGCTCACTTAAAAATATCTTAATTGGCTCCCCTGTGGGCTCTGAAAGGGAAACTCCAGCAAATACATATAACCGGTAGGAAAATCCTAACATCTATCAGCATGTCTACAGGTAATACAAATAAAGAAACAAAAAGAACAAAACAACAACATGCAGGTCATAAAGAACTAGATTTCCATACTGGATCAGATTTACTGGACAGAAGAGGAATGAATGTTAACAGAAGCAAGACAGAATACTTATGTTTGTGCATGCAAGGGAAATGGTTGTAAAAGTGAACACCAAAGGAGTGGAGAGAGTGAAGTTAGATGTTCAAATATCTGGGTCAACCATTTAAAGCAACAGAGAGGTGAAAAAGAAAGTGCAGGCAGAGTTGAGTGGGTGGAGACGAGTGCCAGTGTTGATTGGTGAGAGAAGGGTAACAGCAAGAATGAAAGGGATTTAAAAGAACCTACCCACCACTTTAATCACACATTGTTTTAACATATGGTATAGAAACTGAACATTTAGAATAGAATAGAATTGAACTTTATTGTCATTGCACATGTCACAGGTACAAGGCAACAAAATGCAGTTTGCATCCATCCAGAAGTGCTTTAGCCATGATATAGATATATTACAAATATATTAGGGGTGTGTATTGGCAAGAATCTGGCGATACAATATCTGTCATAATACAGGGGAGACGATACGATATATTGCGATACTAAAAGCCAGGCGATATTTGTGTTTAGGACTGAATTTAATTAGGAAAACTCACAGTAAACAGTCCAAACTGTTAAATGCTTGACATGAGCCATCTAAAACAAAAACACTCTCTCTAAGTTCAAAATGAATGGAGAAATTAACATCTGCCTTATGAGAAGTCATGTTAAATAAACAAACAAAATCTACTTTACTGAAATATCAACTATTTCTTTAACATGAAAAAAGGTAAACAATGTAACACTGAGGTCTTACTTACTAAGTACTATGATTGTAAAAAACGAAAACAAAGCACTTTTTATGTGACCTTAACATAAACAAATATAAATCAAAAATGAAACTGCTTGAAGAATCCAAGTAAACATTAACAAACAATGTAAAGTGCTATTAAAATTAAGTGTTAATAAAATAAAGTACAGCTCTGCAATGTCCATCAATGGAACACTTTTAGTAAAAGCTGAAAAGGGGAATTTACTCATTCAAATAAGTGCTTATGAGACTCAACCAAAATACCAAGCATTCTCAAATCTGAGATTTTACATGTTATAGTGTTTTCTCAGTGCTTATTTTTCAATTTCCAGATTTTTGTGCAGGAATACAAGCTGGTCGACATGGTCAGCTCTCAGGACACTTCTCTGTGCATTTACCATGTCTCCTGCAGAGGAGAAAACTCTCTCTGCAGAGACACTTGTTCCAGGAATGCATAGGAAACTCCTTGCTACTTTGGATAGTTGAGGGTATTCCTGTTCATGGTCCTTCCACCAACTGAGAGGATTTCCTGTGAGAGGCAAAGGGGTCTCATCTCTATACCTCTTGATCTCAGCTGCAGCAACATCATGTTCTGATTTTGGTGCAGTATTGTCACAAACATAGCTCCAAGCAAGTCCACCAATGCACATGAGGTCCTCTGTCTCTTTAGAGGTGGCAGAGGGATCGAGTCAAAGCTGTTTTTGTTATGTGGGTGATAATCCTCCTCTGTGGTATTCTCTTCCTCCACTTGTTTGTCAGACTCCTTATTCTTTTGCTCCTTAAAAACATTAAATTAAAATAGTATTAATGTCACAAAGTCAAAATTTAAAACCAAGATTCACCCTGTTCTGCTCTAATATCTGATGACAAATGTCATCAATATACTTTTTTTTTTTAAACTTTATTCACTTTCTTATAAATTCAGTTGAATTTTTCCAAGTAAATTCATTCATTTATTTACTTCCTTTTTTCCCCCTTCTTTATCACAGCCACCACAGTGTCCAACAGTCTGGAATAGGTCTCACTGGCCTCTGCTTCAGACAGGAAGGGCAGGTCCTTAAACCGAGGATCAACAGTTGATGCCATCCATAGTGTCTCCCTCTCATTTACATATCTCTTTCCCAGATCTTCTGCTATGGCAGTCTTAATGTCCCTTACTGTCGGTGTATCATCAACACTTTCTTGTGCACCCATCACAAGCTTGGCATGAAGAGGAGCAATGATGGACAGGGTTGGCATGCTCCCCTCTCTCACCAGGGTGGCGTCCTTCATAGGCTTGAGTGCCCTGACAACTTCTTCTGCACATATGATGTCAGACTCACTTAATGTGAAAATTTCTTTTTCACTCTTCCTAACTTCTGCAGAAAGCAGAGCCGCACAGATGGCTGGTTGCTGTTCTAAAAATCGATCTATCATATCATAGGAGCTGTTCCATCTTGTAATTACGTCCGTGATCAATCTGTGAGCTGGTAGCTGAAGGAGGCACTGTTTCTGCTTCAACTGATTGCTGGCTGTGGTGCTGCGCCTAAAAAAGGCTGTTACACGTCGGATCCTCCCGAGAAGTCGCACCACGGATTGTATTTTCATTGCTTTCTGTGAGGCGAGATTCAGACTGTGTGCAAAACATTGTATGTGCGTTATGCCTGCAAGTCTAGCCGTGAGAGCCATGTTTGGTGCATTATCGGTAACAACAACAACAAGGTCCTTTGCGTTCAATCCCCATTCAGCCACAGCGTCAGTTAGTAACGCTGCAATGTGTTCACCTGTGTGACTGTCATGCATGGCTCGGGTTTGTAGTACATGAGACTGAAGGTTCCACTGGTCCGTTATGTGATGAGCTGTAACAGTTACGTACGATTCAGTGGCTCTCGAAGTCCAAGAATCGCATGTCAAAGCAACTGTCTCTGCCGAGCTGAGAGAGTCCAGCACTGTCGCTTTGACTTCTTGGTACAACTTTGGCAGAGCGATGTCCGTGATGTGTTGTCGGGAAGGAACGGTGTAACGGGGCTCCAGCGTTTTAATCCTATTACGAAATCCTTTATTCTCCACAACACTCAGAGGGCGCATGTCTTTGCAAATAAAAACAAGTACTGACTGCGTTATTTTTGTTGCACGAGTTGAAGTTGCTGGTAGTTTCAAAAAGTTAACTTCTTCAATTGTCCGTTGAGCGAGATCACCTCATTTCGTTTTAAAATTAGCATTTGACGCTACATCGCTATGGTGTCTACACACGTGTGTTCGTAAATTTGTGGTGTTACCCGAATATTTGACTCTATTTGTCATAAATCCAAAATAAGTCCACACATCAGCTTTGAAAGCTGCTGGGGCCGGCTGTATCCTCTCCTCTTCGGTCATCAGTTAGCTAGCACAATTGGCCACTCATCCACTGTTCTACTTCGTTGGTTTTTGGCAAACTAGACGCTTCTACAGTTATCGCGAGACCTCATTTTTCCGTAACGTAAAGGCGGTAAAAACGGCAAACAAGTGGCCGGAGTTTGAATTGCAACATACAAAAGAAATACACAGTAAATGCATGTAATTTTTCAATTAAAAAATCGATAACACTGATTTTGAATATCGATTCAGTATCATTACACGAAATATCGCGATATTTTAATGCATCGATATTTTCCTACATCCCTAAAATATATATTAGCAATAATATAGATATGTAAGTATATTACAGAAATGGGTCTATTATGGTATGTTATAATGTACACGGTATGAAGGTATGTTATGAATATGCTATAACTATAAGTATGTACAGGCTGTAGTGAGTACAAGCTATGTACAGGCTATGAACAGGATATAAATATGAAAAACTATACAGAATATGAGATGTACAGCTATACATAAATGTGAACTATGCAAGTAATAAACAGTTGTAGAATTAAAAATTATTTTATTTTACAGAATGATTATTTATACAGAATTAGACAGTAGTGCAGTTAAGATAAGTGAGATATGTGGATAATTTCTACAGAGGCTATATAAAGTGCTAGTGGTTGAGATTGGTGGTTCAGACCATGTTATTATTGTGTCCGATACAGTTGTCCGTTGTGTGTGTGTGTGTGTGTGTGTGTGTGTGTGTGTGTGTGTGTGTGTCCAGTCCATGTGTTTAATGTGGGTCAGATGTCAGGAGGCAGAGTTCAGGAGTCTGGCAGCTGTGGGGAAGAAGCTGTTCCGGTACCTGGTGGTCTTAGTCCGGAGGCTCCTGTAGCGCCTCCCAGAAGGCAGGAGGGTGAAGAGTCCATGTGCTGGGTGACTGGGGTCTTTGATGATTTAACAGTGTTTCCTGAAAACCTTCTCTTTAAAGCCATAAAGCCTTTGAATGAAAACAAACGCTGTTGTGACAGTGATGTACAGTCTTGTGGTATTATTTCTATACATTTTACGTCAGATAAAAACTTTGGTTGTAAGCTTCAGATAATTATTTAATAAAAGCGAGACATTTTAAATGAGAATAAGAAAGTATTTCCTTGTGCCCACCTCTCCCTGTTAATTCCCTACCTGGCCCCTGGCAAAACTTTGCTAGATCTGCACCCGCACCTGCACAGTTACCAGCTGTCAGCGTAACTATTGGGCAGAGAGGTCAGTTTCATGATGATTCATATGCAAATTGTCATGACCATCGATCAGTGGTTATTGATCAATGACCATGAGTACCGTTCACAGAGAGTTGAGGAATGGCTGCAGTCACAGGATTGTAAGATGGTGAAAGATGTACCCTTAGGTCAGCTCCTCGATTCAGAGATGGTCTTTCCCAGTTCACATAAATGACAACAACAGTAGCAGACCCTGATCACAAGATGGCAGTAATTTATACTGGATTTAGTATAGGCTAGATGCATGCACCCGAGTGACACTGTTGTCTAAGATCAAAGGAGAGAGATCACTTTACTTTGGTATTTTTTCATTTGTCTATTTTTAGTTTCAACAAGATGAGCATTGCTTACCTTGCTTATCCTGCCAGAAGGCCACTGCTCCTATCTTGGTTGTTGTTGTATTTGTATTGTTCATGTTATATCAACCATAGTTTCTTTGTTTGATAAATCCCATCTAGTCCAAAAGTATACGTCAGGTGCAACTTTTTCCAGTCTGCATGCTGGTATAGCTTTGAATATCTTATAATCTACATTGCAAACACACTTACTCTCATGGTCCGGAGCAGAGATGGGCAGTAATGCATTACTGTAATCTGATTACTTTTTTCAGGTAACGAGTAAAGTAAGGGATTACTATTGCAAAAACGGTATTCAGATTACCGTTACTTTCCCGTAGGAACGCTGCGTTACTAAAACCGTGATTTTTTATTTTTTTTTGTGAGAATGTCTCATGACGGTGATGTAAGCGAGTGCGACGTTTGTGACAACAGCAGTGTGCATATCAACAATGGATTATATATCGAGTGCGGGAGAGAGTATGAGCGTGCAGCGTTTAAAATAGAGATGGCACGATACCACTTTTTTATGTCCGATACCGATACCGATATCATAAATTTGGATATCTGTCGATACCGATATGAATCCGATATAGTGTTTTTTAATCAACAAAACTGTTTTTTAAATATCTTGTTGCATTTTGTATAAGTTCATACTCAAGTTTAAAACAACAACTACACTAAAGCTATTCTGTTATACCTGTATGCAAAAAAAATATTTCATAGTTCAGCAATACTGATCAATCTAATAAACTTAAACCTACACCATCCTCCCTATTCTGGTATTTTAAAGAGTACTTATGGTAAATATTAAGCAACCTAACTAACAGGGTTCCAACTCCCAGCAACAACAAAAATAAATAAATAAAAAATAGGGAACCACCCCTCACGCTCCACCTCATGATGCTTAATCGACGTAATCAACCTTAATTTGATGCAGTGTGAAAAAAAATGCACAGAAATCAATTATTTTTCAAGAAATATTAAATAGATTCAACATCTTTCTTCAACAAAATTGCAGACTGCACAGATGGTACCTTCCCAAAGGAAAAAGTACTATAGCTTACTAGGGTATTTATATTAGACTTAATAGTCACTATATACAGTAATTGACTTCTATTCATTTTACATCAAATTAAAACTTTGGGTGTCAGATAATTATTTATTAAAAGCTCGACATTTTAAATGAGAATAAGAAAGAAAAGTATGTCTTTGCCCCCTTTTCCCTGTTAATGCCCTATCGGCCTCCCTGGCTAAACTTTGCTAGATCCGCCCCTGCACAGTTACCAGCCGTCAGCTACGTAGAAAAGGATCCTGGTGTAGAAAGTAATATTAAATAAATTCTAACAACAGATTATCAAGCTTAAACGTGCTGCTGTTGTTCAACCGCTGGTTTCCTCTTTCTGGTGCAAAGTGGGCCAAAAACAAACAAGAGAGACGGACTCACGACAGAAAAGCCGATCAGCTGATCATTAAGCAGTTTCATGATTTCATGATAGCAGCAGGAGAGGGAGGGGGAGAGAAGAGGCAGTCGCTCCATATATCGTTTGTTAAGCTTAACGCAGGAATGCTTTACAAACATTCAGAGATGGACTTACACACTTGCTTTACTTCTCTCGGAGATAACTTTGTCGGAGATGAAATGCCGGGTTGCTAGCGAAGCTCCACATGCTATCCAGACCACCGACAGGTCCCGCATGCCACAGCCGCTCTATCACGTGATGCATACTGCTCCGACGTGCTAACGTTCTGAGGTGAGTTACGGCGTGTTGCAAGTTTTGTGAGGTGCTTTCGTGATATTTAATGGATCGGATTACATTTTTTATTTTTCTCCGATATCCGATCCAGTAATTTAGGTCAGTCTCGGACCGATACCGATACATAAATATCGGATCAGTCCATCTCTAGTTTAAAATGTTGAAGTACTGACCTTATTTTGAGTTTGATTCCATAAAAAGTGACAAAAACATTAGTGTCCCGTTGTGCGTGGGAAGAAAACTTCTTTTTACAGCGAAAAAAAAACCCTAAACTTCCAAGCAAGAACCGAGTGCGCTACCACGTAATGGGAAACTCACAGAGAAACTCGCGGATTCTTAAACTGACCACTGCGGCAAACCTGCACCAGGGCAAACCTCCGCCTACGCCACTGCTGCTTTACAGGTGAAAAAAGAGCAACAGGACCGCTAGTCTTTGATGTTATTTATTTTCTGCTGTGTTTTACTTGCATGTATTTGAAAGAGTGAGTGTAAACACACACACACACAAAAAATATTTTATGTGCTGGAATGTGCAGAAAATAGGTTTAAATATTAAACAAATTTCTTCCAGTCAGAGAATGTTGCATATAATGAAATTTTTGCTTGATGCATAAAGTTAAAAGGTTAAAACTAATAAAACAAGTTTTAAAAAGAGACTTTCCATTTGATTACATTTTGTATGATGGATTATGTAGAAAAAGTAGAATTGGGCTGAAAGATCTATCGCTTTATCACCTACTCAGGTTGTAAATCGTGTTTTTAAAAAGTAACTAAGTAATTAATTACTTTTGAAAATAAGTAATCAGTAAAGTAACAGGATTACTTTTTTGGGGAAGTGATCAGTAATTAGTTACTGATTACGTTTTTCAAGTAACTTGACCAACACTGGTCCTGAGTCTGCTGGCTCAGTGTTTTGTGTTTCTTTATGCTTTTGTTTATTCTGAGTATGTATTCTGTTATGATTTGCCATTTGTTAGGTTTCTGTTCTGTGCCTGCCCTGGCCCCACTTCTGTGTTCTGTCTGTCTATGGTGTCACTCTGTCTGTTTAGTTCACTGCCTTGTCTGGTTCTCTGTGTCTGAGTTTCCTGTTTTATTCTGAAGGTCCCCGTCTCATGTGAGTGTGTTCTGTTTTCGAAGCTTTTCAACACAGTCCTCTCTGGTGACATCTGGTGGCCAAAAATATGAAGAGCAGCTTGAATCCACAAAATAAAACCAACTGCTTCATTAAGATTGCTCACTCTACAGAGTGGAATTCTGTCTGATATTGGGCCACCGTTGTGTTGCTTTAAATGTGTATTTTTTGGGATGACAAAAATGTTATTTATTTCTTTAATAAATAATTTTGACCAGTAAACTTTCCTTGTTTAAACATGCATCATGGTGTGGTCTTTCTTTGCTTGTGACGTCTTGATGTTGGTAAATACAATCATTGAAAAATACCACGTTACATATAATAATATACAACACATTATGGAGTATGCTTCTGCTGTGAGGTCCCGCCTCCATGTACTTATGCAGTTAATCGCTAGATGGTTATTTTTATAAATAATATTACATTAGGGAAATTTCCCTATAATTTTAATAAATTTCCCTTTTTTGACACGCACCGGAGTGTCAGCTTCAAGCGGGCCATCACTATTATTTAGTTTTCCCAGTTTAGGTTTCTTTAGTCATTTGTCATTCCTCACTGCCTCTTCCATCACCCTATTACTTGTAAATAAACGTCACTTGCATTATCAGTTAACTGCCTGCATTTTGGGTCCTTTTCCCTCCAACACAACACGGCCTCGCCTCGACAGCCGTGACACTGTCACCTGACCTCAAACAATAAAACAGAATACTGAAGTTTGTCTTATTCAACTTTCCTAAATTAGAAAGGAATGATATCTTTTATGCAGTCTGACTGCTATTTTTTTTCTTAGAGATGTAGTGATGCTACACTGTCAGCAAGCTGACCCAGTCTATGTAAGAAATCCCACATTATATTAATCTCCCTAATTCTTTTGTGTCTCCAAGGACTGCAGCAGGGAAGGACCGTGATGGTGGAATGGATTTCTCCAAGTCAAACGAAGAGGCATACAGAACCTGCCACAAAGGTCAGATATATGTGTATATATATATATGTATATATATATATATATATATATATATATATATATATATATATTACCGTACACCCTGCCCTATATGAGACAACTGTTGTTGTCATTTGACACCATATTAATAAATTTAAAGGGAAAGGGAAAATATCTCATTAACCTTTCACTTACCTTTTATTTATTGTCACTAAGCTCCATGGCAGCTTAAAATGAGGCTAAAAAAGTGGTATAATAATTGGTCTGTTGTCCATGGCCAGTCATTTAACTGTTTATTATTAGGCCAGTTTATGTGGCTGGTAACTACTGTAGAATGAAAGTCCATGTCTTAGTCCAGCCTCATATTGCTAATTATAGATCAGTTTGTAGTTGTACTTGGTAAGTATGTCTGTTGCTGGACTCCGCCACAGGTGGGATCCAATGTATGAAGATGAAACAAAAAGTCCCAAAACATTATCTATACTTATGTCCAAATATATGTACATAATGACTGCACAATTGCTTGGTATCTGTACTTGTACCTGATTTTTGACTTTGAATATTTAAGCATGGCCATGGATGTTAGTGGCAGCAATGTTGTTGTTGTTTTTTTTTTTTTAAACCACCTCTGTCATTAAGGACATCTGTTATCATGATGGGATGCTTTCCTCTGTGGATTCTTTATTCACTTGAAAGCTTTTACTGCCTTCATCGCCAGCCGACACATTGTTTCAACCTCCACAACCTTTACTGTTTCAGATGGACACAAACATACTAAAAGATACACATTCAGGTGGGAGAATGAAGCCACTAAAGTTTTAAACTCATCTGCTCATCTTGTTTGCATGAAATTGGTAGTTTGGAAACGGTTTTCAGTGACTTGCTGTACTCAATCTCTGTTTGGCCTGATGGTACCTTGATGCCAACCAAGGAGGAAAAAATTATTGTAAAAAAATTGTTAATTTACAGTTTGTCCTACTCTTATTAGCGTCAGCTGTATTTAGTCCGCACCTCTTAGAAATAAATAGAATAGATCCGTCACTGTTACAAGAACAACAAAACACAGTATGGCATCTCTTCATTAGCTGCGTGTAGATTTTTACATTAAAAATCCTTTAAAATAAACAAACCAAAAAAAGTTATATATATATAAAATAAATAAAATATAAGAAGCAATGTCATCAGTGGTAGTACACATTGAGTAAGAGGTAGGAATGTTGCAAAACTGTAAACGCTGGCAGCAAAACGTGAACACAACTTCAACACAGCTGTCATCTTTACACACAGCAACTCACAATTGAAAACACGTTTCTAATGGTGTGTTCAACCCCTTTGAACGAAACTGCAAGAGTTAAAGATCTACAATATCAGTATGTGCAAGTGTAACCTACACATACTTTCAGCAGCGACTCTTTGAGTACAATTCTATGTCCATAGGCCTACTGTTTGTATTCTAGATTGTTACAGATGGTACTCTTGCAGTACTGTAGACTATACTGTAATGCACATATATCTGGAGTGCATATACTGTAAATACACTATTTCACAAGTCTCTTTCTGCATCACTTACACACACTTATTTTTATAGAGAGTGTATTACATAGAAAATCTATGGATTACATAGAAAAGCCCCATGAATATATTTTCCATAGATGAAGTAGGGTTCAATCTGGCAAAAAGGAGGTGGAGAGGCAGGAACATAACTGGTCAATGTCCCTGGCCAAATCCCTCACCAACGTACTGGCAATTGTACCCTTTGTGCATTTTACACACCGGCCTGGGGGCGCTGGAGTGCAACACAAGAAAAATAATAAAAAGAAGTAAATCACACAGCGACAGTTTTACAATGACTAGTCGTTTTATTAACTTGACAGGTAGCGAGCGTCAGGGCGGGCATGGCCAAAACAACAAACAAAACACACTGGAAATGAATCAGAACTAACTTACCTATAGTGAATCAACCCCAAAAGAAAATACAAACCTCTAACCCAGGGGTGCCCAATCCCGGTCCTCAAGAGCTACCGTCCTGCAGCTTTTAGATGCATCCTTGTTCCCACACACCTGAATCAAATGAATGGCTTGTTATGAGGCCTTTGCCAAACATGATGGCATGCTGAAGAGATCAAACCATTTGATTCAGCTGTGTTGGAGTAGGGATGCATCTAAAAGCTGCAGGATAGTAGCTCTCGAGGACCGGGATTGGGCACCCCTGCTCTAACCTGTCTCCCTACCCGAAACAGGAGAAAAAGGTTGTAAAAGAAACGGCTTCCCACCCCTACAGCTACCATGTCCAGATACGACTCTCTAAACTGTTTTTACTGCAGCCCAGCTCTGTCACACGCCACGAAGGGCCCCAAACTCACTGGAAACAGGAAGTAGTAGGAGGGGCTGGCGGCCCAGTCAGGTCCCAATTTGTAGCTGGCCTCATTCCCTCTTCCACCAATGGTCAGCCTCCACCTGGAAACTTACATAACAGACATCACAGAGTACAAACAATGCCCCCCGCATGGTGTGGCAAGTAACAGCACCACACGGCAACAATGACCTGGATCATAACATGCAGCTATAGGTAACTGGGGTGGGAAGCATATTGCATTACAAGCATGTTGATTGTGATGTGGATGAGGTGCTCTGGCAGACTGAAAGAGAAGAGAGGATGCAGCAAAGTTGTTTTTTTTTTTGTTTTTTTTTTACTGTAACTCTATGCAGTAGGTTCCTCTGTTGTATATGCAGACCACGGTATGCAGTGATGGGAGTACAAATAACGAGTACAAGTAAGTTACAAGTAATGCCGTTACTTTTTTCACTAACGGGTAATCTAACTAATTACAATTCCTATCGTTACAACGCCGTTACAGTTACTAACAAGAAAATGCGGTCCATTACTAATTTTTAAACAAACAGACGGTTGAAGCTGTGTTCAACTTACCGCATCTTATATCGGTTGTACGGAAGTAGCTGACTACGTAAGTAATCTGGACTCTACAGCTTTAAGCAGCTGCGCACGCTCCCAAGGACGGTAATCATGATCACTGTCTAGCACAACACCTGGAGCTCAGGGGGCAAAACTGAGCTCCAGGTGTTGTGCTAGACAGTGCTGGCATGAGTGCTTCGGCTCGACATCAGTAGCATCAAAGAACTTATGCACACAGGGACTATTCGGCACATCATATGGACATCTACCAAAGAGCAGCTCGCTAACTGCCTGACAAAAGTGGGGATATCAGCACTTGGACTGCTAAGAGCCCTGAGAGAAGGGGAATGGCAGCTAGAAAGCTGAAAGGACTAATGACAAAAAATAAAAAATTAACACTCATAAAAATGTTTCTTTTAAACACTAGTTTGGAATGTTAAATTATGTTTATGTTATATTGTTCAAAAAGAAAAAAAAATTGTTCTAATCTGTTTTCCTTTCCTTAAAAGAAAAAGGGAAGATGTTAAGATGTATCTGTCCCACTGCGCAAGTGTCCGATGAAGGGGGGCATGGCTACACGCAGGCGGGAAGGGGAAGTAGGAGTTTTTGGAGTGTCAGTTTTTTCTTGTGTGAAGGAACGAAAGAAGGCAACCATTAAAGTTGGAGTTAACATACCAGTTGTGTGATTATTGGACTAACACGTTTACTGTCTAGGACAGCGCAGCGAGCACTCTCTGCTTATGAGTAAAAAAAAACAAAACAGGGGAAGTTTTAGGAGTGACGGAGGGAGAGAGCAGAAAAAGAAGGAGAGCAAGTTTTGC
Source organism: Aulonocara sp. 'chitande type north' Nkhata Bay (assembly GCF_057382095.1). Classification (NCBI taxonomy): domain Eukaryota; kingdom Metazoa; phylum Chordata; class Actinopteri; order Cichliformes; family Cichlidae; genus Aulonocara; species Aulonocara sp. 'chitande type north' Nkhata Bay. The sequence continues at coordinate 57,823,978 of NC_141346.1, read as the reverse complement.
GATGTGAGAGATTTGTGACGTTTAGCGTGTTTGAGTGTGTAGTTAATGTGTTGTCTTGTGTAGTTAGTGTGTAGTGTTGTGAATAGTTTTGTGTTGTGTGTCAGAACAATGAGGCGAATGCTGTCTCCAGGTAGAAACAGGAGTGATACACCTGCTGCTGTCAGACCTGCAGGTATCAGGCTGTGATGTCTCCTTTATAGTGGACAGAAATAAATTTTTTGGAGTGGCGCAAATAATTTGTGTGGCATCTTATTGAAGAACAGCTGATTGTTCTGTAAATAGTTTGAAATGGTTATTTAAAAAATCAAGGTAAAAGGTAAATGGATGCAAATAACTTTGTTGTTTGCAAAACTTGTGCATAGGATTTTAAAATTGACAATTTATATTTGCATTTTAAGTTATGAAATATGATTCATTAAACATGTTTGTGGTTGTTACAGTAAAAAATATAACCTTTTCCACTCTGATTTTATGTTTTTTGTCTGATTTTAGATCAATTGCGTTAATACAGTATATAAAATGAAAACATGACTGTAAATTCAGACACGTGAGGTTGTGCTGAAAAGGATGATACCAAACAAGGCAAAGGAAATAGTTTTTAAAGGTGAAATGTGGAGGAAACATCAAAAGTAGTTAAAAATGGCCAATTATACCCTGGACCCCAGAGGGTTAAACGTTTTCTTCAAAGTAACGCAATAGTTACTTTTTAAGTAATTAATTACTTTTCAAGTAATTAATTACTTTTAGAATCTTGTAACTCAGTTACTAACTCAGTTACTTTTTTTGAAGAAGTAACTAGTAACTAGAATTAATTACTTTTCAAAGTAACTTGGCCAACACTGATGGTATGCGCAACTTTGTTTTGGTTGGGATGAACACTGTACATTGTTTTTGTGGGAGAATACAGTAAAAATATATTTGGTACCATGTATTTGTGAGTTTTGTATACAAACATTCTGTAATCTTTTACAATGCACTCATGTAGGCCTATGTACTGTCTGTAGTAAGTGTTACACTGAACATAAAAAGGCTTACAGTAAGTCAATATGATGACTTTATTTTGCAGGTGAATTGAAGGGTTTTGCCCATTGTGTGTGTGTTTTTTGATTTGTGTTGAATTCTGACAATATGCTTTTGGAAAATGTGTGTAAACAATTAGGAAAAACTGTAATGCTCATGATTATGCAAAGGGGAAACCCAAGTGAACAATAAAATTATGCATGAAATTATAAGTCAGGCTCACGTAACCAGCATACTAACGAGTGGCCAATGCTAACATAGAAGATGTGGGTACAGGTGAGATCTATGTAAATGACATATTCCAAGACATAGCAGGTCTGTTGCATTTGAAGCAGTTTACTCCTCACATGTGGAGTGATAAAATTCCTAATGACACATTTCCAGTTAAATGTCCTCCACCGCATGTTTTTAGTAGCCACACAAAAGCCTACCAAACTCTTTCTCATCAGTCATACGTCCCTGGTGTGAACCCATCGTCCTTGGAAATCCCCCTTATTAATGTTTGAGCATTAATATTTAAGTTGTTTAGCAAGAGAATATAGTGACACAGGGTCTAGTTTACTCCTGAGTGAGGTGTTCAGATTCCCCTCCCCGACTATAGTTGGAATTTTATCCATCCATCCATTCGCTTCCGCTTATCCTTTTCAGGGTCAGAGGGGGCGCTGGAGCCTATCCCAGCTGTCATAGAGTGAGAGGCGGGGTACCATCCTGGACAGGTCGCCAGCCTGTCGTGGGGCCAACACACAGAGGCTGACAACCATTTGTGCTCGCATTTACTCCCACATTCACACCTGTGGGCAATTTGGATTAATCAATTAACTTATCTAAGTATATTTAGGGCTTTGGAGCGTGATGTCACGGGGGTGGGCGTGGAAAGGATTTTGGCCTGATGTGCCATTTTCCGGGTCCAAAGTGCAAGCGAAAAAAGAGCGAAGGCACACACAACAGCCATGGTTCGTATTTGCTGTATTGGCTGCACAGTTCGATCGCACGACCGGCAAGAGAATAAGCTTGAAAATGGTTTATCTTTTCACTCTTTCCCAACCTGGAAGCAACATGAGGCAGCTCGTGTATCGATGTTACCAAACGAAGGCGTCTAGTCTGGATAGCAGCTGTGAGACGAGCTGATATCCAGTTCTCTTCTATCTCCAAATATCTGGTGGTGTGCTCCAGACATTTTCATTCCGGTAAGTTCTAACTATGTTCATATCACTCTTTATAGCCTATTAGTTTTATTTTCAATGCACTCTGAGGTCACAGCAAATTAGAACAAACATCCTAATGAGTGATTTTGCAGAACTACCCTCTATTTATAGAGTTGCTAATTATTTGGCATTATTGCAGCAAACCAGCCTATGACAAGGATGACATTGTGACTGGGTTCCAGCGCTACACAAGGGACCTGCTTCAAACATACCACCATGCCAATCAGATTACTTCTTCATGTGAGGGTGAAGAGGTGACCCTCCTGGATAAGATGGTGAAGGTTTGCTGCGTTTGGTGAACAGTGTGGTAGTAAAACCAGGGGAAAATGAAACTTGCTCCTGTTAAATATTCTTAAGTCTTTTGCTGTATAAATAGTGGTATTTTTTCAAAAGATACAGTAAATAAAGTGCTGGTAGTGGGTGACATCATGTAAACACTGTCATGATTTTGTGTAAACATTTTGTCATTTGTAAACTATAAATGACATGGATTCTACACTGTTACTGATGTGATGTTCTATAAAGTGGTTTTAATTTTTTTTAAAAAAGAGGCAAAAATTAGTTTGTTTCTTTATTCCACTTTTGAACAGTGGTACTCAGTCGGGACATATTTGGTAAATGCAAATTATTTACACGGCAGTGCACTTCAGGCATAAATCTAGACCCCTAGATAAAACATTATTGGTCATTCCCACGACCCACAGCTTTACCGTGTTCCAGCAAAGTATCCAGTAGCAGTGACAACTCCTCCACAGTAGCAGGTGGGATTTTTCTGTTTTGAGGACGGCTCCTTTTACCTTTCAATATGGATGGTCTGTTTATGTTTTGATCAAGAGCCTTTTTTGGGCAGCTGAAGAGGAGAAGTATTATGGCCAACCTCTGGTCATATTACCCAGCAAAACCCAGTATGCATGTTCATCTGTAACAGTCCTTGTGCCACGGATCCGCACTGTTGCTTCTACATTAAACAGAAGAACAGTGACGTGGGTGCAGGTCTCCGCGACTCCGGCCATACAGCTGCAGTGGGCGGCTTCAACCTTCCCTGTGGTGCTCACAGTGACCCATGACTGCAATGCTGGTTCATTCAGTCTTTGAAAGTTGTCATGTATTTAATATATATTCTTAATGCTTATTTGCTGGTTATATTGTTTTATGTATAGGCCTTTATAAACCAGGCCCAGAGGTGACAAAGAACTAGGTCGCAGGCTGACAGGAAACTGCATGCTTTTGCAGAGCATATGAGGTGCAGACAGAAAGTGAAACTAAGCAGAGTGTTTGATTGAAACTTAAAGTGTGCGTGACGTCTAGAGAAAGTATATAACAATCAAGCTGTCTGCTGCTGCTTTAGACTTGAGCTGGTGTCTCTGTGTGCTCAGTCTCCTTTTCCGGAAATGTAAAATAAAGATCATTTTTTGAGTTAGACCACTTTGAGCCATGAGTTTTTCTTCGCCGCCAAAAGTGGGAGTGCAGGACCTGAAACACACGCAAAGTTCATTTAAAGACAAGAACTATGAGCCAAGGCCGACACAAATGTGTTTTATCTACTTTATCATAACTGTAACAAAGTGTTTAGAAAGTTAGCACATACATGTAATTTTTCATTTCTTTATGTGTCCATCTATAGAACGCTGCATGTTATAGTGTAAATATGCCTGTTATCTCTCAGAAACCTGCCTGCAGAAAATGAACCTAAAGTATGTAATGCAAGGATGTAATCACTTTCAAGATGGCGAAAGCATAAAGTGACAATTATGAATCACTTAATATGATAAGGAGATTCTGCAGGTCATTAATCAATGTATAAAACTAAAATAAAATGTATTTTTGTGACACAGGATACAAACATGGAAGCAAGATGTATAATTAGAATTATTTATAATAAATATGAATAAATCATTGCCATTTCTTTAACCATAAAGAAAAATTAAATCCTCCAGGACAATGTTACATCAATGCACAGAACTCACTATGTTTTCCATCTAACAGAGCCTCCACATGTTCTCACTGTAATTTCCCCCTCATGAGTGAATTTATGCTGCACTAATTTGAATGTTCGGGGGAAAATCAAATGCATTTCACTCGCAGTACTCAAGCTGACTTACCTTTGTTTGAATGACGACTTGTACACGCTGACTCCACAGACAAGGTACGAAATATGTCAGGCTATGCCAATAGCGGTTGGTCTTCAGGGTTTCTACTCCATGGCCGTATTTCATACTGGTCCACATTTTCTGCAAGTACTGCCGCTTCACCTCTGGACGCAATTGGTCTCTATATAGTTGATTCTCTTTTGAGCTGCTTTTAAGTATCTTTCTTGTATTCGTCGTTCCAACACAGTGTGTTTGTTTTGATTGTGGACCCGGAAAATGGCGCCGCGCTCCCACAATGCATTGCGGTGTCAACTCCAAAGGCCTATAGTTCCAAGAAGATGGAGAAAATGCCAGGTCAGCTGAGGAGATATATGGTCTCCTCAGCTGAACTGGAAAAAATGTTCATGCATTTGTGTCATCGCGTTTAGATTATTGTAATGCCCTGTTTACCAGCTTGGACAAATCATCTCTCTCGCCTCCAAGCCATACAAAATGCTTGGAGGCAAGGCTACTAACATGTTCTAGCAATCAGAGATGTTTTTTCATTCATATAGCACTATTGTAATCATACTGACCACTATAAACTTCAGGCACTTTATCTACCTCTAATTCATAGTAGATTTAAAATCACAAGTTAACCCAATAGGCATGGCTTTGAATAGTGAAAAGAAGCCAAAGCACCTGGAGCTAACCCAGTTTTCATCATGACCTTACAGGAGGAATATCCAGTCAGAGGAAAGATCTTGCTCTCGTCCAGTGACCTCCAGCTGGTGCTACAAGTGGAACATAATCAGTAAGTTCTCATGTCAGCCTAATCTCTCATATATCCTTCTGTGCCTCTGATGTTATTGGTACACAGTGCTATCTGGTTGACTGCTGTCCATTTGTTGTCTAGCTGTTTTATTTATTTATTTTTTTGCTTGCCTTTGGTTTATTATCTGAATAATTAGACGGCTAAGATTTAATGGGCCTGTTAGTGGTCTTTTGCTCTGATGACTCTAGATCTTGGTAAACACAAATGAATTCTACTCCAGAGGTCCAGCAATATCAGCTGTCACCAGTGCCTCTAGTTACCTTTACTTCTGGTTGCTCAGGTGTCTTTGACTTAGCCAGAAAGAAGTCAACCTGGAGCCAGCTAGGGTTACCTTTTCTGTGCTCAACACACACTGCCTCACCAGCACTCATTTTTCCTTGTGACTTGCCGTCACTCCATCACACCCTCTGTCAGTCTGGTGCTGATGCACACTAAAATCAAATCAAATCAATTTATTTATATAGCACTTTTCACAGGATAAAAACCACAAAGTGCTTCACAGTAATATAAAACAGAAATACATAAAATACATTAATAATAAAACACACAGCACAAATCTAATTAAAAGTAGTCTTAATACCAAATAATAACTAGAAAAGGTTGCATTTCCTGTGAAAATGCAGTGTGAATGCTGTGTATAAATATTTTTATTTATCAAAAGTACTACAAAATAGCAGAAATACTATTATTTAGCAGAAATACTATAACATAGCAGAAGTACTATGATTTGTCACAAATACTACCATTTAGCACAAATACTATAATTTAAAACAAATACAGTGGAACCCCGACTTAAAAAATTAATTTGTTCCAGAGGGTCTTTTGTAAGTCAAAATTTTCGTAAGTCGAAGCACCTTTTTCCATCGCCTTTTGAGTGAGATGATGCTGGTTGAAGATGAGGTTCTTGGTGGAGGAGGAGTGGCAGTTTTCTATTTTATCTATTTCGTAACGTGGACATTTTGCCATACCACGGGCAGAAATTTCCTACCCTCAAACAAATGTAAGTCATGGCCAAACGGTAATAGGTAAGAAAAAAATTGTTGACTCATGAGCGTCAGGAGTGTCTGAAGATATATTGACACAAGCCTCATGTCTTAACTTCGTTTCGTTAAGGAGACATGACAATTAGAAAATGTGTCTCATTGGAGAATTCCAGCGCTGATTTTGAACAAAGTGTCCATTGAGTTTCTATGGAGAGTTTTCAGACTTTGTGCTGCTCTGAGGAGATTTTCCAAAAATCTCTAACTCCCACAACAATGATAGTGACATTTTCTGAAAGCCATAGAAAATACCTATGTTTTGATGTGAAATTGGTGAGGGTACAGAAAAAAAACATGGCTCAGCCCAGCAAGCAAAGCTGGTGATCACACTGATAATGTTGTCCCATTCAGTAAAATGGGCCAAAAATGACATAAAAAGCTTAATATCTGAAAAAGTATAAAAGTTATGTGCACCAAAAGATACAGCACGCTTCACCTCTTTTTAGCACAATTTTCAGCCTCTTCTGCTCTTTTCAGCACAATTTTCAGGTTCTGTCTGTCTACTCTGTCTTTGCTGCACAGCTGCCTCTTCTCTCATTCTCTCCCTCTCTCTCGCCTGTTGCTACTAAAATCATGAAACTAATCAGTGATCAGCTGATCGGCTTTTCTCTCTTGTTTGTTTATCGCCCACTTTGCGCCAGAAAGAGGAAACCAGCGGATGTCGCGCTAAACAACAGCAGCACGTTTAAGCTTGATCAGCTGTTGTTAGAATTTATTTGATATTCATTTCTAGTATCAGCTGATGTTTGCTGGAGCCACAGCTGTAAAAGCTGTTGAACATTATGTCAGTTTGGATATCCTAGTGAGAGGGAAACGTGAAGATGAAACCAGGAGATGTCCTTACTGAATAATCAGAGCTGAACAGGTGATGGAGAAACAGGTTTACCTTTTAGGTGACATAAATGAGTTGAAGGGAAGTTATGAACTGTTTCTGAGAGACAAATAACACCAGGATCCTTTTTTAGGTAGCTGACAGCTGGTAACTGTGCAGGGGCGGGTCTAGCAAAATCTTTGCCAGGGGCCAGGTAGAGCATTTACAGGACAAGGGGGGCGCAAAGAAATAATTTTCTTTCTTATTCTCATTTAAAATATCTAGCTTTTATTAAATGATTATGTGGATCGGATCTTTCAACCAAAGTTTTTATAATAATGTACGAAATTGACTGTAGATCATTGTCAGTCAATCAGAACGCTGTGTAAAAATAACAAAAAACAAAAAGGTGCATGCAAAACATTTCTTTACTCCCAAGAAAATCAATCTGCTACACTGTTTACTTTAAACCACTCCAAATTTAAATGGTAAATTCTAAATTGTGCCTTGTCTTTATCCCCTGAGACTTAAGCATATATTTATTTTCTTACTTCTTTTATTTCTATTTATTAGTTTTTTGGCTGTGATGTACCTGCAGCCTCGTCCTCTCGTCTCTCTGTATGCTGCGCTGCATATAGGAGAGATCAAAATACAGTTTACTATGATTAGCGCCTTGACCTGAATTTTAAAAATATTTGGCAAAAAGCACTATGCTGCTAAAAAAGGAAAAATAAATATTTGCAAAATATCTGGATAAATATTTATTTTACGTGTTTGATGTGTGTGGCGGGGCGTGGTCTGCAGTGCTGCTGCAGGGGAGGCGGACCCACCTGAGCGGCATCTGCAATCACGCCTCTCCGGCTTAGAGACTCTCAGCTGTTGTGTTGGTGTGTCGGGCTGTGTGGGTCAATAAAGAAATGCTACAAAGCGTGTTCATGCAAACATCGCCATGTCTGCCGTGGTACAATGGGACTTCTGCTCCTGAACCTGTGCGCACAGCATCTGCAAATCGGGGCTGTACGAAGTCACTTCATCTTTACGCAAGACTGTAAGCTGTCATCTGTGAGGAGCGAGCGGTGTTTGTTTTTACCGTAGTTCATGGTGGAGAATAGCTGCTCTGCTGCGTTTTGCTCCCTGTAGCCGTATGAATGGCAAACTGCACTCATTGGCAGCGGCATAGGCACACTTAAAATTTCTTCTGAAATTTTCGCTCTCTAGTTTTTTGTCACATTTCCAACCCACTTCCTTTATCCAGTCTTGTGACCGGCAAAAGTGACCCAAAATGGGCACTCTAGGTGTAGTTACTGTTTGTTTGTGTATTTTTAAGTCGTTTTAAACCTTGTGATCAACAAAAAGTAAGAGTAAAACAAGAACTGACTGCATTGCAGTCAGGGCAGGAGCAGGAGCTTCGCTCATGCACGATTTATTTGCAGTTTGGACCTATAGGTGTGAGCATCTCCTGCTCTGACAGCAGCTCGGGTGGACTTCTGCGTGAGGACTATCTGCCACCTGTGAGCCCAACTGACAGTAAGAGCGATACTTGCTTCCACGTCAAAAAGTCGTCATAAGTCTCCCGATAAGACCAGAAAAAGTCGCCAGATTTGTCGCTAGTCGCTTTTTAGAAAAAAGTTACTAAGGGGGTTTGAAAACTCGCTAAATATAGCGACAAAGTCGCTAAGTTGTCAACACTGCGGCACTGTCTGCCGACTTGCAGTTTTAAGGCTCAGGGAAACGAGCCCGCCAGCACTCTCTAGCGGCTGCGACCACTGGCGATAAGGAAAGGCTGCTTTTCATAGAGGACTCGCTTGGGGAGATGTCTTCTGGTTGACGCCAGCTCCCAGAAGAGCCTCGGGAACTCTCGTGTGATCTTTGGATACCTTCAGAATGGATTATTATTTAATCTGAAAAATTCTGTTAGATTTCCCACTTACCACTACAGGGAGCCCAAGTACCACCAGTGGTACGTGTATCACAGTTTGAGAACCAATGATTTAGACATAAAATTAAAGTCTTGATAACTCTAAAATCTGAACACAGAAAATAATTGGCTAGGACCTGTAGATCTGCCTTAGCAGTGATTGAATGTAATGGATAAGTGGCTGGATATCTGGCTGCTTTACACATTACAATCAATAAATACAGAGAACCAGATTTTAAAGGGGGAAGAGGACCCATACAGTCTATTCTAGATGAGAGTACTCTTAAAAAAGGTGTTTGACTTCACTGAGAATGCTTGTCTAGCACAGCACAGAAAGTCTAAGATCAGGCAACAAAGGAGGTTTGAATTACAGGGTGGGCCATTTATATGAATACACCGTAATAACATGGGAATGGTTGGTGATATTAAAGTCCTGTTTGTGGCACATTAGTATATGTGAGGGGGCAAACTCGTCAAGATGGGTGGTGACCATGGTGGCCATTTAGAAGTCGGCCATCTTGGTTACAACTTTTGTTTTTTAAATAGGAAGAGGGCCATGTGACACATCAAACTTATTGGTAATGTCACAAGAAAAACAATGGTGTGCTTGGTTTCAATGTAACTTTATTCTTATGCACCCTTACAAACTCCAGCTACTGCAGCATCTTAACGAGGATGACCCAGATCGGTGCACAGAATTTGCAGAATGGGCAAAACAAAAATTGGAACAGGACCCTCAGTTCATGCAGAAGATTGTGTTCAGTGATGAGGCAAACTTTTATGTGAATGGTGAAGTTAACAAACAAAACCACCGCTATTGGTCTGACACTAACCCACATTGGATGGATCCCTCCAAGACTGTTGGAACAACAAAAGTGATGGTTTGGTGTGGTATATGGGGTACAACGATAGTGGGCCCATTCTTCATCAATGGAAACCTCAAGGCCACTGGATATTTGAAATTGCTACATGATGATGTGTTTCCCTCTTTGTGCACTGAAGCTTGCACGTTCCCTGAGTTTTTCCAGCAAGATGGTGCACCACCACATTATGGGTGCCAGGTCCGAGCATTCCTAGATGAACAGTTTCCTGGAAAGTCGATTGGTCGTCGTGGACCAGTTGAATGGCCCCCAAGGTCTCCAGATCTGACCCCCTTAGACTTTTATCTTTGGGGTAATCTGAAGGCAATTGTCTATGGTGTGAAGATACGAGATGTGTGGCACCTGAAACTATGGATACTGGATGCCTGTGCTGGCATTTCTCCTGCGGTGTTGCTATCAGTTTGTGAAGAGTGGGAGAAGAGGGTTGCATTGACAATCCAACACAATGGGCAGCACATTGAACACATTTTATAAGTGGTGAGAAACTCACCACCCATCTTGAGGGGTTTGTCCCCTCACATATACTAGTACCACAAACAGGACTTTAATATCACCAACCATTCCCATTTTATTATGGTGTATCCATATAAATGGCCCACCCTGTACTATGTCTTCTAATGATACTGCCTAGGGGAAGTATGTATAATGTAAACAGAATTGGTCCTAGCACTGAACCCCGTGGAACGCCATAATTGACCTTAGTGTGTGAAGAGGACTCTCTATTTACATGTACAAATTGGAGTCTATTAGATAGATATGATACAAACCACTGCAGCGCACTACCTGTAATACCTACAACATGTTCTAATCGCTCTAATAGGATATTATGGTCGACAGTATCGAACGCTGCACTAAGGTCTAGCAGGACAAGCACAGAGAAGAGTCCACTGTCAGAGGTCATAAGAAGATCATTTGTAACCTTCACTAAAGCTGTTTCTGTGCTGTGATGAGCTCTGAAACCTGACTGAAACTCTTCAAATAAACCATTCCTCTGCAGATGATCTGTTAGCTGTTTGAAACTACTCTTTCAATGATTTTTGATATGAAAGGAAGGTTGGAGATTGGCCTATAATTAGCTAAGACTGCTGGGTCTAGAAATGCTTTTTGAGTAAAGGTTTAACTACAGCCAGCTTGAAGGCCTGTGGTACATAGCCGATTATTAGAGATAGGTTGATCATATTTAAGATCGAAGAATTAATTAATGGCAGGACTTCTTTGAGCAGTTTTGTAGGAATGGGGTCTAAAAGACACGTTGATGGTTTGGAGGAAGTAATTATAGAAGTTAACTCAGAAAGATCAGTTGGAGAAAAAGAGTCTAACTTAACATCAATGGTACTAAGAGTAGCTGTAGATAATATTACATCTGTGGGATGATTATTGGTAATTTTTTCTCTAATGATAAAAATTTTATTTGTGAAGAAGTTCATGAAGTCATTACTAGTTAACGTTAAAGGGATGGTTGGCTCAACAGAGCTCTGACTTTTTGTCAGCCTGGCTACAGTGCTGAAGAGAAACCTGGGGTTGTTCTTATTTTCTTCAATCAGTGATGAATAAGATAAGATAACCTTTATTAGTCCCACACGTGGGAAATTTGTTTTGTCACAGCAGGAAGTGGACAGTGCAAAAGTTATGAAGCAAAAATTAGAATATAATAAGAATAAATACAGTACACAGCTGTACAGAATAGAATAAAATACTATATACAGTAGAATAAAATAGAATAAAATATACAATAGGATAAAAATAGAATACAAATGCTGTATACAACTGAGTAAAAATACGATGCCAGAAAAGAGTATTGCACTTAGTGTTATTGGACATGTGTGGATGTGTGTGTTTGATCGGTTGAAGTCTTGAAGTTGGAGTCTGACAGCAGTGGGGAGGAAAGACCTGCAAAATCTCTCTGTCCCACACCGTGGGTGCCGCAGCCACTGAAGGAGCTGCTCATTGCTGTCACATTCTCCTGCATGGGGTGGGAGATGTTGTCCAACAGGGATGACAGCTTAGCCACCATTCTCCTGTCACTCACCACCTCCACTGGGTCCAGAGGGCATCCTGGAACAGAGCTGGCCCTTCTGATCAGCCTGTTCAGTCTCTTCCTATCCCCGGCAGAGATGCTGCCATCCCAGCAGACCACACCGTAAAAGATGGCTGAGGCCACCACAGAGTCATAGAAGGTCTTTAGAATAGTAAGATGTTCTGGCTTTGCAGAGGGCTTTCTTATAAAGCAAACAAAGGCTAAATGATGATCCTCTAAATTTGTGACACGCCATTTCTTCTCCAGCTTACGGGTTATCTGCTTTAGGCTATGCGTTTGAGAATTATACCACGGAGTCAGGTACATCTGTTTTGAGGCCTTAGTTTTCACAGGAGCTACAGTATCCAGAGTCGTACGTAGTGAGGAGGTAAAATTATTAACAAGATAATCGACCTCCGTTGGAGTAGCGTTCAGATAGCTGCTCTGCTCTATGTTGGTACAGGTCATTGAAGATGATAACAGTGAGTGGATTATATTCTTAAACTTAGTTACAGCGCTTTCAGAAAGACATCTACTGTGATAAAGTCTACTCTCCACTGCTGTGTATTCAGTTATTGTAAATGTAAATGTTATCAGGAAATGATCAGACAGGAGAGGGTTTTCAGGAAACACTGTTAATGTTACGTTTCTATTTCATATGTTAACACAGTGGTTAACCTGTAGATCCTATTTTTCTAGGCCCCCCTTTTGTTTTACAAGACAAATGTCCCCCCCCCCCCCCCCCCCCGCACACACACGCACACACAAACACGTCCTCCAACCACACACACCCATATTTTTCTCCATTGTGGTTTATTTCACACCTCAAACATTTAGCATTTAGTAGACAATTAAGTAAATACAAGTAAAAAGGAATAAATTACAGGTAGTAAGAAAATAAACTACTAACTTGTTTATGCTACATTCACACCTACACGGGTATTTTTGAAAACGCAGCTGTTTCGTCCACACGTAAATGAATTGCAGAATGGCAGATAGTCAGATTAACAGTATTTTGTCTCTATCTTCAGGTTTTACACGCTTACATACACACACCCAGTTACTGTCCCTCCATTTAGAAAGGCAGAGGCGTCATGATGTAATTATTTTATGTGTAGTTGTTTTTTTTCCTGTGTAATAATATTCAACATTGCTATCTATACATTTTTCGAAAAATGCCTCTCTGTGGAAATTGGTTTAAAAACACAAAAAACTGTTTGTCCGTGATTTGAATCGAGGGAACAAATCGTGGCAGGATCAGCCTGATATTATTTGTATCCCACTGTAACTTTACTGTATAAAGAGCTAACGTCTCCAAAATGTCAGGAGTAGTTGGTCATTACAACAAGTGTTTGTGAACTAAAAATCAAGAATGTGGGATCCTGTTTGTCCGTGATTTGAAGAGCCCAGCGTGTGATCCCGACGAAGGGAAAAGCAATTCTGCAGGGGAGACCTACCTCGGCACTTGTGCAGGTGAAACCAAAGGGAAGATATGCTTCACCATATTTTCTAGTCTTTGGCTTAGAATGAAGTTGGTTTGGAAATATACTCAGCGATGCTTCATCTCCTGCTTTGTGTTTGTGTGGGAGCCCCGTCAAAAACCTGTCAATTATGCTATTATTTACTTGTATGTTATTTAATTTTTTTTTCCCCTTTTCATACTGCGCCTCCCCTGCAATGGCTCTGTGCCCCCCCTAGGGGGCGGGCTCCACACTTTGGGAAGGTCAGAGTTAACACAAGATCTAGAGTGTGATTAAAGTGGTGGGTGGGTTCTATTACAGTTTGAGAGAAGCCAATTGAGTCTAATAACAGATTAAATGCCATGTTGAGGCTGTCATTTTTAGCATCTACATGGATTAAAATCACCCATAATAATTATTTTATCTGAGCTTAGCACTAAATCAGATAAAAAGTCTGAGAAATCAGACAGAAACTCTGTGTAAAGCCCAGGTGGACGATAGATGGCATTGGTGGGGACGGATGATTCAACCACCGAACCCTGCCCTGTTTCTTTTTTTCCACCCTTTTTATGTTTTCTTCTTGATAAAAAAAAGAAGAGAAATATACTTGCCTACATATGCTATTCTACAAGCTTTTAAACCATTAAAAATTACAATTAGTAATTTATAGTTGTATATGTGAATTATATAATGTTAAATTACTATTAAACAAATGACTGACTAAGTATTTTAGGCTTTAGTTTACTTCAGCCATATTCCATATAAATCAGATATCATACAAAAGTAAAAATAGCTTCAAATGAAGTCATAACAATAAAAGAATATGACTTTAAGGACTTAACAACATTACTTCAGCTATAGTACACCAACATCTCTGATACATTAGCACTAAGGGAACACTGAATGACCCGGTGGTTTTTGTCCATAAAACTACTCATCTAAGATTACCATAAAGTAAAAGATCTCTCAGCAACATTATGCAACATTTTAGGCACTATTGCCCCTATCAAATCAGTGAGCTGGGATGTTTTCTTCTAAACATGAACTACTGTTACAGCAACAGACATGGACTACTGGTGCCCCACACAACAACTCAATGTCCACTATGTGAAGGAGTCAAACACATGCCTGCTCCTCTCGTTAATCTGTAGCACCAAAACATCAGTCAGGTACCAGTTACCTTGCCTCTTCACCTCTGTCCGAGCTACAACATGGCAGAGCTGCCTCTGTCACCTGATAAATAACAGTGAGACATTCCACATACATGCAGTCACACATGTGCTTCAGATACAGTAATGAACCAATAGGTCATCATCCAATTTCACGTGTGATCTTGTATCATCATTACTCTCTAAGCTTTGTGCTGGTTCTTCTGTCATCTGACAAATAGGACATACATGACAATAAGAATAAAATGGGTAGCTGCTTCAGTGTTTCTGTCAATTTGTGCAGATCTTGCCTCATCTGTAATGTTTGTAGGGTGAGTGCATTTTTAAAACAATTTGTGCAAACTGCACTACAAGGTGGAATATTTGCAAAATCATGCCTACCTCATGATATTTTGTCTCAAAAATTAACCCTATGAATATGTCAGTGCCATTAGGATGAAATTATTGTGTCACCAACATTTTAACATTAGACATATAATTTTAACAGCCTCTGTAAACTGGCTTGCTCAAGGCTGCCGTTTTCTCTGACAGTTTCAATCAAAATTAGAAATGCTACTCTGAGACTGAGATAACTAATAGTGCTGCCTGTGGTGCAGTCAGTTTCCAAAACACGTTATTCATTGTTACAATTTTAGACTGTGGGCCAAAGCCTAGCATAGCCTGTAACGTTATTATGACGGAGACATTTTATGAGTGAACTTGACTTTAAATGACTTACAGGTTTCTTTGAAAAGTGCTTTCTTATATCCAAGTTCTTCCTTTTTGTGGCATCCTCCTCTCCTCCTTGGAGGGCCTTGCAGCGCAGGCTTGCCGCTGCTAAAACTAAACAGAGCTCCCTGAGAGGCACAGCCAATCACATTGGCCATATTTGTCACATGAGGTAGGACTCCAGTAGCGAACGTAATTTAACTCTTTCTGCACCGCTAGGTGAATGAGATGTTGACAGATCTTTTTTTTTCTTTCTATCGGGTTTGTTTTTCTTTACTCAAAGAGATCAAATTATTGGTGGGGACAATTCAATAATCGTTGGATATTGGTAGGGACATGTCCCTTCCGTCCATGCCAAATCTACGCCCTTGGATGATAACAAATAAGACTGGTTTCTGAGTTTTACAGCTGGGGTGGACAATGTTAAGCATCAGGCTTTCAAATTAATTAAAAGTCTGTCTTGGTCTTTCATTAATTAATAGGCTGGTGTGAAAAATTGCTGCCACACCGCCCTCTCGGCCTGTGCTTCGAGATTTCTGGTAGTTAGAATGACTAGGGGGTTTTTGATTCATTTAAACTGACATACTCATCCTGCTGCAACCAGGTTTCTGTAAGGCAGAGTAAATCGATTTGCTGATCAATTATTAAGTCATGTACTAACAGAGACTTGGAGGAGAGAGACCTAATATTTAATAATACACATTTCACTGTTTTACTCTTTGGTTCAGATGTGGATACTTTATTGTTCTTTCTTTGTGATTTTTTTTATGTTTAAGTTGTTTGTTGCTGGTTTTTAGTTTGTTTTTTGTCTGTTTAGGAGCTGACACAGTCTCAGTGGAGATGGGTTTTTTGGGGGAGTAGCAGGAGGAGAGAAGCTGCAGAAAGGCGTGTAAGACTGCAACTCTGCTTCCTGGTCCCAACTCTGGATAGTCATATTTTGGGGTTTTTAATAAATTTGTCCATATTTCTAGAAATGAGAGCTGCTCCATCCAAAGTGGGATGGATGCCGTCTCTCCTAACAAGACTCGGTTGCCTACAGAAGGTTTGCCAATTATCTATGAAGCCCACATCGTTTTCTGGACACCACTCAGACAGCCAGAAATCTAAGGAGAACATGCTGCTAAACATGTCACTCCTGGTCTGATTGGGGAGGGCACCAGAGAAAACTACAGAGTCCAACATTGTTTTGACAAAGTTACATACGATTCAATATTGATTTTAGTGACCTCCGATTGGCGTAACCGGGTGTCATTACTGCCGACGTGAATTATGATTTTACTGAATTTACGTTTACCCTTAGCCAGCAGTTTTAAATTTCCCTCAATGTCGCCTGCTCTGGCCCCTGGAAGACAATTGACTATGGTTGCCGGTGTCTCTAGCTTCACATGTCTGAGAACAGAATCACCAATTACCAGAGTTTGACCCCCGGCGGGTGTGTCGCCGAGTGGGGAAAAACGGTTAGACACATGAACGGGTTGGTGGTGTACCTGGGGCTTCTGTTTAAGACTATGCTTCCTCCTCACCGTCACCCAGCCACCCTCTTTCCCCAGCTGCTTGGGGTCTGCCGGGGAACAGCTAGCGGGGCCTACACTATCTTCGGCTGCAGCAGCTACAGGGGCCTGGCTAGCTACAGGTGAATGAAGCCGAGTCTCTAATTCAGTAATCCTGGCCTCCAGAGCTGCAAATATGCTACATTTGTTACAGATATCATTACTGCTAAAGGAGGCCGAGGAGTAACTAAACATCTGACACAATGAGCAGGAAAGTGCAGGAGGGACAGGTGAAGTAGCCATGGTGCTAGTGAGTCGGCTACGAGCTAAGCTAAGCTAGCGAAACAGTACAGACACAGCGAGTGAATACGTTGGCTATAAATTAGGTAGTGACTACACAGAAACTGTGCTTCGGATGAAACGTGAAAATTATACTATGAAAAATGAATGTATATAAAAGTTTTTAATTAAATTGCTAAGCAGATAAGCTACTCAAAAACACCACTGTGTTTGAGCAGGAACAGGAAGTGATACTCTACCGCAGAGAGAGCGAACACCAAGTGACAGTGCTACCAAGAGTTAGGAGCGATCCTTTTCAGTTTTTTCTTTCATCATCTCCAACTCTCTTTGCTGTTTAAATCTCTCATGGTTCAGCTGTAATGAAAATTCTTTCTGCTATTCAAATGTTAAGTTTGTGATTGCTGATACAAGTGTGTTTGGTAAAACCTTACCTTTAGTTCAAACCAAAATCCTTGCAGTGTTTTAATAGTTAAAACATTGAAATCCTGCCTCCAAGTATGGTTCCTGCAGGAAGACTGTGTGGATAGGGTCAATTCAGTAAAAATCTGTCACCAACCTTGACTTATCAAAGGATTATTAGCGAGTTCATTTAACTACATGTGTCTCAGATTTTGTGTGTCACTATCATTTTCTGTAGCACAGTTATGTGCTTTGGTCTCCTAAAATCCCCTGCTATATTCCAGTGTCTCATTCACATTCTTTTTGTACACATTGTTTTGTTGGTATAAACAATTATCAATTTTCACATATAAAGAGTGAAAAAAAGTTTATGACAAGAAAGTATTCTGTGTGATCTTGGCTTCAGGTTGTGTTTGATTTGCTGTCTGCCACTGATGCTGACACTTGCATTCAAAAGGGATTTTAAAAAATTAGGTATTTTATAATTACTTACACTTTCCTCTGTTTCTCTTTCTCTCCCCCCCCCCCCTCCCCCCCTCTCTCTCAGTGAGCTTTTGGGTCAAGACTTTACAGAGACATACTACACAGAGGATGGGAAACCTGTTACTCTTACTAATCACAATTACACTGTAAGTATAAAGAAACAAGAAGGGGTAGATGCCTAAGAAAATTTCAGTTATATTATCAATCTATTCAGGCTAACTCATCTTAAAGAATTTCCTGATTGTAACATAAACTCAATTTATGTGCTCTAAACTTGGGTCTCTGTTTGTGAAGTTCATTGTTCCAAAAAGCAGGCAGATCAGTTCCCTCTCTTCATAGAATGATTCTTTTAACCCAGATTTTTGAGATAAAACTATATAAACAAACAGACTCTGGTAATGGTGCTAAAGTACTGAAACTTGTTTACTTCCTAATGCTAGCTGTTTCTATTTGAAGGGCAGTCTGAGATTATAGGAGAGCGAGAGGGTGAGATCACTTTACTTTGGTATGTTTGAATTTGTGTATTTTTAGATTTGACAATGCACGCACTGCTTCCCTTGGACCAGCTGGCGAGCACTGTGAGGGTCATGTTCTTTACTTTTCCAGCGCGTTCAGTACCACCAGGCTGACCCTCCTGGGTGATAAGCTGAGAGTGATGTGGGTGGATGCCTTTCTTGTTTCCTGGATTGTTGATTGTCTGTGATGACACAGTGTACCGGGCTGTGGTTGACTTCTTTGTCACGTGGTGCAAGCAGAATCATCTGCAGGTCAGCGTGACAAAGACCAAAAAAATGATTGTGGACTGTAACCTCTGGTACAATCCAGGGGGTCATTGTGGAGGACTATAAATAGCTCGGAGTACACATAGATAATAAACTGGAGTGGGTTAAAAATACCACTGCATTCTCAAGGAAGGGCCAGAGTCAACTCTATTTTCTGAGGTGGCTGAGAGGGTTCGACTTGGACAAAAAATTGGCCTGGGCATTTTGACTAGAGATTAGCTCACCAGGTATTATAGGAAAAGCCATGAAGCCTAATAAACTTAGACCTACACCATCCTCCCTATTCTGGTATTCTAACCCGTACTTAGTGGAAACCAAAAGACTGCTTTGTTAAGTTAAGCTCCTGAACTATCTATAGGGTGGGCCATTTATATGGATACACCATAATAAAATGGGAATGGTTGGTGATATCAAAGTCCTGTTTGTGGCACATTAGTATATGTGAGGGGGCAAAACCCTCAAGATGGGTGGTGACCATGGTGGCCATTTAGAAGTTGGCCATCTTGGATACAACTTTAGTTTTTTTCAATTGGAAGAGGGCCATGTGACACATCAAACTTATTGGTAATGTCACAAGAAAAACAATGGTGTGCTTTGCTTCCATGTCTGTGTTGTCCTCCCTCTGACTTGTCTGTTTTACAAATGTGTCTGCAGCTGCCTTCACAGTTGCGAAGTACCTGGCGATACTTTTGAGGCTATCTTGTGTGGCGGTCATCATATGATGGGCAGAGAAAATGTCTATCCCATTTGACTGGAGGTACTTCAACAGAAGAGTTGTATGCTCAAACACTCTAAGAAATCTGTGCTGTTAACACAGTTTCATGCTTCAAGAGACACTCTTTAAAGCCTTGTGCTTTGGCATAAACAGCTGGCTTTTCTTTTTCCCTCTTTTTAATCTTCCAGCGTGAGCACTGCATCAACAAAGAGGGCATCATCATCTGGTTTTCCAAAATGTCCACAAAGATTTTTTGGAGGGCATCATGCTTGGCGCACCACCATGTCTCACCTATTGGATTGAAGCATCTGTGTCTTGTCTCTTCTTGGGTTTGTTTCTCCTACAGATTAACCCTGTGATAGGACTCCTTGAACACTGTACTGCTCCGTTAGAGCTGGGCGATAGAACGATAACGATATGTATTGCGAAATAACTTTTTCTCGATAGAAAAGTTAAACTATTGCGATAGGCCTCATCTCTCTTGTCCTCTTAAAAAAAAAAAAAAAGAACAGCCAATCCAAATTAAGTAGCGCAGAGCCGAACCAATCACAGCCGCAGCGTCACGTCACGTGACTTGTTACGTACAGCACAAGTGCCAAGCCGCACATGTCAGGGCTCTGTGTGCGGGCAGGCAGAGATGAGGATCCAAATGCAGGACTCGAACACGGAATTGAAACTCAAAAACCTCAGCTTTATTGCTGGCAGGAAAACAAACATGAAGTGATGATGGAACACTGAGACCAAGGACACACAGGCATAATCTGATGGTACGACGCGACACCGAGCATGGGAAAACACAGGGCTTATATACACAGGGTAGTAACGGGGGAATCGGCAACAGGAGGGAGACACAGCTGGGAGAGATCAGGGCTAACGAGACAGGGGGAACAAAGCTGCACACACTAACATCAGACAGGAACAAGAACCTTCAAAGTAAAACAGGAAACAAAACACACTTTACTAAGACACAGACTAGACAGAGACAGACTTGACACTGACCAAAGGCTACTAAATGATAATCATAATCACAACAGTATCAGATCATAAATCATAATATGGAAAAACACCAAGAACCAGAGAAACAAAGGAAAATCCATGATGCAAAAGCACCAAAACATAATGAACTCAAAATACTGGGTCCAACGGACCCAGAACCGTGACAGCACATGTGTATTTGTTTGGGAAGCATATATATATATATATATATATATATTAGGGGTGCAATGATACTCGTATCGATATTGAACCGTTCGATACAGTGCTGTCGGTTCGCTATGCATATGTATCGAACAATACAACATTTTTAATTGATTAACTTTTCTTCTGACGATGCTGTCTGTGTTGAGCGTGGGTGGTGGATCTGCGTTCGACTACTCCGCCTTGGCTGCACTGTCGAGCGCAGATCCATTGAGCGCAGGGCAAGCTAACAAGACAGAAGCTAAGCTCGTTGCAACATGGCAAATTGAACCTCCCCCACCCTCATTCAGATCTGGCCTTTGGGACTATTTTGGTCTTCATGTGAAGCATGACCCTGAAGGTAAGCATCTCAGGGACAAAAGTAAAACAATATGTCGGATGTGCCACGCAATGCTCAATTACATGGGTGGGAACTACTGCGTTAGCGCAGTTTGCTCGTTAACACGCACGAGGCGATACGCCGTAGCTCGTTAACAGAGATTTGCCGTGTTGTGGCGTTAACGTCACGGGTGGGAACAAAATGAATATGACTGCACATTTACGCCGACATCATCCTAGTGTAAAGACAGGTGGAAGCAGACAAAAACAACAAGCACGCATGCTACAAACTTTACCCGAGTCATTTAGACAGCCGTTAGCATGTGATTCTCCTTATGGGGACCTGATATGTTTAATATGCTGCTGAGAATATAGCCCAGAAGAAGTGTATAGTATAGCTTTTATTTTGGAAAGAGACATTTCTCTGTAATAAACTCTCTTTTCCAAAGATGAGTGATGTCTCGATTAGATTGACTTATTATTTTATCCCTTTGTTGTTTCAGCAACATTAAATTTAAAAACTGTACGTTTGAGTTAAAATATATATTTATTATTTTAATAAATGACAAATTAAAAAAGCATGAACATTTTTTTGTATCGAAAACATATCGACTCTGGTGTCACAGTTCGATATTTTTTCGATACAAAAAAAATGCGCTAACGCACTAGTTCCCACCAATATAATTGAGCATTGCGTGGCACATCCGACATAGTGTTTTACTTTTGTCCATGACGCGCTTACCTTCAGGGTCATACGTCACATGAAAACCAAAATAGTTCCAAACGCCAGATCTGAATGGGGGAGGGGGGGGGGGGGGGGGGTTTCAATTTGCCATGTTGCAAGGAGAGCTTAACTTCGGTCTCCTAGCTTGCCCTGTGCTCAGTGAATCTGCGTTCTACTACTCCGCCTAGGCTGTACTGTCGAGCACAGATCCACTGAGCACTCAACACAGACAGCATCGTCAGAAGGAAAGTTGATAAAATTAATTAAAAATTTTGTATTGTTCGATACATATGTGTACCGAACCAAAAGCACTGTATCGAACGGTTCAATATCGATACGAGTATTGTTGCACCCCTAATATATATATATATATATATATATATATATATATATATATATATATATATATATATATATATATATATATATATATATATCTCTGTCATGCTAGCTACTACACAGTACGAGTCATTGTAACTGACTGTAAAACGTAACGTTAGCACAGCGAAAATAAAATACACCTAAGCTTGGTTTATATCTGACCCAGATTGGCTGCAGTTCATAACTTCTTACCTGAAGTTCAGTTCCCCTGCCCCTCTGCCCAGCGACCTTGGGTCTCTCCTCCTCCTGCCTTCCCTTTCCCTCATCTACCTCTTGGCCTCCACCACTTACTAATGTTACTGAATCTGTGGAAGCTCCGCCATAGCCACCACCTGCCTGAAGGGCTTGTTTCTTATTGGCCCTTATTTTTTCCGCACCTCCTTTTCACTTTTTGTTCACCATTTTCTTGTCTTTGTCTGTGATAAGATTGCTTTCAGAGCCGTTGCCCGAGCAAGGGGGGGGGGGGGGGGGGGGGTTGTAATTGTGCCAGCCCAGAGTCGATCATGACCAATTAGCCAATCCACCACCTTTCATTTTTTTAAACCGTTACAACCCCCCCCCCCCCCCCCCCAAAAAAAAACAAAACAAAACAAAACAAAACAAAAAACAAAACAAAAAACATCGGCCCATAACAACAAAAAATCACCAATGGCCCACCAGGAAAATGCCCGATGGCCAGTCCAGCTGTGCTGGGGTCCATTAATATCTATCAGACAATGCTCAGGAGATTTCTTTATGAGTCTGTTGTGGCCAGTGCCATCCTCTATGCTGTTGCATGCTGGGGCGGCAGGTTGACGGTCTCAGATGCCAATAGACTCAGTAAACTAATTCACAAGGCCAAGAATGTTGTTGGGACAGAGCTGGACTCCCTTAAGGTGATGTTGGAGAGGTGGATGTTGTCTAAGACAAGGACAATGCTGGACAAAACCTCCCACCCACTTCATGATATGCAGGACAGTCATAGGAGAACGTTCAGTGAGAGACAAAGGCTACGTTCACACTGCAGGTCTTAATGCTCAATTCAGATTGTTTTGATCAAATCTGACTTTTTTTGTCTGCTTGTTCACACTACAAATAAAATGTGACCGCAAACGCGCTCTAGTGTGAATCCTCAAAGCGGCCCACATGCCCAAAAGAAGACATCACACACAACACGCTCTGTTTAGACCCAGACCAAACAGTATTGTTTGACTGATGGCCCTTAATATAAAGACTTGTTGCGGACTTTACGTTTCCCAATTTTGCTTTAAGTTATAAAGTTATTTTGTTATTTACATATGGCCTACTACTATACTACTACTACTATCCTTATTGCTGTTTTAGAGGAGCGGTGCTGTTGGGTCTAAACTCAGACCCCGCTGTATCCAGGACTTATTCCCATGAAAGAAAAACAAGGCAACAGTGTTCGATCGATTTCTTGCGCAAGGGAGGCCCTTCCATCTGTGACCAGCACGTCGAAATGACCACAATGGTGGCCCTCCTCTCGCTGCCTTTTATTGACAAACTTCAAACAATAGTTTACAAAACACCTCCCCCTGCAACCCCGTTTGGTTACATAGACAAGGACTGTATGTAAATGTTAGAGATGGCACGATACCACTTTTTTATGTCCGATACCGATACCGATATCATAAATTTGGATATCTGCCGATACCGATATGAATCCGATATAGTGTTTTTTAATCAACAAAACTGTTTTTTAAAATATCTTGCTGCATTTTGCAAGTCTGCAAGTTCATACTCAAGTTTAAAACAACAACTACACTAAAGCTATTCTGTTATACCTGTATACAAAAAAATATTTCATAGTTCAGCAATACTGATCAATCTAATAAACTTAGACCTACACCATCCTCCCTATTCTGGTATTTTAAAGAGTACTTAGCGTAAATATTAAGCAACCTAACTAATAGGGTTCCAACTCCCAGCAACAACAAAAAGAAATAAATAAAAAATAAGGAACCACCCCTCACGCGCCACCTCATGATGCTTAATCGACGTAATCAACCTTAATTTGATGCAGTGTGAAAAAAAATGCACAGAAATCAATTATTTTTCAAGAAATATTAAATAGATTCAACATCTTTCTTCAACAAAATTGCAGACTGCACAGATGGTACCTTCCCAAAGTAAAAAGTACTATAGCATACTAGGGTATATATTAGACTTAATAGTCACTATATACAGTAATTGACTTCTATTCATTTTACATCAAATTAAAACTTTGGGTGTCAGATAATTATTTATTAAAAGCTCGACATTTTAAATGAGAATAAGAAAGAAAAGTATGTCTTTGTGCCCCCTTTTCCCTGTTCATGCCCTATCGGCCCCCCTGGCTAAACTTTGCTAGATCCGCCCCTGCACAGTTACCAGCGTCAGCTACGTAGAAAAAGATCCTGGTGTAGAAAGAAATATTAAATAAATTCTAACAACAGCTTATCAAGCTTAAACGTTCTGCTGTTGTTCAGCCGCTGGTTTCCTCTTTCTGGTGCAAAGTGGGCCAAAAACAAACAAGAGACACGGACTCGCGACAGAAAAGCCGATCAGCTGATCATTTAAGCAGTTTCACGATTGAAGTAGCAGCCGGAGAGCGAGAGGCAGTCGCTTGTTAAGCTTAACGTGGGAATGCTTTACAAACATTCAGAGATGGACTTACACACTTGCTTTACTTCTCTCGGGGATAACTTTGTCGGAGATGAAATGCCAGGTTGCTAGCGAATCTCCACATGCTATCCAGACCACCGACAGGTCCGGCATGCCACAGCTGCTCTATCACATGATGCATACTGCTCCGACTGCTAACGTTCTGAGGTGAGTTACGGCGTGTTGCAAGTTTTGCGAGGTGCTTTCGTGATATTTAATGGATCGGATTACATTTTTTATTTTTCTCCGATATCCGATCCAGTAATTTAGGTCAGTATCGGACCGATACCGATACGTAATATCGGATCGGTCCATCTCTAGTAAATGTATACACTGTGTGTGTGTGTGTGTGTGTGTGTGTGTGTGTGTGTGTGTGTTAGACCTCCTGCTGACCAAAGGGTCGTAAACCCAGGAAGCTTACATCAAAAGAAACAGATCTTTCAGATAGGATGTACAGTGGGGCAAAAAAGTATTTAGTCAGCCACCGATTGTGCAAGTTCCCCCACTTAAAATGATGACAGAGGTCAGTAATTCGCACCAGAGGTACACTTCAACTGTGAGAGACAGAATGTGAAAAAAAAATCCATGAATTCACATGGTAGGATTTGTAAAGAATTTATTCGTAAATCAGGGTGGAAAATAAGTATTTGGTCACCTCAAACAAGGAAAATCTCTGGCTCTCACAGACCTGTAACGTCTTCTGTAAGAAGCTTTTCTGTCCCCCACTCGTTACCTGTATGAATGGCACCTGTTTGAACTCATCATCTGTATAAAAGACACCTGTCCACAGCCT
Organism: Aulonocara sp. 'chitande type north' Nkhata Bay; assembly: GCF_057382095.1. Classification (NCBI taxonomy): domain Eukaryota; kingdom Metazoa; phylum Chordata; class Actinopteri; order Cichliformes; family Cichlidae; genus Aulonocara; species Aulonocara sp. 'chitande type north' Nkhata Bay. Next base: position 57,798,620 of record NC_141346.1, on the reverse strand, counting down.
CAAACAGTCAGACTCCAAACTCCGCCATGGCCAAGACCAAAGAGCTTTCGAAGGACACCAGGAAAAGTATTGTAGACCTGCACCAGACTGGGAAGAGTGAATCTACAATAGGCAAGCAGCTTGGTGTGAAAAAATCAACTGTGGGAGCAATCATCAGAAAATGGAAGACATACAAGACCACTGATAATCTCCCTCGACCTGGGGCTCCACGCAAGATCTCATCCCGTGGGGTCAAAATGATCATGAGAACGGTGAGCAAAGATCCCAGAACCACACGGGGGGACCTGGTGAATGACCTGCAGAGAGCTGGGACCAAAGTAACAAAGGTCACCATCAGTAACACACCACAACGGCAGGGAATCAAATCCTGCAGTGCCAGACGTGTTCCGCTGCTGAAGCCAGTGCATGTCCAGGCCCGTCTGAAGTTTGCCAGAGAGCACATGGATGATACAGCAGAGGATTGGGAGAATGTCATGTGGTCAGATGAAACCAAAGTAGAACTTTTTGGTATAAACTCAACTCGTCGTGTTTGGAGGAAGAAGAATACTGAGTTGCATCCCAAGAACACCATACCTACTGTGAAGCATGGGGGTGGAAACATCATGCTATGGGGCTGTTTTTCTGCCAAGGGGACAGGACGACTGATCCGTGTTAAGGACAGAATGAATGGGGCCATGTATCGTGAGATTTTGAGCCAAAACCTCCTTCCATCAGTGAGAACTTTGAAGATGAAACGAGGCTGGGTCTTCCAACATGACAATGATCCAAAACACACCGCCCGGGCAACAAAGGAGTGGCTCCGTAAGAAGCATTTGAAAGTCCTGGAGTGGCCTAGCCAGTCTCCAGACCTCAACCCCATAGAAAATCTGTGGCGGGAGTCCGTGTTGCTCGGCGACAGCCCCAAAACATCACTGCTCTCGAGAAGATCTGCATGGAGGAATGGGCCAAAATACCAGCTACTGTGTGTGCAAACCTGGTAAAGACCTATAGTAAACGTTTGACCTCTGTTATTGCCAACAAAGGTTATGTTACAAAGTATTGAGTTGTATTTTTGTTATTGACCAAATACTTATTTTCCACCCTGATTTACGAATAAATTCTTTACAAATCCTACCATGTGGATTCATGGATTTTTTTTTCACATTCTGTCTCTCACAGTTGAAGTGTACCTCTGGTGCAAATTACTGACCTCTGTCATCATTTTAAGTGGGGGAACTTGCACAATCGGTGGCTGACTAAATACTTTTTTGCCCCACTGTATCTACAATAAAACCTCCCCCAGCACAGAGTGGCTGGAGAGGTGGTCAGAATCAAAGAGATGGCTTTGATCCTACTGCTTAAACTAAGACTATACAAATTTAAGAAACACAATGGCAACATTCAACAATTAGACTTAACAGGTGCTTCAAAGGATAGCTGCAGATTTCTGTCAGAATCTGCAGATTATACAGTACAAATAAAATGTTCACGTTTCTCCAGCGCTGTCTTCCCAGCAGTTTCACTAACATCTACACGGGATGGCCAGGAAGCATTCACAATGTCTTCTCGGGCGCTGATAATTGCCGTCTGTCAGTTGTGACATGGCCATTCAAACAGCAGTCACTTTCTAAAACATCAGATGTGTATCGGATTCAGTACCACATACGAAAGTGACCCAGGTCGGATTTGAAAATATCGGATTTGTGCTGTTCACACTGTCATACCATGATCACTATCATACCATGGGTCACATAGGGTCAAAAAAGTCGGATTTGATGCGCTTTCGCCTGCAGTGTGAACGTAGCCTAAGATCACCCAAATGCACCACTAAATGACACATGAAATCATTCCTGCCTGTGGCTATCAATGCTAACTCTAACCCTGTACAACTCCTCCACCTAATGCACAGTGCAGTAGTTACACCCTATTGCATATGCTCTACAGGGAAAATAACAAGCTTATAGTTTAGAGTAAAATGTCAATCATATATTCACCTCTGTAATATTCTTGATATTAATTATTTAGCTATTTATATATATTTGAGCTATTTGTTATATTTTGTAAACTTTGTAATATATTGGTATCATTTATTTTAGTTCAGTCTTTTCCTGATATTGTCTTGGAGCAACTGTAACCACATAATTCCCTTGGTGATTAATAAAATATTCTGATTATGATTACTTGTCCTGATGGAAAACCACTGCCATGTCCTCAAACCAGAGATGCCAGTGTGAAACTAGTCAAGGTTAGGATTGTGAATACAAAGCCAAGGGTCCCCGAGAATTAGAGGTGTCAGCAGGGCTTAGTTTTTAACACTTCTTGGCCCACCCTAAAGCTCTTCTTTGTAGTAATTCCACCAGGCAGGCCATTCTTATGCTGTCAGAAATACAACTGTGCTGTTGAAACACAGGGAAACACTGAAAATCCACTACTAGTCTCTATTAGGACTGGGCGATATGACCCAAAAATCATATCTTGATATTCTTTAACTGGATGGCAACATATGATATATATCTCGATATTTTTTTAAAGCCATAAAGTAAGAATAAAAAGAGGGTTCTTAGTCAAAGCTGTGTCTATAAGATGTTAAACTGTGTGTCTTTTTCATAACAGTGACATGGTTGTATTTTCCTTAACTGAACGAGTCGTCAGTCATTTTTGCACAATGGGAGGAGGTGCTGTCGCGTCGTCCATGTTTTCTACAGTCATTGGTAAAGACAAACGAGGCCCTGGTTGATGTGACTTCCTTGTTACGTGATTTGAATTGTTGAAAAGATGCAGGAAATACAGGAAATGTTTCGCATGATCTGGATCCGAGTTTAATGTAAATTAATAAAACACACCCTCCCAACTTGCCAAATGTCAGTTATGTCCAAGTCAGACAAGGACTTCCTGTAATTTTTGTGGACATATATAAATCAATATGTATTTATTTAAGTGTGTGTGTGTGTGTGTGTGTGTGTGTGTGTGTGTATTTCAATTGTCTAAGTATATATCTTTCCAAATGTGCTATTGGTATTAAATTCTCACCAGATGTAAGTAAAAGAAACCCATACATCCACACATACAAAACCCCCCCCCAAAAAACCATAGATATCTGTAAAAATGTGTAATAGTAGGAAATGACAGAAAAAGTATTGAACACATTAAAGGGAAATCAACATAAACCAGACATAACCAGAGGGAAAACTGTTCCGGTTGATGGAAAACACTGGGGAAAACTGTGGCGTCACAAGAACAGTTTTTTTACGAGAATGGGAGCAAACACTTGCTCAGGTGAGGAATTGCTACTCTTAATCCACTGCTGTGAGACCTGCCTTCCTGAACAGACAGAAAGAAGGATGGTTGCGGACAGGAGCTGGCTGGCAGTGGTGAGGATGGAAGCTGGTGAAAGGTACCCTTAACTGTACTGGTAATATGTCCATATACAGGACATGGGCGAGGTTGCAATGGAATGGGCGAGGTTGCAAATTTTCTGAGTTAAAGGAAACTAACAAACCTAAAGTCAATCATACAGAACAATACAGAAATAGAACAATATTGGAATCAGGAAAAATCATAACCACAAGGAAAACAAATTATATTTATAGAAACTACAAGCATAAATGACTTTTCAAAACTCAAAACAGTGAAGACTTAAAAGACTTCTCTGATGTTGTGCAGCCAGATGCAACCAAGTGAAAGGAGGAGCTGTTCAACTTTGTCTATGGTGACATCCTGAATAACATCCAGAAGTCTCTCTAACAAAAGTAATCTAATCTCCAACAGGTCAATCCATCACACCGAAGAAACAATTCTGTATTTTTGTAGAGCTTTTTTGCTAATGAAAGATGGAGATAATGTTTCTAAATCTTTTCTCTTTCAGGATCATTGCTTTTACCATGGCCATGTAAGAAAACATCCAGATTCCTGGGTTGCACTCCGCACATGCTCAGGATTCAGGTACTGTCCCTACCTCATGATTAATTGTTGTTACACTGTATCAAGTGTTATTAGGTGAACATAAACAAACATTAATCTATCTTTTTTTCATTTATCTGGTGCCACGTCACTGGTGTTATATATGTGTTATACAAGCTATCGCCAGTAGTGGTCACCATGTAATGTGTGTGTATCTTCCTGAGGTATAATGAATAAAAAGAAGAAGCCTGAATGTAAACAGCTAACGTGTTTATCTGTCTGGCTCTGTATAACTCCTGCTTAGTTAATGACACAAACAGGGGAAAACATAACAGCGGGGATAACCTCCACCTTTAGGCGTGCTGGCATACTATCCGCCACCTGATCCAACTCACCACCTGGTTGGGATCAGCTGACAGTTCAGCTCTTTTCTTCATCTGTGTCCAGAACTTATGGGTATAGATCCGATGATACAATTACAAAAGCAATCGTGTATTCCACAAATAGGAATGCACATTGTATTGCCTATTGCTGCACCTGTAAGAGACAGAAAAAGCAAAACAAAACAAATGTACAGCACACAAAAAAATACAGAGATACATAAATCTACATTATTCCTATAGTGTGTGTGTGTGTCTGTGAGAGGGAGAGAGTGAGTGAGTGTGAGAATGCCTGTGTCTTTGTGACAAATGTACTTGATAATGAGGGTGAGAAGCTGCAGCAATGCCCTGCAGAAACCTGGGGCAGACAGAGATAAAACCAGTACAACCACGCTATCCGCAGCTTCCAAGAGTACCAAAGGCCACCACTAGCACCCCAGGGCCACATCTCAAGACCGTCAAGCAGCACCCACCCCAGTCCTCCACCACCACCAACTGAGGTAGATGCACAGGCCAAACAGCAACCGCAGCTCTCCAGCCCTCAGGAAGACCGCCAGTCACCTGCAGCCCAGGAGACCACCACCATCCACCTCCAATTCAAATAGGGAAACGAGACTACAGCAGATCACTCCCACTAAGTAATGGAATTGATCAGTGGGAACCAGAGAGAGATAAATTCATCCAGTTGGTGTTTTGAGGAGACAGACATTTTCTCCAGACCAATGTGGTCAAGAACTAAATCTTTATATTGAACACATAAGCATCAGGCTTTTCTTGGTGATGCATAAGGAAGTAAGGAGTACACATGATGTATTTGCTTCCATATCTAGTTCACTTATGTTAACTATGTTATGTTGCACAGTGAGGTTGAGATATAGCAACTAAACCACGTGGTTAGGTCTTCACATATCTTCTGCAAGAACTGTTGGACAGGCATGCAGAACCATATAGCATGCACATAGCTCTCAACAGAGTTGTCTTTGCAATAGGTGCATATGTTCGATTGTGTAAGACCCATTGGGAACAACCTTTGTTCCGTGTAGTGTGTTCTATAGAGATTATTGTGTAAGTTGTAAGTTGGGGCATTTAGTCATTTTTAAACAATAGCTTATAGCATTTTTGATCACCGTTTGGGCAGGTATTTAAAACATTTTGTTACCCAAGTAGGTATTTCTTGATTCAGTTGACCAGGATTGAATGTTTCTTCTATGATGGATTTCAGTTGATGATATTCAAGAATGTCACATTTGCTCAGTCTATGTTTTGATAGTTCTTCAAATGAAATGAATTTTCCATCTTGTATAACATGTTCTAGATTTTTTAAATCCCTTTCTCATACCATGATAAAAAACTTAGTATACCCTTTTTCTGATAAACAACTGGATTGTTCCAAAAGGGTGTTAGTTTACATGGAATAAGCGAAGACTTAGTTGTTTTTAGGAATTCCCACCAGGCTGTCAGAGAAGTGTTTATGTTGAGGCTTTTAAAGTAGTTATGCTGCTTAATACTGGAGATGAGGAAAGGCAGATTACAGATTTTTGCTTTTGCACAGAATGCTTCTTCTAGGTCCAGTGAATGATTGTCTAATAATTTTATTTTTCAATTTTTCAAATTATTTTATTTATACAGCACCAAATCACAACAACAGTTGCTTTAAGGTACTTTATATTGTAAGGTAGACCCTACAATAACTCATACAGAGAAAAACTGCCTTCTGCGATGACCCGTTGGGGTGAGAGAAGGAAGACAGGATAAAGACATGCTGTGGAAAAGAGCCAGAGCATAACTAAGGGAGGATTCAGGGTCACCTGATCCAGCCCTAATTATATGCTTTAGCAAAAAGGAAAGTTTGAAGCCTAATCTTAAAAGTAGAGAGTGTCTGTCTCCTGAATCCAATGTGGAAGCTGATTCCACAGAAGAGGGGCCTGAAAACTGGAGGCTCTCCCTCCCATTCTACTTTTAAATACTCTAGAAACAACAAGTAACCCTGCAGTGTGAGACCAAAGTGCCCTAATGGGGTGATTTGGTACTATAAGGCAGCTGTTCCCAACCCCCGGGCCAAGGACCGATACCGGTCCATGAGTCGTTTGGTACCAGGCCGCAAAAGTTGAGGCTCGAGTGTGAAATATATGGTTTTCAGGGTTTTTATCGTTAACTTGGTTTCCCTGGGTCTTTCCCATGTTGTAATTGTGTGTCTTATTTTGAAAGAAATATTTGCATGTTACCATAGCAACCAGAGAGCATTAAAGGGCAAGAAGAAGATGTTACTCTCAATGTTGTTGCCGCATTTCAGGAGGACGCTGCTAACGGAGTTACACAATTACACAGTGATTTCGCGGTTATTATTATATTTACAAAATACCACAGTTTTTGTCTTGGTCGTATCATTTTATTTTGTTGTAATTATCCGTGACACCTTAAACGGCGGTCCGTGAAAATATTGTCTGATGTTAAATCTGTCCGTGGCACAAAAAAGGTTGGGGACTGCTGCTATAAGGTCATTAGCCCTTTAAACCCAAACCTGCAGGACACCGGCCCTCGAGGCCTGGAGTTGGACACCCTTGCTAAAAAGGGGTTAGGGTTTAAAGGGTTAAGATAAGATGGGGACTGATTATTCAGGACCTTGTATGTGAGGAGCAGGATTTTGAATTCAGTTCTGGATTTAACAGGGAGCCAATGAAGAGAAGCCAATATAGGAAAAATCTGCTTTTTCTAGCCTCTGTCAGTACTCCTGCTGCAACATATTGCATCAACTGAAGGCTTTTCAGGGAGTTTTTAGGAAATCCTGATAATAATGAATTACAGTAGTCCAACATAGACTTAATAAATGCATGAACTAGTTTTTAGCGTCACTCTGAGACAGGATATTTCTAATTTTAGAGATTTTGCACAAGTGAAAGAAAGTAGTCCTGCATATTTGTTTAATATGTGCATTGAAGGACATGTCCTGGTCAAAAATGACTCCAAGGTTCCTCACAGTGTTACTGGAGGCCAAGGTAATGCCATCAAGAGTAAGAATCTGGTTAGATACCATAGTTCTAAGATTAATAATAAGCTTAGTTTAATCATTTTGAAACGTATATCAATCTTTTGGATTGGATGTAGTGATAGATGTCTGTATTTTAATGTCTGAGTTGGCTGGAAGTTTCACTCACATGTAACTGCTTCACTTCTTGCATGCATTACCTGGCTACAAGCACAAGTTAACTGAGTAGGCTAGTAGCAGGTCAAATTAGCTTAGCCTTAAGAACGATGATGCATCTCCTTTTGTTTGCTGGTAGTATGGTGATGCTTTAGTCTTTAGTCTGGGATGTGATATCCTTCTTTTCCTAAATGGCAAGATTGGAGGGAGGTCTGAAGAGAGCCACAGATACTTCATCCTAATTTGTTCTGCTTCATGCCGTACTAGTTTATTAATCCTTATTCCCGTGGCTGTTATATGAGCAGCTGTTGTGAAGATATGGCAAATAAAATCCTTTTGGCTACAACAGGGGTCGGCAACCTTTCTGATGATGAGTGCCATCTAAAATATTCTCAAAAGCAAATGTGCTATGTCAACTGTTGCATAAACAATAAATTTAATAACGCTGCATATCAACAGTTAAACACTACATAGAGCAACTTTATTGAACTATATTTTTTGACACATGTTGGCAAAGTGCAGATCAGCTATTTTCAAAAAACACGTTTTTATACATAACAAGAACACCAAAGGAAGCATACAACAGAAAATGCAAATGCTATTTAAGGTCTCATCACAACAGTGACATGAAAAAATAAACTGGGCCTATATGACATTGGTTAATACAGGGATGTACATGTTAATGTGAATCCTGCCCCTGCTTTGCATTTGCCGGTTGTGTTATCTGGGGATCACATTTTGTAACTCACACAGGTCTTCAGCAGTCAGACTGCTATGGGAGGCAAAACAAGTCTGTATTTTTTGTCTATCTTTGTGCTTCAATTCAAACTGCAACACTTTTTCCCCCTTTTACACAGAGGGCTGATATCACTGAATTCTAGTGACACCTACTACCTGGAGCCAATCAGCAGTGTAGATCCAGTCTACCACTCACTGTTGAGTACCATGAAGCTGCCAATTAAGGGTGGAAGCTGCTACCACACGCATCACACCACACAGCCCAACCTTTTCTCTAATTTGCTCTCATCATTTCATTCAAGGGTGAGTCTTCCAGAAATCAGTGGTACACCTTTTCTAAACCAAATTGGGTTGATTAAGTCAAAAATTACATTAGGTTTATATAGACAGATCTGGAACAGAGAAAAATAATGAATTACTCCCCCAAAAGGGAGAAAGCACAACCAGAATATGTGTAGCCACCTCAAACAGGATTTAAACCAGAAACCTTCTCTCTGTGAGCGAATTTCTAAACCACTCCACCACCATTCAGTCTATTTTGTAGCTTTCATGTCTGTGTCAAAGCACTTTCTCTAAAGGTACCACTGGCGTCTATGTTCTCTTGCTAAAAGTATTTACTTACCTGCCTTCACACACGAATTACTTGAGTGACATCTCATTCTTAATCCATAGGGTCTAATAAAACGTTGGCCATCCCTTTGCAGCTATAACAGATTCAGTTCTTCTAGGAAAGCTTTTTACGAGGTTTAGGGGTGTGACACTGATGTTAGACAATAAGACCTAATTTATTTCAAAGATGTTTCATTGGACTAAGGCCAGGACTCACTGCAGGCAAGTCAAGTTTGTTTGTTTGTTTGTGATGCAACAACAAAGAAAAGAAAAAACACAATCAAACAAAGCATAAGGAAAACAGGAATATTTTAAATGTAATTCTTCCCTCAAATTGTATCCCACATTCCTTTTAGAAAACAGATTTATAATATTGTCAGGAAGGTTGTATATTGCTTAATACATAATTTGTTCAGTGTAAAAATGAACCAGAAACCAAGAAACTCATGATCTTTTTCTATTTCCACACCATCTTTGTGAATCTGTGCTTATGAGTTAATTTGAAAATTCCCAAATAACATGATTTTAGTTTTGCTTAGATTCAATCATATTTTGTTCTTGTCAAACCATGTTGTCTTTTTGTACATTTCTAAAGCTACCATGGAGGTGCTGTGTAGCAGTCAGAGGTAGGACTTAAATACAGGACTCCAATGAAACGGTTCAACTGAGAGAGGCAGCTTTTATTTGCTGTGGAAAACTTTAAATGGAACACGGAGACGAGTCACTAATACGAGAAATGTGGAATGCAGAGACCACACCCCTGCCTCACACCCCCACTACCCAATAAGGCCGGGGCTCTGGGTCTCTTCCACAGTGTATGTTATGTTTAGCTTTGTCGTCCTCCTGTCAGCCCCAACAGGGCAGTTGGCAGCCTTCAACTGCTTGATCATAGGGGGTTAACTGTTGACTGTTGTTGCTATTTCATATAATATAATATAATATAATATAATCATATAAATACAATTGATTGATTCAATATTTTGTTTTTGTTTACTGCTTTAAAGGATCTCTTTTAGTGCTGAGCAGTTATATCTTCATCCAGTGTTTTTCCCCATAGTTCACTGTCTAAATATGTATAATATTTCATGTCAAGTCTGTGACAGCCTTTTTACACCTTTTCTGCACATTCGTCCACTCTAATGGACTGACAAGTATGTGTCTCTTAACATTTTAGGTATTCCCTATCTCCTATCTTTGTTTGAGAGTGTTTTAGCCCATCAGTTTATGTTACTGTATTTATAAACATGTTGCTCCTTCCTTCTTCTCTTTAATGGCAGGTTAAAAGGAATACCTTGGGTACGACTAAGTACATCGAACTGTACATTGTGGCGGATAATACATTGGTAAGATGACTCATCACCTGCCTTATTCATGCCCAAGCCGATTATTCCTGTGCAACTACAGGAATAATCTACTACTACATTTGTCTGCTAAGATCAAACTCACACAGCAGGATGGACACTCAGTTACATACTAAACAATTATGTAATTCAAGATAATATGACTCTTTTATATGGACAATTCTAAGCTTATCTAGTAGTTGTACTGAGGCAAAAGTAAGTGGAGTTAGTATTTGTCTGCTTAATGTGGGGATAGATTTAGGTTGAATTGCCAGGTGGACGGACTTTCAAATGGTTGTTCTGCAGTAATTAAATACTATGTCTCAATTGAAGTACACTTTGGGCTCCTGCCACATTTAAGGCGACTGGAACACAATTCATTAAAAAATACTGACAGTATTCTCGCCAGTATTCTTCTTGATGTTTATTAAAGGGAAAAACACATTTTAGTTGTAAACCACCATCAGCATTACTAAGATCCAGCAGTGTATACAATGTTCAGAGATTCTAAGTTGGGCAAAGTGTTATAAAATATATTTACCAATAAGAAGACTGAAGTCCTCTCCCACTCTAATTGGTATCAGTCGGGATTAATTGTTTCTAAAATGTTTTACATTTTCCCCTCATGGCTAACATTCATTTATGTAATCGTGCAGTTTCAACGGCAGAATCAAGATTATGAAAAGACTAAGGCGAGGATAATGGAAATTGCTAATTATGTGGATAAGGTAAGGATGAGGGCTTCTGCTGTTCACTCCTGTTCTCCAGAGAACAGACAGTTTGATTCAACAAGCTATTGTTGCTGGGTCCACATATATTTCCTTGTCATGTATTAGTTATCTACTTTGAGATAACTTTTATGTTCTAAATCCGTAGTGATTGAAAACACACAAATACAGTACTTAATATGACTTCACCTGTCAGTAGTTTTAATATTGTGACAGTCACTAGTAATAGTTGTTGTTGTTGTTTTTTATTTGCCATTTGGAAAAATGTAGAAAAATAATATCTGTTGTGTCTATGTTCAGTTCTACAGGGCTCTGAACATCCGTGTGCCTCTCATTGGTCTGGAGGTTTGGACTAAAAGAGATCAGTGCATCATCACCGAGGAGCCAAATGCAACCCTTTGGTCCTTCCTCCAATGGAGACAGAAGCTAAAATCACGCAAGAAGCATGACAATGCCCAGTTGCTTACGTAAGAAACATACCACAGCACTGAGCCAACACCAGACATGTAGAAAACAAAATCATGTTGTTTACATCGGGTCTTTCACCTCTGTCTGAAGCATTTTTGTATTTCAAGCAGGAACTTTAAATCATTTTCATACCTGTTGGAATCAAAATAATATTTTTCTTGTCAGTTCACAGCTACCTTTTCAGTGATCAGTTGGAAACAGAGTGGATATGCCGACTGTGGTTTTTCATTAAAAAAATAGTTATACTATACAGTCAAGGGAAAAATAATGTGTCAAGTATACCCAGTGATTTAACAGTGTGTAAAACCAGTAGCAAGTAGTAACTTGCAGTAATCACTTTCTGAATGACTCTCACATCATTGTGAAGAAATGTTTTACAGTTACTCAGGAAGATTGTGACATTTTGTTAACATACCACTGAATGCCAAAAATTCAGCTTCTATCGAGGTGACTACATTTTCTCAAAAATAATTAATGAAATGATTAGCAGCACCTGGCTGTTACTTATCCTTTAAATTCCTGTGTACTCAGTTTTACACATATATGCCTCTGCATAAGGTCCTGTGAAAACATATTTTCATGACTTTAGTATACAAATTCAGTATGGCTTCATTGCTGTCTGCGGAATAAATGCTAAATTTATTTTATGAATCCATTCAAGTGGTTTACATAATAGACATTTGTTCACTTTTTCATATTCTTAGTGACTTTACATGGACTTGCATGACAGAAAATGTGACCTTTTTTTCATTGACAAGAAGTTTAAAAAAAATATTATTTGTTAAAGGTCTATGAAAGAATGTGTGACTTTCTTTTGTCAAATAAGTCAAGAATTGGGGTGGCTGTGAAACTGATTAGGCTCCAACGTTTATCTTTTGTTTATCTGAAACTGGGTCACAGTGTCAGCAGACTAAGTGGAGTATTTCCAGCAAGCCTTTACAGTGTTGTGATACAATACTGCAATGGCAGGAAGTAATATCTCTTATTTCAACCACCTACAAATTATATTTTTAGTATTCTTAGAATTTACTGCTCCTATCACAAGACGACAAAACAAAAAAACAAGAGGAGAAAAACAACATCCAGGACTCAGACTCTGTAGAGGCTCTCTCAGTGAGGCCTGTGATTAAAATCACTGTTATTCTTCATTTTTAATTCAACATATTTATTGTTTATGTATTTTATTTATATTCAACATGCCAGTATTGAGCAATTGAGCCAAGCCAACTTTATTTATAAAGCACTTTAAAAACAGGGAGTACTGACCAAAGTGCTGAACATAATTCAGTTCAATTCAATTTTATTTATACACAACAACAGCAGCCTCAAGGTTCAAGAGAAGTAAGCCAGGATAAAAGAAATGCTGTGGAAGAGAGCCAAAAGATTAATAAAATATAAGTACTATAAATAAAATACATAGTAAAAAAAACCAGTAAAATTATAGAACATCAATATCAAAATGAACATTCTAGACTGGGTTTAAAAGCCAAACCGAAAAGGTCGGTCTTTAGACCAGATTAGAAAACACAAGCAAAACTTTAATCATGATGGAGAGGTGATGGCATCTCTGACCATGTTCAGTCTAATAAATCAGGGAAGTTGAGCAGGTGCAGGTTCAGCAGCATGTCTGAATGTAATACATTTAATTATTACATTTTTGTTGTTAAGCATTTTCACAGCGACTCTAAAGTGGCCTGCCGTCTGTCACTGCCATTTGTGTTTGTGTTTGTGCTGTTTCTGGCACTTGTTACTCAAATTGTAAAATCAATAATATTGGATCACCATTCACGGGGGAAACGCAGTGGTAAGCTGGAAAGTGGACATCTTCGTCTGCTTATGGATTGGCTCATCGCCTCTTTCCTTCCCGGTCTACACCTGGTAGGTACCTGCTGCCGGACCCAAAGAGCTATTCCGGCTGTCACAGCCCCGTTGCTTGGCACCAGAGAAAGCACCAGGTGATCCAGGAGAGAAGGACAATTGCTGCCTAAGCATCATAACATTGGTGTAACCTTGGTGTAACACTCCCACTTTCCCATGTGGTTACTTGGGAAAATGAATTACCCATCCATGCATTATACTGTGAAAGCATCCGATGTAACAGGATTGATCTGTAATTGTTTCACTGAATATCAAGCTCAGGAGAATTGTATTAAATCAGTTGCGCTCAACCTCTGTGATGTTTAGACCTGGGCTGATAATTAGCACAGTGCCATGTGTCTCTGCACTCACCATTGTATGATGAGCCTCTGGCAGTTGGTTAATATATAAACTAATAAATGCTTATAAAACAAACAAAAGATTTTGCTTCCAATAGAGCAAAAAACTCAAAATAGTAGCAGGAGCAGCACAAATGTTAATTAGAAAAATGTAGACTCGGTGATTAGATGTGCTGATACATTAGGATCTGTTTTGTTTTCATTATTCAGTCAGAGCTTGATTCTGTTTTAGCATGCCAAGAGACCAACTGCATTCAGTGCATCCACTGTGGACCCCGAAGTGAACAGGAAGAAGGTTGAGGTTAAGTCATAATTCACTCTGTTTCTCGTGTTTTTTCTCTGTGTGAAAGGGGTGTGACATTCAAGGGGACAACTATCGGCATGGCACCACTGGAGGGGATGTGCAGCCTGGAAAACTCTGGAGGCATCAATGTGGTATGTGGAAATACATTTCTACTTTTCTTTCCTTCTTCCTCCTCTTTTTCTCTGTCTTCACGTCATGTAATTTTTTCCTGCTCGCTTCACTGTCTGTTTTTGGGCATGGAGAGTATCCACTGAAATATCACTGACCATCTTATTTGTATTATCAGATGGTCAATGATCCAGGTTAAAAGCCCACTAATTAACAGGCTTATATAAACAGGTAAATTACAAATCCAGAGGGTTTTTTTTCTAATTTTTAGCTTTTTCATTTTCTTATAATAATTCACAGCTGACATCATTCTGCTTTCTAGCAACAGCTGAATTCAAAAGAAAAACTTGCTGTACTGCTCAGATAGCGAGACAGCCGCTGCTCCTAGAGAAGCCTTTAGTATCTGACTCAAAATAAATGTTGTTGATGTACCCCACATATTATTGGGATCACTGCAGTCTGAAATAATGGAATAAAAATCCCAAAAAAGTTTATTCTGTTCACCTGGACGTAGCGTTTTAAGTGGGAGAAACATTTTGTCACTCATCGAAGTGATGATAAATGAGCCGCTCAGTCTCAGCTGACTGCAGGTTTCCCTAACCTTTTAAACCATACATACTGACTGAAACTAGTACAACTGGCAAAAAATGGGCTATGAGGTCAGTTTCTTCATTAATATGCAAATTGTCATGACCATTTCCGTACCTGGTTGACTGAGCATCCATTTAGACACTAGAAAAATAATTTTATTTTGTTTATCAAGCTATTGTTAATGGGACATGGACATGCCCACGAATTGAGGCATGTGTAAACCGTGTGTAAATCGTATGTGCGTGTTATGCCTGTTGATGTCTACATTATTTTCTGACATGAAATTTTGAGACAGGAGAAAGTACTGGAGATGGTTCTTTGGTATTAACGAACTGTAATATAGAAGTTTTAAAAAAAATCAAGAGCTCTGTGTGTTGCGAGTCTTCTAGGCTTAGCACCCCTCTGGCCATGCTGGAAACACACTCACTCATTTTGTTACTTTAATAAAGATATAATTTAATGTATGTTAAAAGTAACAAATTCATTCTTTAAACATGTCAGTTTGAAAAGTTAACAATCAAAAAAATAATATATCACTGAAAAAGGAACACAAAGTTAGACAATCAGTCAAACAAATACAAATTTATAACCAGGAGTTTTGAGATACAACATACAAATCCACAGTTCAACTTTTAACTTAGATGCACTAAAATCATTTTAATAGACTTAACAATAACCATAATAACCTGGCCCAACCATGAAGTCAGCTTACTTTGACACACCCATATTAAATTAGTTTGAACATGTTGTTGATAGACTGCATCACATAAGTGACAGCTCCTTTTGTTATTCCTCTACAGGACCACTCAGAGCTGTCCATTGGTGCTGCAGCCACCATGGCCCACGAGATTGGCCACAACTTTGGGATGAGCCATGACCATGACAGCTGCTGTGTGGAGGCCACTGCCGATCAAGGAGGCTGTGTGATGGCCGCTGCCACCGGGTTAGCCACGAGCTCTGCACAGGACTAAAGAAACATCCTAGTCACCCTCAGATGTTGTTACTAACACCTTGATTTCAACTCAAGTCAATTTTATTTATATAGCACCACAACAGCAATTCCCTCAAGCTTCCTTATAAAGACCCTACAATAATATAGTAAACATGACAAGGACGGCAACAACGAAAGGAAAAAACCTTTTAACAGGAAGAAATGTTTTATAGAACGAAGCAGCCATAACACACTGACACATTACATTACTTGACACATGAAAAACAGTTCTAGCTGCTGAAATACTAGCATGGCTGTTTAACAAACTATTCCCTTGATAATTTTTTATTAGATTTTTATATTTTGCCTTTGAATTTGTTTTTCTTGTGTTGTCCTGTAAATAGGTACTACAAATCTGAATGAAGGAAAACAAGTATTTGTGTGAAAGACTTTGTTCCTTGATAAACATGATAAACAACTTAGTTCAATAAAAATTACAATATAACAAACTGACATAATACAATACAATATCAGACAGAAAGCGTAGAATCAAAATATCATGTAAGCTTTTCACGGTTTACAATAAGTAGCAGTGCCTATAGTGGAGCTAAACTGAAACCTAAGGATTGCTTTCCTCCAGCACTGTCTAAGACAGGGGTCTCAAACCCGCGGCCCGGGGACCATTTGCAGCCCACGTCACCCCTACTTGCAGCCCGCATATTGAGGTGAAGAAATATATATATATACACTCAACAAAAATATAAACGCAACACCTTTGTTTTTGCTCCCATTCCCCATGGGATGGACGTAGAGACCTAAAATTCATTCCAGATACACAATATAACCATCCCTCCCAAACAGTGGTCACAAATCAGTCCAAATGTGTGGTAGTGGGCACATCTGCTATATTGAGATAATCCATCCCACCTCACAGGTGTGCCACATCAGGATGCTGATCTGACATCATGAGTAGTGCACAGGTGTACGTCAGACTGGCCTTTTGTTGTGGGCAGTCTGAGGTACACTTGTGCACTACTCATGATGTCAGATCAGCATCCTGATGTGGCACACCTGTGAGGTGGGATGGATTATCTCAATATAGCAGATGTGCCCACTACCACACATTTGGACTGATTTGTGACCACTGTTTGGGAGGGATGGTTATATTGTGTATCTGGAATGAATTTTAGGTCTCTACGTCCATCCCATGGGGAATGGGAGCAGTAACAAAGGTGTTGCGTTTATATTTTTGTTGAGTGTATATATATATATATATATATATATCCAGCAGATCCCGGGAATAACATCGGAGATCTCTGTCCAGAAGAGCGCATTCCTGGGAACAGCTAAGATACTGCGCAGGACCCTCAAGCTCCCAGGCCTCTGGTAGAGGACCCGAGCTTGAAGGATAAACCGCCCGCATGGGCGTGCTGGGTGTATATATATATATATATATATATATATATATATATATATATATATATATATATATATATATATATATATATATATATATATATATATATATATATATATATATATCCATAGGTTCCTCATCCTATTCAGAGGGCTCAGAGAAGAGCTCGAGAGGATGTGGAGGGTGAAGGTAACAGTGGTCCCCGTGGTAATCGGAGCACTAGGTGCGGTGACTCCCAAGCTAGGCGAGTGGCTCCAGCAGATCCCGGGAATAACATCGGAGATCTCTGTCCAGAAGAGCGCAGTCCTGGGAACAGCTAAGATACTGCGCAGGACCCTCAAGCTCCCAGGCCTCTGGTAGAGGACCCGAGCTTGAAGGATAAACCGCCCGCATGGGCGTGCTGGGTGTATATATATATATATATATATATATATATATATATATATATATATATATATATATATATATATATATATATATATATATATATCCATAGGTTCCTCATCCTATTCAGAGGGCTCAGAGAAGAGCTCGAGAGGATGTGGAGGGTGAAGGTAACAGTGGTCCCCGTGGTAATCGGAGCACTAGGTGCGGTGACTCCCAAGCTAGGCGAGTGGCTCCAGCAGATCCCGGGAATAACATCGGAGATCTCTGTCCAGAAGAGCGCAGTCCTGGGAACAGCTAAGATACTGCGCAGGACCCTCAAGCTCCCAGGCCTCTGGTAGAGGACCCGAGCTTGAAGGATAAACCGCCCGCAGGGGCGTGCTGGGTGTTTTTTTTATATATATATATATATATATATATTATTTAAAAAAATGATTTAACATGAAGGCAATATGAGCAGTGTTACAGGCATAGCCCTTTGTGACAGTGTATGGACAGTGTAGTCCGTGCTGCAAGGAGAATGTGTGGGACTGCCCCTCCCTTTGTGTGTGTGTGTGTGAGTGCGAGGCACGGAGGAAAAGGAGAGTTGAAAAGTACAAGTTGCTACTGGTGAGAAACAGAAGATGAAAGCATGTAAATATAATAATAACCACTGCAAGTGTAGAGTGCCTGACGAGCCCAGTTGTAAGTAAACTGTTAAGACTCGTCTATACACGGTTTGTGTTTTCCAATAACGTTCAGTCATAGGTTTTTTTGTCATATTTAAAATAAACAAAAACACTAAATTTTTGGAAATATTTGTGGACTTTCCCTCTGATGAGATGACAGTGCCAGCAGTGGCCCCCAGCTCTGAGTTTGAGATCCCTGGTCTGTCAGCTTATACACGTGACTAGTTTACAAAGGAAGTGGCTTAAAAGTCTAGGCAATAGCTGAGAAGGCCACGGGATTAAGATAAGTGCAGAACTGTTCTAGAGTCAGTGCATCTTCTTTATATATCACCTTGATGATTATGATGACCATGGATTTAGCCTCTAGATGAGCATCTATGTTGAGAAGAGGGAGGTAGCTGAATAGTACTTGGAAGGTGTTTTGCCCATGCACGCTTTTTCCTTCTTTTTTTCTTACACCCATGTCCAAGATTACTGTGGTAGTCGTACATTCAATATTAATGGTTTCTGTGATGGGAGCAGGGATGGTAAAGAGCCATGTTTAAGCCTAACTGCAAAATATATTAAAATACTTCATCATTCACAGCTTCACCTTTGTTTTTTTATCTTTGAAAAAAAAAATAGTTCAAGTTATACAAAGCAGTAACACACAGCTCATTCAGAACCTGTGACCTCTGTCTCTCACATGCTCTCTCTCTCCCTCTGCTAATTGCTAATGACTTAAATAGTATATCAGTCAAAATACTTACAGATTGAATAATTGTAAAATGTACAAATGCATGCATAACATTGATATTTTTTTACTTTCTGTTCAATGTTAATAATATGATAATGTCCCTGTCCAGGCACCCATTCCCTCGAGTCTTCAGTTACTGCAGCAAACGCGATTTGGACCGCTATTTCCAGAAGGGAGGGGGCATGTGCTTATATAACATTCCCAACATGAACGATCTGGTGGGGGGCAAGAAGTGTGGCAACGGCTTTGTGGAGGACGGAGAAGAGTGTGATTGTGGAGAACCAGATGTGAGGACAAGTATTCAATTTGAACTTATATTAACTTTCCCTACCAGATAAAAGGATAAATAAAGCAGAGGTGGGAAACTCCAGGCCTCAAGGGCTGGTGTCCTGTAGGTTGCAGATATATCACCCTGGGTCAATACACCTGCATCGAATGATTTGTTCATTACCAGGCCTCTGGAGAACTTCATGACAAGTGGGGAGGTCATTTAGCCATTTGAATCAGCTGTGTTGGACCAAGGACGCATCTAAAACCTGCAGGACACAGGCCTGACCCCTGCAATAAAGTAATGCATTATGTTTAATTCTCGTAAGTTAAAAAACTTTTTTGATGCTCATTTACTTTTTGTAACAGCTTTAAACCTTGGTTATGATTTACTTGTCCTATTATTAAATTATTTTGCAGACAATTGTCAGCTGATTTTCACACAAAACTTAGCTGAAGAGAAAATATCCAACTTTTGACAAAACCATCTCATCATCATGTCCATTCTGTAGTTTTTTCAGCTTTTAAAAACAGATGAAATGCTATGCTATGTTGTTATAGATAATCGGATTTTTAATTGTCATACCACTGTGCAGAGTTCTCATCTTTGTCGAATGTAGGTTTAAATAGAAGAGAAAAGCCAGAGTATTCTTATTATGAAAGTAATGACTTCACATCACTGCATTTCAGATGCATTTATTTACTGTATTGTTTAAAAAAATTAAACAGCACTTTTTTGAGACTGTGATACGACGCCCACTGCGGTGGCTGTACCTCAGGAGGTAGAGCAGATCATCTACTAATCAGAAGGTTGGTGGGTTAGGTTATCCCTAACCCTAAAGTTGGCATGCCTTAGGCATGAGGTTAACCCCAAGTCTGTTTCCGATGCATCCATTGGAGTAAGGAGTAATGTTAGATAGAAAGCACTTCTGCATAGAAATAGTGCTTGTGCCCATTGTGATTCAGCATACAAGCCTTTGTTAGGGAGTATGGATGTACTGCGATCACTGTTGTTTTCTACTGGTGCCAAAAGCGGTGGTCCACTGACAGTCTTGAAAGAAAATAAGGAGACTTCACACACACTTCTATACTTATTCACCACTATGCTAGTACTAATGCAGCTAGTTCATGTTATTTACACCAAATATTGATCCCGTCATCTGAATGTCAAAGTGGAAATCAAGACTCGAGTCCTGATTTCGGTGAGTGGATTAAAAGTGCGTTTTTAAGCCTTCCTTATGTGCAGATAAGATAAGATAAGAAGAACTTTATTTATCCCGAGGGAAATTCTTTTGTCATACACATTGCAGTCACACATTGCTCAACAATTTTGGAGCCGCAACTGCGAAGGCCTGTCCCCTCGAGTATCCATTATGTCTTTAGAACAAGGAAAAGCATTTGGTCTGCTGACCTGAGAGAACGAGGCAGAACAAGGCAGCAGCTCAGACAGATACTCTGAACAGAGAAGTATGTGTGTGTGTGTGCGTGTGTGTGCGCGCGTGTGTGTGTGTGTGTGTGTGTAGTTGCTTTTGCTTATTGGTTAAATATAGTTCTTTTTACATAACTGAGCTTACTCTGTAAAAAAGGTGATTAAACATAACCTTCAAATCATTTATGAAGTCCGTTTTATTCGAATCATTAAAGTTAAAGCAGAGGTTATTATTTTATTATTATTGTTTTTCGTTATATACGCTTCAGTGTTTAAACCTTGATATTGTATGTTATTGTATGATTGTCAACAGGAATGTGAAAACGACTGCTGCAATCCCAATAACTGTACCTTGAAGGAGGCGGTCCAGTGTGCCCATGGAATGTGCTGCGAGGGGTGCAAAGTAAGAGAAAGCCGAGAAAGACAAAGCTGATTCTGATGCGTCGGGTCTGTGTTTACATCTTTGTGTGGAATCCGTGTACCTGCTCTCATCTGCTGTTTGGTTGTTGTTGAAATGGTTTTGTGAGCTTTAATCTGAGAATCTGGCGTTTATCAGAATCAGAATCAGAATGGGGTTTATTGCCAAATGTTGAGCAGGTTTACAACATTAGGAAATTGCTGCGGTGCTTCAGTGCAAACATGCTGTCATAAATAGCACTTAAATAGACATGGAAAAAAATAAAAGTAGGGATAAGAATTAAAAGTGCTACGTGGAAAGATATGTGCATGAGATATACATGAGATATATACATGAGAATAAGAATTAAGAGTGCTACGTTGAAAGATATATACATGAGTGCAGGTGGTGATCAGTGCCAAACATAGAATGATGCAGTGACACAGCGTAGGGTCATGTGTTAGTGGCGGGTACAGTCATATGGTTATTGTTCATGTGTCCAACAGCAGAGGGGAAGAAACTGTTCTTATGGCGAGAGGTTCTGGTGCGAATGGACCGGAGCCTCCTGCCTGAGGGGAGCAGGTCAAACAGACTGTGTCCAGGGTGAGAAGGGTCAGCTGAGATCCGAGCTGCACGCCGCAATGTCCTGGAGGTGTACAGGTCCTGCAAAGATGGGAGTCTGCAGCCAATCACCTTCTCAGCAGAGCGCACAACACGCTGCAGTCTCTGTTTGTCCCTGATAGTGGCTCCAGCGTACCACACGGTGATGGAGGAGGTGAGGATGGACTCGATGATTGCAGTGTAGAACTGCATCATCGTCCGTGTTGGCAGGTTGAATTTCTTCAGCTGCCTCAGGAAGTACATCCTCTGCTGGGCTTTCTTTCTTGTTTATGGCAAAACACAGTTATATTTAAAAGTTGATTCTGGATTTAATGAATTGATATCGCTTTATTCAAGCTACTCACCTCCCACTTCCACCTGCACTTTCAACTGGACCACGGCCAATCAGAGAGGTCCCGCCCCTGACTATCTCTGATTGGTTTAGTCCACGATAGGGGCATGATGTGTGTCTGTTGTTGACCACAGGGAAGGTTGCAGATTTTTTTTTTTTTTTTTTTTGCTACCTGAACAGTTGGTCGCACAGGTGCAACCAAATATTTTTTTTTTAGTCGCACCACTGAAAAATTTGGTCGCACTCTAGAGCCCTGTATTTGTTGTCTTGTGAGTATAATGGTTAACACACTCGCCTTACAAGTGAAGGATTAGTGTTGCAAGATAATCTCGTGTACTCCAAGTGCAGGTCCCGAGGTTGGATAAATGGTAGGGCTGTGTCAGGGGATGTGGGTTAAAAATCAGGTCCAAATCAGATGTGCTGGTCCATCCATTGTGGCAACAATTTGTTTGTTCTCCTTTATACGTTTGCATTTTAAACCTAATGGTTTTACTTAAAAACTCTTTTAATACTGTTTTTAGTTTTTCTTCTCATTTAGACTAAAGAGTATTTCATATAAACATTGGTTCAAATAACTATTTGTAATGTGTAAGTGTGCTTTTAGATTTAAACCACCTCCAGGATTTTGTTTTTTACATCAACAATGAACACACAAAGATATTTTCTAGAAAAAAGCTTTCATAAACCTTCTGTATATTGCCTACCCCTATGGTGATGGGAGGTAGAGCTGTCATTTGCTTGGGAAAATCTGTTTGCTTTGGGAAAATTCTAGTTAAACGCATCAGAAATCAAATTTGAAGTATTTGTAGGCAGATATTTACACTTTAATCCTTATATGTAGAAGGCTTCAGTGTGCATCATTTTGCTAAGTATCACTAAACTAAAGATGCTTCTCCATGTCTTGTGCTCCTTTCCTCCTTCCTCACCCTCTGTTCCCTACGCATGTCAGTTGAAGCAGGCGGGTACCATGTGCCGGCACCCAGCAGGAGCATGTGACCTTCCAGAATACTGCACTGGGGCTTCTCCTTACTGCCCTGCCAACGTTTACCTGCTGGATGGCTCCTCTTGTCAATACGGAATGGCCTACTGCTACAATGGCATGTGCCTCACCCATGAACAGCAGTGCTTGCAGCTCTGGGGCTACGGTAATGAAAATGGTTTTACATGCACTTCATCACCTCCCTCAATATGACATTAATTTACTGCACATGCCTATAAACCACTAAGTCTTTGTTGAAGGTCAGTATTTAATAAAACTACAAATGAAATGTCTATACTGTCAGCTTACCAAGGTTAGTTAGTTGACATTGTATTCCAACTTATGTTTCCTAAAAGTGATGTCTTCAATTTCTTGTAACTCTTCCGTCTAGTCATCCAAACATCTGTGTTCTCTTCTCAGGAAGTTTAGTACATAGTAAATAGCCTGGTACTTGGAAAGGTCTATCCTTACTTTCACAAAGCACTCAAAGCACCAAACATTCACATATCCTTACATTTCTAATGTTACTCAACTTTTGATGTAGTGACTTTTGCCTTTGGGGTATTTTGGGAAAATAGAGTTAATTGGGTATGATATGTTTCCAGGAGCTCAACCGGCCCATGATGTCTGCTTTGAAGATGTCAATGCAGCAGGAAATGATTTTGGAAATTGTGGGAAAGATGAATATGGCACCTATGTGAAGTGTAAGAAAAGGTAAGTGAAGCTTCACATATCAGGTATCACCGCATGTGTTAAATAGCATCAGCTATTTACCGTAGGGTTATCCACACTGATAACAGATACAACTAATATTGGAAATGCTTTTGTTGAACATATCTTTACAGTACTATACTTTGACACATCATGGAGCCACACAGCTTTCAAATGTAGTGTAACAGTTTATTTTTAGTGTGTCAAAGAGTCTGATGGCAGCAGAAGGAACAACCTGCTGTAACGTTTCCTCAGACAGCCTTTCGTCCTGGGAGCTCAGCCACATAGCTTCCTGGTCGGCAACTCGACGCCTTTGGATAGCTTTCCAGCTGTTCCTGCACACACACACACACACACACACACACACACACACACCCTCTCTGGTCCTCAGCATCACTACAAAAAGAGAGAGCGTTCGTTAGTGAAATCCCCTCCACCTGGCCCTCAGCTTCCCTGTTCCCTGCTGCAGCACGCCTCCACTGCAGCAGAGCCAGGGACCACACCCCTGCCACCCACCCCCACCACCTGACTGAGGCTGGGGCTAGATCCTGCCGAACCTACTCCCCCACCGGGAGGAAATCGGCCACGACCATCTGCCTTCCCGACCTGTGGACCACCTTGAACTTAAATGGGTGCAAAGCCAGATATGAGGGTAGAAACAGAGTTATGATGAATATTAAGATAAATATTAAAATAAATAGATGAATATAGCAATATAGGTAAAAACATGTGGGCAAATATGTCATGGTGTACAAAAGTGATGGGGTGCATCAAAGTGTCATTAATACTGTTCCACATGTGTGGATCTGTGGATGAGTTAAAGAGTCTGATGGCAGCAGAAGGAACGAACTCCTGTGATGTTCCTGCGAGACTGCGAGGTTGAAGGAACCTGTTGCCGAAACTGCTCTTCAGATTGTCAGGTGTGTTATCAAGGGGGTGGGAGTCATTGTCCATGACTGCCAGCATTCTGTCACTGATCACCTCCTCCTCATGTCAACAACAGACGGATAAAACATATAGAGCAGGCTGCTGCATACATTGAAGGAGCTGAACCTTCGTAAAACCCTTTTTGTAGGCAGCTCCGTGTCCAATCCAATAATGGCTGTGTCATCAGAGGCTTTCTGGAGGAGACAAGTTTTTGTGATGTACTTGAAGTTGGCCGAGTAGATGGTGAAGAGGAAAGGGGACAGAACAGTTGATTGGGATGCTCCTATTTTGCTGTTAAGACTCTCTGACACACAGCTCTGCAGTCTCACAAACTGTCGTCTGCCTGTCAGGTAGTCGGTGATCCACTGGACCAGTGGAGCCTCCGCCTGCATGTTCTCCAACTTCTCTCAGCAGCCCTGCCTGGATCGTATTAAAGGCACTAGAGAAGTCGAAGAACATTATCCGAACTGTGGTGTTGGGTCTGTCGGGGGAGGAATACCCTCTCTGCAGCAGATGTATCACTGCATCATCCACCCCTAAGTGGGGCTGGTATGCAAAGTGCAGAGGGTCTTGCTCACAAGGAGTCTGAGGTGTTCCAGGATAAGCTCTCTGTAACTTTCATAACATGAGAGGTTAGTGTTACAGGCCTGTAGTCATTTATTGCCCTGGATGATTTTCTTAGGCACTGGGACCACTCGTGATGTTTTCCATAGCACTGGGACTCTCTGGAGGTGCATACTCAGGTTGTATAGGTGATGAATTATTCCACACAGCTGGCTAGCACAGGCCTTCAGCATATAGTAGTAGATAGAGCAGTTACTTTAGACTCTAAGACCAGATTGACCAACCTGTGCGCCTCCTGGATTGATTACAAGAAAGCCTATGACATAATGCCCCACACATGGATACTAGATTGCATTGAACTTTACAAGGTCAACAGGATCCTTGGACTCTTTAAGAAAGCTGCTGATCTCAAACCTGCACAGCATCTGCTTTAAACACTAAATGTAGTTAAAGATCTTCACTTGTATGTTGATCTGTAATTATTAGAGATGGACCGATCCGATATTACGTATGGGTATCGGTCCGATACTGACGTGAATTACTGGATCGGATATCGGAGGGAAATAAAAAATGTAATCCGATCCATTAAATATCAAAAAAGCACCTCACAAAACTTGCGACATGGCGTAACTCGGCTCATAACCGTAGCACGTGGCAGCAGTGTGCCTCACGTGATAGAGCGGCTGTGTGTTTTTGTAGCCTCGTTACCAATGCGGCATTTCATCTCCGAGGAAGTTATCCCAGAGAGAAGTAAAGCAAATGTGTAAGTTCATCTCTGAATGTTTGTAAAGCATTCCGGCGTTAAGCTTAATAACGATATATGGAGCGACTGCCTCTTCTTGCTGCTACTTCAATCATGAAACTGATCAATGATCAGCTGATCGGCTTTTCTGTCGCGAGTCCGTCTCTCTTGTTTGTTTTTGGCCCACTTCGCACCAGAAAGAGGAAACCAGCGGCTGAACAACAGCAGAACGTTTGACCTTGATAAGCTGTTGTTAGAATTTATTTAATATTACTTTCTACACCAGGATCCTTTTCTAGCTGACAGCTGGTAACTGTGCAGGGGCGGATCTAGCAAAGTTTAGCCAGGGGGGCCGATAGGGCATGAACAGGGAAAAGGGGGCACAAAGACATACTTTTCTTTCTTATTCTCATTTAAAATGTCTAGCTTTTAATAAATAATTATCTGAATCTGACACCCAAAGTTTTAATCTGATGTAAAATGTATAGAAGTCCATTACTGTATATAGTAACTATTAAGTCTAATATACCCTAGTAAGCTATAGTACTTTTTCCTTTGGGAAGATACCATCTGTGCAGTCTGCAAATCTGTTGAAGAAAGATGTTGAATCTATTTAATTATTCTTGAAAAATAATTGATTTCTGTGCATTTTTTTCACACTGCATCAAATTAAAGTTGATTACGTCGATTAAGCATCATGAGGTGGAGCGTGAGGGGTGGTTCCCTATTTTGTTTTTTGTTTTTTTGCTGGGAGTTTGCAACCCTATTCGTTAGGTTGCTTACTCTTTAAAATACCAGAATAGGGAGGATGGTGCAGGTTTAAGTTTATTAGATTGATCAGTGTTGCTGAACTATGAAATATTTTGGGTGCAGTGTATTTTTTGCATACAGGTATAACAGAATAGCTTTAGTGTTTTTTTTTTGTTTGTTTGTTTTTACTTGAGTATGAACTTATACAAAAAGCAGCAAGATATTAAAAAACTGTTTTATTGATTAAAACACACTATATCGGATTCATATCGGTATCGGCAGATATCCAAATTTGTGATATCGGTATCGGACATAAAAAAATGGTATCGTGCCATCTCTAGTAATTATTTCACACTATGTTTTGCTAATAGTGTGTTATTTACCACAAGTGTTCAAAGTCATTCTGTGTAATCAGAGAGCATGCATAACTTATTCAATGCCATGTGCTAACAATAGGAGCAATAAGCTACATAGATGATGTTTCCTTTCCATGCTTGGATAACATGTTCTGCCATTTGTTAGATTAGAAAGTAAACAATATTGCACATGGTGGAGCTTATTCTTTGGGTTAACTCGTCTATGAACATTATACACTTTCAATACGTAGATATCCACATCATCATAAATTTACAGTGATGAGCAAGTAAAGTTAATCACAAGTACCACTATATCATTTTTTTTCAATCCCTCGAGGACATATTCATTCATTTATTCATAGGTTGTGTCTTAATCTTTATTCCAAGTTGTCACATTTAGTTTATAACCATGTCCTTTGGTGAAAGACTCTGAGCCTTTCCTCATTTGTTGCTAAAAGAAACTAGTTCTCACCACTACTTCCACTATATTTACTTTTTTATCCAGGGCTAGTTTTAATCCCATGTACAGAGCTATTCGTCCTACCATATGGCATCTCCCCTACCATTATATCTCAAGCAGTGGATAATTGATGTATTTTTGAACCCAACTGCGCTACTGTGGCTGTTCATCAACATTCAGAGGTTATTTGAAATGGTTTCTCAGAGGTTAAATGACTGGCCATTGAAAAATTAAGTCTTATGTGCTTGTATCTTTGTTTAGCGATGCCAAGTGTGGGAAGATTCAGTGCCACAGTGCTGCCACAAAGCCAAAAGGCACCAATGCTGTGTCAATTGACACTACCATCAAGACTGGAGGAACAGAGGTGAAATGTCGTGGCACATACGTCTACAGCACCCAGGATGGCCAGGGTGACCTGCCTGACCCGGGTCTTGTCATGACCGGCACCAAGTGCGGAGAGGGCAAGGTGGGTTCAGACCAAGCTGGAATTTTGTGGTCAGGCAAATATTGATTGAAAACATGAAAACTTGATACTTACTGCATGTTGAAGTTGCCCTGTGGCTGGGGCCCTATCCAGATCAGTCAAATGTGGCATGCATGGAGCAGACATCAACGGATCACTGGGTCATGGTCTGTGGTGTTGCTATTGAGGTGCCAAGCATGCACCCACTTGTCACCACCTAGAGTACCAGAAGCCCAAAACAATAGCAGGATAAGTTGTTTAGTATAACCACAAAAGATTTGGCAAACCACATACTCACCTCTATTCCTTAATACATAGATGTATTTTCCTTAAGAATATGGCAACATTCAAGAAGAAATAAACAGGCTTTCCAACGGTAGAAGATTCATTGCCAAGAAGCATTGTTAGAACAAGGAAACAAGTGTAAATTGCCATATATTTATCAGTTTTAATATAACCTCCTGCCAAATATAAAGTTAAATGTTTAGAGCCAGTTAGTCTGGCCCCAAGTGGTCTACACGTTGACTAATATGGCTTTAATGTCACTTACATCTCTTTGATGTTGGCTTCTGAATTGAACTGAATTAAATATTTTGTAATTTCGAGATTACACTTTATACCCAGATATAATATAACGGTATTAGGTAATAAATAATTTATTAAATGTTTTAAATGAAATTAACGAGCATTTAAATCATTATTGAAATATTTAATTAATGAATTCCATTTTTTATTAATTAATAAAATTGTAATTAATTAGTAAGTAGCATATTTAATTCATCATTTTGTCATTCCTGGCTCCCTTATAGGCCTAAGTTAACAGACTCATTCAGATGTGGTCTGAATGTAACTGAAACTTCAAGGAAAGTTTGATATCTCTGACTCTTTAAGTATAAGCTGTTTGTGGTTTTTATTTACTGTGTAAAGGAGCATGGTTTATAGTTGTCACCTGTTCCCTTTGTCAAAATTTACTGATCTAATATAATGCACTGATCATTCGATCAATGCATATTATTGATCTAATAAAAAGGGCTACTGGGGGTTAAGGAGGCCTGTTTGTGTATCTTGTTTATTTGGCACTTTGTCGAATGGAATATAAAGTTGTAAGTAAATTCCCCACATACACCCTACAAAATAAGAGCTGAATTATGTGTGAGATACAAATGGATGAAAATGTACCCATCTGCAAATTGTCTTTCTGTATATATTGCTTTCTCTCTGTAGTATCCCCACAAGAGTTAGGCCAAGGAGCCCCTTTAAACTCTGCGTGTACCTGCTCTGTAATCGTTATGTAATCTTTGTCCTTCTGTTGCCAAAGGTGTGCAGAGACCGCAGATGCCAAAATGCCTCTTTTACTGAGTTAGAGACTTGCCTTGCACGCTGTCACAACAATGGGGTAAGCATACAGACACACACACCAATATAAATGTATATATACACAATAATCACACAGAGTCACACAACAAAACATGGTGTCAAAACAGATGCTTACTCTGGATGGCATTACCTTGGCCTCCAGTAACACTGTAAGAAGTCTTGGAGTCAATTTTGATTGTCCTTCAGTGTGCATATGAAACACTGTCTTCTTCCATGTGTGGAACATCTTAAAACTAAAAACATCCTGATGCTGAAAAACTAGTTCCTGCACTTCCAATAATTCATTATTATCATGCACTCCTAAAAGCTCCCTGAAAAGCCTTCAGTTTGATTAAAAAATGCTGCAGCGAGAGTACTGACAGGGTCTAGAGAGAGAGACTATATTTCACCCATACTGGCCCCCTGTTAAATTCAGTAAGATTAAAAATTCTTCTCCTGACATACAAGGTCTTGAATTGTCAAGCCCCATCTTATCCTTGAGACCTCAAGTACTATATCACCCCAATACAGTACTTCTCTCAGAGACCACTTGTTTACTTGTTGTTCCTAGGATATTTAAAAGTACAATAGAATGGGAGGCAGCACCTTCAGTCTTTACAGGACGGAGGCAACGGAGCACCAGGGAGGAGGTCTATGGCACAGTCATAGGGCCTGTGCAGAGGAAGAAATAATGTTTTATCTTTATTAAAAACCTCATGTAAGTCATGATGTGCTAGTGGCACAGAGGATAAATCAGGCTTAGGCTCGGGTTCTGTCTGGGGACTATTTAAAGCAGGGGGCAGAGCTGATTTTAAATAGTGAGCCAGGCAAAACAAACTCCAGCTCTTCACTCGCCCTTTTGACCAGTCAGTATGTCTTGCTAACCAAGGAGTCTTGGAAACAGAAAAGGTGACAAAGGTGACAGATTCCCTGTGATTGCCAGAGACTAGGTCCAAGTGGACAGGTTCTGTCTGGTGTGTTATGGTTGCATAATGAAGGTGTTTGATAGATTTTGTTAGCGAGCCTAGAGGTGAATTGAGTCCAGAGGGCAGGCAAATAGGTGACTGCAAGGTAGCTTAGTCCAGACTTGTCAAAAACAAAATCATTTGGAGGCCAAGTTGCCAGTGATTAGCAGACAATCTGGCAGAGAATGGAGGCTGGAGCTGGTATTTGTGTACCCGTGCTTGATTGTAGCTTGGTGTGTCTTGACCAGGGCAAAGTTTTTCCAATGCCCAGTTTTACACATATGTTATGAGAATAACCCTAGTTGGCACAGCCTAGTTTGTGTTTTGAACTGCTCAGCAGCTTTTTCGAAGTGGATCCTGTCTCACCTGACAGAGTCTATTATATCAGGATTGAATTAGTATTTGAAACAATATGAGTAACAAGAAAATGCAAGCATAGAGTCTCCTTTAATCTCTTTCTTCCCCGCTGTCAGTGAAAATATTAGAAATTAGCTGAAGTCAGGAATATTTAAAATATTCAATATGCAGTTTTTTCTCCAGTATGAAAATTTCATAGTGTTGAGATAAATGCGCATATAAATAAATACAAGCACACAATGCCTTAATGCATTGACTAATACACCTCCAGGTAGTCACAAATATCCAAGCATGCACACAATCACACACACAGACATGTATACAAAGGGAGAGAAAGGGGTCAGAGACCAACTTAAGACATTTCTTTTGTGTGTATAATATTCAGGTGTGTAACAGCAATGGGAACTGCCACTGTAATCAAGGCTGGGCACCACCCTTCTGTGAGAAGCCAGGACTTGGTGGCAGTGTGGACAGTGGGCCGGTTCAGTATGGCAGTGAGTATACAACATAAACCTATGCCTTAAAGAAAATGTTTTTTCACCTTCAATATATTTGAACATTTTTGGTGTGCTGGATGGTAAAAAGCATTATCGCCATGATCCTGCAACACTGGGTGTTTCATCTCTGTTTGCTGTTTCCTTTCTTGATGGCTTCCTCTTATGTGCAGGGGTTGAGGGTAGCCTCCTTGAATGTGAATGGGTGCAGGGATGCAAATAAGAAGTAATCAAGCAGAAGAGACTAGATATAGTCTTCAAGAAACACATACTGACAGTACAAATGAAGTAGACGGGTCTGTGGTGGGGTAGCAGTTTTTTAGCCATGGGACAAATTTTAGCACAGGTGTTGCTATTTTATTTTCTCCTTCTCTAAATGCAAATATTACTTTCAGCATGGAGTAAAGCGCAGAGCTGAAATAGACGTTTTTATTTTTACTTTGATTAATGTCTATGCACCAAACTTAGGGTCTGAGCGTAAGGTTTTGTTTTTAAACATTAAAAGAGAAATTAAGAGGTGCTGATCAAGGGGACTGTGTTGTATTGGGTGGGGACTGGAATTGTTGTCTTGATTTTACTTTGGATGGGACTGGGGAGGACCCGCATCTTCAGTCGTCTTCTGATGATTCTGGTGATTTTAATTCCCTTACTCAATAGTGGGAAGTAGGAAAGGCCCAGATTTGTGTGTTTTGCAGCAGCAATATGGTTTTAATTTGACAGCCAATATCAAGAGAACTCTGCAGGAGTTAAAGAAGAGATAAAACATAAAAAGAATGTCTCTGGTTCACAGTTAGATCAGCAGAATAATGACTGTTGTAATGTAATGACTGTTTAAATTCTAAAAGACAAGAGCTTGATCATTTTCAATATGAGAGAGCTAAAGGAGCTTTGGTTCGAGCATGCTTCACCAGACTCCAGGACATGGACGCCTCAACCTTTTCTTTAATTTGGGGAAGTCTGTAGCCCAGAGAAAACAAATGGTGTGTCTTCGTCTTTCGAATGAAAATGTGATCACAGATCCAGCTGAGATGAGAAGGCATGCGGTGGACTTTTACACAGACTTGTTCAGGGCAGATAGCAGCGATGTAGACTCTGCTTCAGAACTTCTGCAGGGGCTTCCTCAACTCGGTCCAGAGGATCGGGACATCTTAAGCATGGATATAACTTTGAATGAGCCGTCTGCTGCTGTATCTCAGATGGCTTCAGGCAAAGCTCCAGGAATAGATGGTTTCCCGTCAGACTTTTTTAAGCACTTCTGGAGTCTTCTGGGTCTGGACCTTCTAGAAGTGTTTAAGGAATGTTTTAAAGAAGGGAAACTTCCAGCTTCCTGTAGGCATGCAGTTATTTCTCTCATACCAAAAAAGGGAGATTGAACCCTTCTTAAAAACTGGAGACGAGTGGCCCTGGTACAGATTATAAGATACTTTCCAAGGTCCTATCAGATAGACTGGTCATTTAACTGTTGACTGGTGTGGATCAATCTTATTGTATTCCAGATAGGTCTATGATAGATAATTTATTTTTAATGAGAGATGTATTTGACATATGTAAACTACACTATACTAGAGTTGGCTTTTGACCGTGTAGACCATGCTTTTCTTTTTTCCACCCAGAAGACCTTTGTTGTTGGGCAGGGGTTCCAGACATGGGTGAAGCTGTGGTATAGCGACACTTGCTGTGTTGTGAAGGTGGGAGGAGGGTTGAGTTGCCCTGTGCCAGTTAGGAGAGAGATTAGGCAGGGTTGCGCTATCTCAGCCAGCTCTATAGCATTGCTATTTAGCCTTTTCTGTGCAGGTTGAGGAACAAGCTGAGGGGTTTCTCTTTGCCAGATCTGCCTCAGAGCCCTCCTGTTATTGTGTCAGCATACGCTGATGATGTTAATGTTTTATATGAAAAAGCTTCTTCAGCCAGGGTTAATTGGGAGAAGAGTGAGGTGTGTTTAGTGGGGCAGTGGAGTTTGGCATGTATTACTAGACTCCCTGGGAATCTTTGATGGGGTTAAAGGGCTATTAAAACTCTTGGGTTTTACTTGGGGAGTGATGACTTTCGCACAGACTCCTGACCCCAGACCTGGGATGTGGCTTTTTGAAGAGCCGCTGTTTTTTAATGACTTTTTTCCAAGTACTGTGTTTTCTACTGCCACTATAAGGAGCAAGTTTGTGGAGACTGGTATTATCAAACTGGGCCATCTCACAAGGATGTCAATGGGAACTCTTGGGTGTGTCACAGGCCTCCAGAGTGCTGGGAAGGATTGTGGAGGAAACTTGGCAATCCCTGTCGGCATCACTGGGAGAGTTTACTGGAAACTGTGTCCTAGCTGATCAATGGGCTGATGACAGTGGATATGTTTTTCTCTCCTTGATGGTCTTTAAGGAGCAGCCTGA
This sequence comes from Aulonocara sp. 'chitande type north' Nkhata Bay, assembly GCF_057382095.1. NCBI lineage: Eukaryota > Metazoa > Chordata > Actinopteri > Cichliformes > Cichlidae > Aulonocara > Aulonocara sp. 'chitande type north' Nkhata Bay. The sequence continues at coordinate 57,765,428 of NC_141346.1, read as the reverse complement.
GGGGAGCCTACTTCTCTCCCTGAGAACATCAGTGCTAGATAGTTTCAGCTCTTGTGGAAAGAAGCAGCTATATTACAGCTGTGTTACCTGCAGGTGGAGGGTCCATATAAGCCTCCTGTTGAAAAACGGATGGCTGACCTCCAGTGGAGGATTATACATTGAGCAATAGCCACAAACAGACACAGAGCCCACCTGGATCCAAGCACTGGGGAGGGATGTCCTTTCTGTTCACAAAGGGAGACGCTGGAGCACTTAGTGGTTCATACAGTGGAGCACTGTAACAAAAAATAATTTCCCCCAGGGATCAATAAAGTATTCTGATTCTGATTCTGATTCTGATTGTCTGCGGCTAGTGGGTTTATTTTCTTTGTTGCAGGAGTGGGTGGAATCTCTGCAGGAGAAATTCTCTGTACCCTTGTTTGTCTTTGGTCCTAAGTATTCAGTGAAGAAAGGACGGACTCTGGTTCGGATTAATTTTTTGTTTGGTACATCCAAGCTGGCAATATAGAAGACTAGGAAGAACCAGAAGTTAGGTCAGGGTTGGACTGATGCTGTGCATAGTTTAAAGGGATTATTCAATTTCAACTCAGTTTTATTTATACAGCACCAAATCACAACAAAAGTCACCTCAAGGCGCTTTATATTGCAAAGTAGATACCCAACAATCATATGACCCCCTATGAGCAAGCACTTTGGCGACAGTGGGAAGGAAAAACTCGCTTTTAACAGGAAGAAACCTCTGGCAGAACCAGGCTCAGGGAGGGGCAGGGCCATCTGCTGCGACTGGTTGGGGTGAGAGAAGGAAAACGGGATAAAAATTGTTGGCATTGCGTCTGACAGTACAGCATGATTTTAACTCTCTGACTAAAGATCTGGACTCCTTTACAACTATGTGGGGGATTGGACAGGTTTTGTGTTCGATAGGAGCAGATGGGACATTTGTCCTTAATTTTTAAGTATGTGTGTGTGAGTTTGGTTGGGGTTAGTAAATGGTTAGTGCATATTGATGTTGCTGATGATGTAGTAGCAACTTTGTGTTAGGTTTGACTTTTTCGTGGTTTTTCTTTTTAATGTGGTGTAAATAAAGTTGTGTTAAAAGTCAAAGTCTCTCTCTCTCCCTTTCTCTTTCTCTGTCATGTCCATTTCTTTTTTCTATTCCTCCTCCTTTTTCTCCTCTTTCACAAGCCTGGGCTTTACCCGCTGCCTGCTACAGCTTAATACTCACTCTGAAAATAAACAAAACATAATTTTATAGTTAACATTGTTTTTCCCTCTGACTCGCTGACAGGCTCAGAATGTTCGATCACTAGAAGTAAACAGAAAATTTTGACATGGATGGCCCTTTTTCCTTGATACTTGCTGATCTAAATTAAAGTGTTTCAATTGCCATATAAATATACTAGTAAACACATTAGTGTGTATGTATATATGTGTTTGTGTATGTCAACAGGTCAGGTGGGGCTGGTGGCTGGACTGTTGTTTGCCTTCTTGGTGGTTTTACCTGCAGTGCTGCTGGTCTTCTACTGCCACAGGATCAAGACGTCTTATTACCATAAGTGGCTTTCCCAAAGAAAAAAGAACACATGCAAGAAGTACTGTCTGTCTTTCACTGTTTGTCTGTTTCTTAACACTACATTTTCTTGATACAACAAAAAGAGGAAAGCCTAGAATTTAAAAAAGTAGCATTTTCATTTTGGGGTCTAGCAAGTAAAACTATATAATATGCACTGATGTATTATGATGCTCAAAACTGAAAAATAATGTACATTTTAGAATGACAGAAAAATGCCTTTTTTCAGGGAACACAAAACGGGTTAACAATTTAAAGCAGTTCTGCAGCAGTGGAGGTTGATTGAGCGTTAAAAGCTGGTACTACTAATTCCTACAGGTGTTCGCAACTTTTCTGGATTACTTCCAACCCCCTCTGTCTGCATAAAAGTAGTGTTGGAACACACTGTGGTTTCTTTCACCATCAAAAGGCACTCAGAAGCAAACTGACAGGAAGAGATCTGCAGACCCAAAACCACAAATGAATCAGAGGACAAGTTTCTGAGAGTTAACAGCTTGCGTAATAGGTTGCTCACAGGAAAACAGCTTCAAGTACACTTTAACAGTGGTCTTCAAGCTGTAGGTTTCACAGGACGAGTTGCGGCAAGAAAGCCATTGCTAAGGCGTCAGAATAAGACAAAGAGGCTTGCCTCAGCCATGAAACACTGCAATTAGACTACTGAAGACCAGAGTATAATGGGCTAATGAATCAAAATTTGTAGTCTTCGATTCATCATACAGGATCTTTGTACACCGTCGAGTAGGGTGATTCCACAGTGTGTGGCATCAACTGTCAAACATGGAGGAGGAAGTGTGATGGTCTGGGCTGTTTTGCTGATCCAGGGTCAATGACTTGTACAGAATGAGAGGCAAAATGGTGCCAGTAAACCATTTTAATATGATTTGTTGATTGGTTCGCCTCTGTCTTTGTAACAGACCATAGTGCTGCCCCCTCCATTGGCGTACTTATCAATCGCTAATGTCTCACTTGTAAGCTGAAGGTTGTCAGTGTGATACAGCATGGGGCATTTTTAAGAATGAGGTTTTTTTTCTCTCTTTTTGTTTCTCAGTACAAACAGTAAAGGTATCACAAACACAAACACAAACAGAAATTCCATAGACTGGTTAGAACAAATTATTTCTAAGATGGTAGCTTAGTCAAAGAACCATCTCACTCAGTTAGACTTGTCTAATCACTGGATGGAAGCATTTGTTTAATTTCATTTCCACTAACATCAGCTGGATAAGAAGCTTCATGTTCCGTTCTAGTTTTCTTATCTCTCAATTTGGGCCATAAAACCAGAATGTCAGAATGAGCGAAGTGATGAAGCTGTACATCTTCCATGCAACAGGCTCTTGTTTATTTTTTTGTCTTTCTGTGCTCAGGATGGAGGGATCAGCAGATAAGCGAAAGAATGGCCATCTTAATCCTGCCTTTCACCTGAAAGTTGTAGGACCAATCAACACAGTTAATGGCCACAAGGGGGTGAGTGATATGTGTGTTTCTAGTGTGTTACAAAATAAAGCAAAAGAAAGGGAAGGAGGAAATGGGAGTAGGGTGATGACTGTTTTTCTGTGAATGAATAACTGAGTGTCCATGAGGTTAACCTTCATATTGAATTAAATATTCAGTTTGTCAAATTATTGTTTAAGCATCCTATGTCTTAATATCAGCCTGAAGTTAACATTTTAATATCTGACTTATAAGATACAAAATGCACACATGTACTGCACACATAACAAATTGGTATCTCAGAGTTTTTACCCCTCAGCCATAAATGGCCGATAGAGTTTTGGCATCACCCTGTCAGGTTGGTGGATGAACAGGCGGCATGAACACCCAAGTTTGTGAATGTGGTAACTTGAGAATGAGGTGGTATAAGAGTTTCAAATAGGAAAGTGGAGAAGGAGACTCCCTTACTGATACAGAGTGAGTAGAAGATTGATGATGAAAGCTTCCACTGCATGGATTTCATTTTTTTATGTTTTATGTTGCTTTTATCTAGCTTTAATTTCTCTTAGGAAATACTAACACAAAAATGTATACAAAAAAATACTTTAAAATGGTGAAATGATAAAATTACATGAGAGATGTGAAGAAGAACGTCAAAGGTGAGTAGATAAAGAGGACAGTGGCATTATTCATCACCGAAAGAGATGGAGCTACAAAGAACATTTCAAAAAGGACTGCTTTAATGAAAAAGAAGCAAGAAAATAAAAATGAAAATAATTATTTTTCAAACGTGTGTTTGGTTTGTTACTAAAATGACTACATTTTTTTTTAATGTTGCAAACTTTTCAATTTCTTTCCAATAATACCAGTAGTGACTAAAAACAAAAGGAGTTTTTACCTCTGAAAGGCTAAAAACATTAGCATGGAGTGTATAAATTAAACCAAAGAGTCATAAGCCAAATATCAATTACATATAGGGCACCAGTGAGTGCATAAAACAATATATAAATAAAAATAATATGCAAAAAAAAGCAGCTAGTAAATTATAAGATTAAAAAACCTCCTGAATCATGGGACAAATTTTGCAGCAGAATGGTAGATATCATTTAGTGATCCAAATTTTAATTTAAGATTATTGGATTTATGTTTCCAGAGTGTTTCTAGGACTACGAATTAACAAGTGGCAGTAGACAGAAATAAAAATATCAATTGAGAATATAAGTCTAAGATTTTGAGAAAAAAAGTTCAACTTTGGTTTTTCTGTGCTTTGCTATTCAGGGCACATCAAAGTACAGACAATGTTAATACAATCAAAATCGCCAAATAAAACTATTTTTGGCTTGTTTTCCCAATAATACATAGAATTAATATTACCTGAGAAAGAAGAAGGTACAGATGCGTGTACTTTCATGGAGAAGTTTATAGCGGACATTTTTAAACCCCCCCCCCCCGTCCTTGAGAGAGCACAAAGGATAACCACAAGTCAAAGTTCTATTGCAAACCGATCGAGAACTTTCATAATTAAGTGCTTAAGTTACAGAGATCGTGGAAGGCAGAGAAAATGTTGACATGTGAAAATATGCGTCCTATAGGCTTAGTCAATACAGATAATAAAATTCTCTGTAAAATTCTCTCCAAAAGATTAGAAAATGTTTTTCCAGTTATTATAGGAGATGATCAAAATGGATTTGTTAAATATAAGCAGGGTTTTCATAATGTAAGACGAGTCCTCAACATTCTTCATAATCAAAGTGAACAGGAAGATACAGCCATTCCCTCGCTCAAAGCGGAGAAGGATTTTGATCGAATCGAACAGCCATATCTCTTTGATGTCATTGTTAGATTTGGGTTTGGTAAATCATTTTTGCATTGGATCAAACTACTGCACTGTCATTCTGTTCCTCAGGTTATGACTAATGAGATAATTTCGGAACCATTTGAGATTAAAAGAGGGTGTCTGCAGGGTTCACCATTATCTCCACTTTTATTCCTTTTAGCTATTGAACCTTTGGGAATAGGTGTTAGAACCAGTGGACAAATACAAGGTGTTACGATTGGTAGAAAGGAGCATAGAATCGCTTTATTTGATGATGATGTCATTATTTTTAAAGCAACTAAAATTTTCTGTGCCTGCAGTAAAGGATTTAATAGACCGGTTTGGGGCCTTCTCAGGGTAGAAAATAAATGTAACAAAATCATCATTAATGGTACTTAAACAAGAATATAGTCAAAACGTAAGTCAGAATATAACTGGCTTTACTGTTAATTCTGAATTCACTTATCTAGGCATTAAAATAGTTCCTTCACTAAAAGATGTGGCCCTACTTAACTATAATACAATTCTACAGAAAGTTTCCAACTATCTGGAGCGTTGTATAAGTTTACCATTATCTATTATTGGAAGGATAAGTGTTCTTAAAATGAATGTATTACCTAAACCAGGTGTCGGCAACCTGCGGCTCTTTAGTCCTTATACTGCGGCTCCGCGTGGTTTGGGAAAATAAGTTAGAAGTATTTAGCTGAAGTGTATTTTCTTTATGTTAGTTCTTTTTAACTTGTAGTTCTAAATTGGAAGATTATTGTGATATTGAAATATAAACATAAAATTATATTCTATTATTTTTTCATAGCTCAAAATTAGTCACACTCACGGAAGCCGGTATACCCGCAGAAACACCGTGCATTTATCGAGACTTTCAACCACAGAGAGGCCAATTATGGATCTTCGGATCCACATTATGTCAGCAGCTGTTCTCCACCGTGAACTATGTTAAAGACAAACACCGTTCACGCCTGACAGATGACAGCTTACAGTCCTGCGTAAACTGACTTCGTACATTTGCAGACGCTGTCTGCAGAGGATCAGGAGCAGAAGTCCCATTGTAAACATATCACAGCAGACCCGACGATGTTTGCATGAACACGCTTTTCAGCATCTCTATACTGACCACTTTTCACACACGGTTGCTGTACGCATGCAGCCGGCTGTAGCTTTTCAGCTCACAGCTGACATACACCACCAACAACACAACAGCACAGATAGCGCAGACGTAAAGGCAGCAAGGCGTGATTGCCGTTGTGTCACTCAGGTGCGTCCGCCTCCCCTGCAGCGGCGCCGCAGACCACGCCCCGCCACACACATTAACCAGGGAAAATACATATTTAGGCAGAATTTTGCAAATATCTATTTTTCATTTTTTAGCAGCATAGTGTCTTTTTTTTCCAATTATTTTTTAAAAGTCAGCTCAAGGCTCCAACAGCCCAAAGGCAATATAAGGGTGGCGGCTCACAACAGTTTTTGTTTGCTACACGGATCATTTTAGTTCAGCTGGGTGTCTTTTTTCTTTTGTTATATTTCTTTAAGAGTTCAAAATGTGTTAGTTACATAAATAAAATGTAATTTTCTCTGTAGCACTTCATGGATTTCATAAGCAGCACACCTTAGTTGTTCACACAAAGCATAAAGGTAAAAAACAATATATAAAGTGTTATCTTCATTTTAGATGTTAAAAAGTATTTGCGGCTCCCAGTGTTTTCTTTTGCATGGAAACTGGGTGTAAAAGGTTGCAGACCCCTGACCTAAACTCTTGTATATGTTTCAGACTGAATTGTTTACCAAAGTAGCATGATTAATCAGAGAGTTTATTTGGAACAAGAAGCGTCCCCGCATTCGCTTGTCTTTGTTGTATCTTCCCTTCGATACAGGGGGGTTGAAATGCCCCAATTTTTACTGGTACTATCTGGCTATTCAACTAAGGACAATAATGTGTTATTTTTCATCCCAAAATATCCCTTCTTGGGTGGGGATGGAAGCAAATTCTCTTAAAATTCCATTAAACTTGTACTTATACTCTGCACAGCCAAAACAATTAAAGAAAGAAACAAATAATCCTATAGTCTGAAATATGATTGAAGTTTGATTTACAATAAAAGAAATGGTGAATATTAAGAACAATCTCTCTCAGTTTAGTCCTATTTGGGGAAATGCTTTATTTGTACCAGGAAAATGATCTTTTCTGTGATGGAATAATGGTTTCATTTGAGGATTTAGTCTCAAAATTTCAAATTCCAACAAAACATTTCTTTAAGTATTTACAGATTAGAAGCTTCATTTCTTCCATGCATGTTCCCCAGTTAACTAATTTAGAGGCGTTAATGGTGAAAAAATGTTGTAACAAAGACTTAATTTCAACATTTTATAACTGGATTGTCTCTGCCTCTCCAGAAACATCAGCTTCTCAGTTAGAAATGATCTAAATATTAATATTTCTGAGGAGACATGAAGTCAATTTGCTTAAAATCACAAAATCGGTTAATAGTAACCTAAAGCTATTACAAAACAACTGGATCATGCAGACATATGTAACACTGGTGAAATTGAATAAATATAACAACAAAATTCCAAATACATGCTTTCCACTGTATATGGGAATGCAGAATTGTCCGCGCATTTTGGCAGGAAGTGATAACCAAAATAAACCAAATTTTAACTACAAAGAATGCTTTAGATGCAGAAATGTTGCTACTACATATGTATCCTAAAAATCTTAAACTAAGAGCCCATCAAATTAAGTTTATGGATTATTGTACATTACAGGCAAAACGTATAATTGCATTAAACTGGAAAAAATCAGATCCTCCTGCTATTGGTGCTTGGATAAATTCTTTGGCACAATGTATGGCAATTGAAAGGATAACATATTTTCTTAAATACAAGTTAACATATTTTGATGATATTTGGAAGCCATTTAAAAACTTTATAAAAGAAGCAAATATCAGACAACTCCTGCAGGAGTGTCGATGAGGTGAAAATTGTTTTGTTTGTGCTAGCTATTTCTATTTTGTTTTTTGTTTTTTTCCTTCTTTTTGTTTCCTTCAATTGTATAAATGCCACATATTGTACTAATGTATGTATACTTCATGTGTTTTTATTTGATGTAGGTTTGGGAGAGAGCAGGGATGGGAGGTGAGGGGGTAAAAGTGTTCTTACTACTGCGGCATATTACTGTGAAAACAAATCTTTGTATGCTGTTGCAAAACCAATAAAAATATTGTAAAAAAAAAAGAAAAAAAGAATTAATATTACCATTATCATGAAAGTCATGAATTTAATCTGCACGCTTTACTTGATGATATCTCATTATGTAGCAAATGCCTCTGACAGAAACATGTCCAGGGGCCCATTGGTACACACATACAAGCTCATTCTCTAACCTCTGCTGGCTTTGAAATGGAATTTACATCGATCACTTATCATCATCAAACAAGCAAAAACGTCTCTGTGTTGACTTATTTTGCATAAAAGTGTTTTCACAGATCCTAGTTAATCTCTTAATAGTTTTATTTATAACTGTAGGTCTAAAGAAAAAGCAAAGAACCAAAAAATGTCATGAATTAATGTGAAGTCTATTATCTCACTGTTGTTTTATGAATAATATTCTCCTATTGGTAAAGTATGCATTCTTTCTCTTCATGACCAAAGTAGGAAATGAATGCCCATATGAGTTCTTCTCTCTGTGAAATGATTTGAAGCTGTTTTTCTGTTAGGTTTGTTAACATTTGTTAACATAAATGCCTTGAAGTGACTGTTGTTGTGATTTGGTGCTATATATATATATATATATATATATATATATGGGATTTAACTGAATTTCTTGTAATTGTAGATTTCTCACACCAGCAAAGAGGTCCCATCTCTTAGACCAGGCCCAAATGGCACCCACCCAGTCAACATAGTGCGACCTCTGAGACCTGCCTCATTTGCCAAGGGTGGTCCACGGACTCTTCCAACTGGCAAGCATCCAGTAGCACCACCCAAATCCCCATCAACACCTCAGAGACTGAGCCCGCCACAGAAACCTCTACCCCTTACTCCAGCACGATCTCCCCTGGTAAGGCCCTTTATAGAGTGTAAGGAAAAAGTCAGGGCATATAAACTCAAAATAGTCTACAGAGGACAGGAGCTTTAGACAAGCAAAAATGCAAAATTACCTAGACAAGGGAAGGTATCCTAGACAGATGCCCAAATCACCTCAATTGCCTCCTTTGATATGGAGGAGCAGCAGCTGTTTTCTGTAACCTTCTCAAATGACTGAATTCTTCACCCTCTCTCTAAGGGAGTGTCTAATCAACCTTTGGAGAGAGCTAATTTCTGCCGCATGTATCTGCAATCTCAATAAAAACTCCGGCAATGGAAGGAGCGGTGGGCTCTGTGCTTCATGACTGGTGTATTAACAGTAAAATTGTAGACCCTTACTGCTCACTGGACTTAAACGCTTTGTCTATTCAGTACAGGCCTTTTTCTCGACCTCGGAAGCTAACAGTAGCAATAATTACCATTGTTTAGCAGAGAGAGCACCCAGAGGGCATCCATGTTGTTGCTTGCGACTTTAATATGTTTGAAATCTGATAATACCTCCCACCCACTCCACGACGCGCCGGCTAGTCACAGGAGCACATTCAGTGGGACACTGAGATTCCAAAAAAGCACCACTGAACGAAACAGGAAATCATTACATCGGTACACCCTTTATTGCACACGCTCTTTTCTGCTCAGTAATATTCTTGTAAACATTCTTGAATATTTATTTATAATCACCTCCGTCAATTCTTGATTCCTTATTATTGAGTGATTTGTATATGTTGTGCTATTTCTTAAATTTGTAAAGCTGTAACATATTGTATTATATTGTTAAATAGTTTAGTCTGTTACTGTTTTACTATATTGAAGCAACTGTAACCCACATAAAGTAAAAATTCCCCTCTCGCTCCTGCGGGCAGTCTGTCCTTCAAGCTTGGGTCCTCTACCTGAGGCCTGGGAGCTCGATGGTCATACATATGTATGTATATGAGAGAGAGAAGATCTTAGTGCTGTTTTAAGTGCAAGAGCTAATAGTGCTGCATTAAAGCATATTAGAAGAACAAAAATATACTTTATATAATGTTTACCTTTAGTCAGTAATTTTTTTGATTTATAAGTGGATATAAGCTACCAACCTCCAAAAACATTTTGCATGTCACTGTTCAGTAATGTACATAAAGCTAATATCTTTCTTTTAGTTGGTGTCTGAGCTGCAGCCCACACCCAAATTCCCTCCTCAGAGGCCTCTCCCCTTGAGCCCTACCAGAGCAGTCTCCCCCCAAGTGAGTCCAGTCCCGACCTCACTCTCCAAAGCCCCTCCAGGCCTACTGGTCATGATGCCCTCAGCAGCAGGACCGAAACCTGTGGGCAAAGTCTCTGCCATCCCACCTTTGAGAGCTATCAGGTGGGTTAACACAATGATTCTGCAGAGTCACGTACAGTGGGGAAAATAATTATTTGTTCATTTCTGTATATACAGGCCACTTATAAGTGAGCAAACTTACAATCAGTGGCTCAGTCTCTAATTTGTATCCAGTTTTATTTTATTGGAAAGACTGAATGTCAAAAAAAGTCTCTCTCTCGATTCAGAGATGGTCTTTCCCTTTTCACGTAAATGGCCGCTTAACAGCATACACTTAGTTTTACACTTGCGTACACTTGTTAAGTGCAGGAGGATTGCCAGGATTTATACATCGGGGAAACCAAACAACCTCTGGGTAAAACACAGAAGAGCCACCTCGTCAGGCCAGGACTCTGCAGTCTATTTACACCTACAGGCCAGTGGACACTCTTTCAATGATGAGTATGTAACATCCTGGACAGGGAGGAACGCTGGTTTGAGGGCGGAGTCAAGGAGGGCATTTACGTGAAAAGGGAAAGACCATCTCTGAATCCAGGAGGGGGCCTAAGGGTACATCTGTCACCATCTTACATGCTGTGATGGCAGCCATTCCCCAACTCTCTGTAAATGGTACTCATGGCCATTGATCAGTGGGTTTTGGTCAGTGGTTGTTGATCAATGGTCATGAGAATCTGCATGATTAAGATTAAGGAACTGACCTCCCAGCCCATTGTCCCTTCAGTGAGCTGGTTTCAGTCATTATGCAAATGTACTGTTTATAAGGTTTGGGGAAACCTGCAGTCAGCTGAGACTGAAGAAGTCACTTGGATGATGACGAAACGTTTCTCCCACAAAACGCTACGTCCAGATGAACAGAATCAACTTTTGGAGATTTACTTTCCTGGATGATTGAGAATGGATCAAGTAGAAGATAAAGAAATCTTAAATAGAAATGTGACTGCTGACATGTATTTGGGTGTGGGTGGGGTGGTATTACAAATGGGATAAAGTGGCAGGATTGAGCAGCAGTGCAGACTGACCAGTACACGATTTTAGAGTGGCAGTTAGTACAGTAATGCACGGAGTAAAGGTTTTTATTTTTATTTAAATACTAATAAAAATTAATTTAAAAATCATCAGTTATACCACAATCTTTGTTTTTCTCTGCTCTTTTCAGACCGGTTCCAGGCACCAAATTAAACACAGCTTCACATCCAGCATGAAAATGATCTTCTTCTGGCCTCTCCTCTCTGTTTTGAGGTGGCAGTAGCTGACAGCCTATTTGCACTAAAGAGACTTTGGCTGTTGAACCACAGAGATCTCACAGAAGTTAGAGGAGAACAAAACACAAAACTGAAAATGGAGAGACAGAGGAGCAAACTAACTTAACCACAATGATTAAGTGGTCAAGTGGTTGTGCAAATAGGCCTTGCAGACTAACACAAGTGTAATTGTTGGGGGATGGTCAAATTTACCCAGTTAATTTTTAGGGTTTTGTTTTGTTTTTGCTAATGTCCGTCTATAAAAATGCATTTTGTACTGACTTATGTTTTGTTTACAGTTTGTTTCGTGTCACGTGGTATGATTTATTATATCCACCAAAGAGATCTCGTCATTCCTGAGTAGGGATGGGTACCGGTATCACATAAACGGTAATAACCAGACCGAAAAGCAGCGCACATTTCGGTGCTTTATTTCGGTGCTTTCTTTTCCTGAGATGTCATACACTTTAGATTCTAGCCAATCATTTTACGTTTCCGAGGATAGTAGGCGAGCCCAGGTACGTATGTTCTTTTAGAGCAGAGCTACAGATTAAAAACGCCCAAGGCGAAGCGGTCAAAGTCTGGCTGTACTTCACAGCAAAAGATGCAAACTCAGCAGCCTGCAACAAGTGCTTTAAGGTGATACTGTGCAAAGGAGGTAACACCTCGAATCTGATGAAACACCTGGCAACGCATAGCGTTTTTTTAAAAGCAGAGAAATGCACCGTATTTGATAGCTTGCTGCAAGACCTCACACCGTGCACATCTACTGCGGGTGTGGTGTCTGTTATCGGTCCCGGAGTTAGCAACATCCCCCAAGAACCCGAAGAGTAGAGTCCTGGCCCCTAGCCCTGCCAGTGTAGCAGAAATGATGAGGATGATGATGCAGCAGCAGCCGTTCTTCTCTGCGTGAGTAGCTTATTGTTGTTCGTGTGTAATTTACGTTGAGTAGGCTAACCACATTATTACATTAATGCATGTAAGGTGAACTAGCAAACACCGTCGTAGTTACATGAGGCTGTCTTCTTGTTTGATGGCAGATACTCCCTTCACCCTGGCCAAAAAGGCTAAAATGACCAAAGAAAAAGTGGAAAACAGTTAAACATGAAAGGTTTTTGGACAAAGTTGGTGTTTTTTTCCCCCCATTGATTAAGCACTGCTTCCAGCCAAGAGTGATACCATAAATCCCCTATAGCTGCAGAAAAGGCTAACATTGTTATCTTTTTACAAAAAAACAGCTGAACATGAGAAGTTTGTGTTCTTCATTCTTTAAGCACCGGTTTGAGCAACGTTTAAGCACCGGCACCGTTTCAAAACTATCAGTTTGGTACTGGTATTGGATAAAACCTAAACGATACCCATCCCTATTCCTGAGGTGTCCTGAAAGCTTGAAAATAAGTTGAAAAATAGTTTACTATGAGTCACCTCATCTATACTTCTAGGTTTTCTAATTTATTCTATCATAAGAGCAATGTTTGAGGTCTAAATTCAGAAATACTGGCACATGAGTTGATAGAAAAGCTAATGACACAGCAGCTTTTTATCAACACTGTTTACATGCTGGAGGGGTAGATGAGGCCTGCAGGACACACATGGGTGGTTTTTCTTGATTTAAATTTGTTTTCCTATCATAAAATTACATAAAATATTTTTTACAAAACTATCAAGGTTTATTTTTCTCCATTTTTTTTTTAACTTTCATGAATCTAAAATAAAGATTTTGTGGAAATATTACAAAGGATTTTTCTCTCTTTTGTCTGCTTGTAAGATCTGTTTCACGAATTCCCATGGCCCTCAAACTTATGCAGAGACAAAATCTACTTCTGTTTCAGCCTAATCCAAATATAGTGTAGATGGCTTTTATACTACCCCTATCTGTATATAATCTGCTCCTATTGCACTTACTTCTCTTGCACTTCTGATTAGATGCAAATTGTATTTCGTTACCCTGTATTTATACATGTGTAATGACAATAAAGTTGAATCCTAATCCTAAAGATCAGAGCTTAGTAAACAGGAAAGTTGGTTGTTTTCCTATTGTGGTAGACTGTTAACACTGAGGTCTTTTGTCACATCCTGAGATGTGTAACCATGCCAAAGTTCAACAAAAGAAAATACAATGTAGTGTTTCTCATGTTTACACATTTCCCATTGGATCAGGTAATTATTATAAACTGCTGATGGCAGTCAGGTGTCATTTAGGCTTAGCAGCAGAAGAGGACATAGCAAGATGACATATTTATAACCACTGCTGTCAAAGCTTTATTTCAGGAAAAGTTAATAGAATCCCATTGAAAAAGTGTATGAATACAGAGTTTTATATCTTAGGGTAAGGTCTTTGGCTAGTCCATTGAGCTCCAGTCTTTTGAGAAGTATTAGTAGTAGGGTCTACTTAAAAAGAAAATGGATAGAAAAATATAGTTATAAGACAATATCAAGGACAGGATTATGAAGATGTCAGCGTTTGAGTTGAAGAGCATCATAGGCATAGCAACACAGAATGTTAGAATAGTGATGAAGAAAAGATGTGGGTTTGAATCTCAGGTTACTATGAATAAAAATTAAAATCAATCAAAAATTTCAAAGTTAAATCAAAAGTAATTTATATTATTTCAGACTTTCTTTCAAATCAAGTTCAGAGTACCAGTGACATTAGCTTTGAGGAAAAAACAGTTGAAGTTGAATGTATCTATTGCAGTGAGTCTGCCAATTTGGTAGAGTGGATTGCAGCCAGGTGATGTTGTGGTGAGGATCATCCCCGTAAGTATTTTGTAACCTGGGTTGTCGGTGTTGTCTGCCGTGACGCATCAAGGTCCATCCACCTATTGTATGTGTCAAGTTAATTTTTTTTTAAACAAATAATCGTTTTTGAATTTCAAATAAAAATAGTTTTTTAAACTTTCTGAATTCTATAGTATTTATCTTTATTAAATTGAACAAAAACAACTGATGTCACCGAGTCAATGCGTTTCTCGCCATTATAATGGTGAGAAACGCATGTATACATGCACTTGCAATGGGTTATAAGCAAACTTTCTCGACTAAAGAAAAACACTTCTTCATTTTGTGAATAATTAGAAGCGTTAATTGAGACTAACATAAATCTGCTTCCTCAGTCAAGGTATAAATGAGTACAAGGAAGGAAATTTTTGTTTACACAATGCTTGTACCCACTTACTCCTAATCAAAGGTGCTATATCCAAGCTTATATATGCACAAGGGGTCTAGTAGAGTGCATGTTTGGTGTTTGAAAGAGTCATTTTCAGTGCCTTTGGAATATACTTTGATTCATGCCGAGAAGATGCCTTCAATTCCAACAAACCACAGACAAGGACTTGAACATGTCATGGTCAAATTACTGCATTCTACTCTGTATTTTTTTTATTCATTGCTGGTATATTGAGACTGATGCATCTCACATTTTCATTTCTAATTCTACTTGGAGTATCCTCTTTTTCATTTCATGCTCCTCCTTTAGATACTTCAACTTGTGTTAATGAAATTCAATAGCCAGCTTTTCATTCATCGTAAGTCTTCTGTTCGAGCAGTGCTGGCACACATCATAGCTTCTGAGGAAGCTATGCCTTGCAACTCTGCAGTTCTGTCCATTTCACTTCCACCTACACACAAGAACAGTTCATATGATCAAATGAACACATTAAACGAGACACCTGTTGATGAAAAACAATAATCTGAAATGAGAGAATAGCTAAATCAATGCACTAATATACTCAAATCAGGTGTGCTTGATCCCTCATCTGAACTGGCTCTCTGTCCTGGTCGTTGTGTCCCTGGGCAAGACACTTTACCCTACTTGCCTACTGGTGTTGGCCAGAGGGGCCGATGGCGCGATATGGCAGCCTCGCTTCTGTCAGTCTGCCCCAGGGCAGCTGTGGCTACAACCGTAGCTGCCTCCACCAGTGTATGAATGTGAGAGTGAATGAATAGTGGTATTGTAAAGCGCTTTGGGTGCCTTGAAAAGCGCTATATAAATCCAATCCATTATTATTATTATTATTATTAACTGTCTAGATGGCCATTATAGGATATGTTTGCCAAAGGTTGTTGGTTCTCTATTATTCCTGTCAGCAATTCACTCAACTGCTCAGTGTCCTTATTTGCAGGTCCTTCAGCAGTCTTAAACCTCTCTCTTCAGGTTTCTGCAACAGTCTTTTTTAGATTTTTTTTTTTATATTCGTCCACAAAACTTGTATAACATAAAATATGAAATGAAAACCCTTTAACATCACATAACAGTAACAGAAGTAGGGCCGCTAACACGGTCACATAAAGTTAACAATCCTTACCTAAAGTTGGTGAATTACCCTGTAAAAATTTGTTCATTGCACTGAACTCATTACAGATGGATTGCCATGAAAAAGAAACTGATTCATCTCTGATAATATTTAATATTATGATCAGTCTGTCATAATGTTGAAATCAGCTGGAGATGCACTGATTACAACTCCTTTTCCAAAAAAGCTGGGGCACAGTAAAATGGAGATAAAAACCAAATGCAATTCACAGTGAACAACACATCATGAAGCTTTAATTAGAAGCAAAACCCAGACTGTAGAATGTAATCCAGTCTGATTTCAGAATCCCTTTTCTATTTGGAGTAACCATGTTCAGACCTCATGTGATCCTATAGCTAAAATTTGTTCAGATTAATTCTGGCGAACTCAGACTTAAACTCTAAAGAAAGTCTTTGTGGCAACAAGAACAGGAATATTTTCAAACAGGTATGCACAGGTGAGCTCAGCTGTAATTAATGGCAAGTATTCTGCATGGGTGTGGGTGTGCGTGGCTCATATTTAATTTACATTTCATTTCACTACATTTCACTGTGCGTCGCTACATTTCACTGTGTGTTATACTTGTATAACTATGCATGTGACAAATAAAGAACCTTGAAACCTTGAACCTGAACATAAGACCACACTCCAAATAAAATAAAGATGGCAACCCATTTCCATGTAGATTCCTTTAATGTTATAGTTTTTTCTGAAACGTTTGAAAACAAGGCCCTGATGAACAAAGCAGAGCCAACTAAATAATAAAACAGCTTTATATGGCATAGTTTGGTGGTGGACTATCAAAATAAATGAATCATAAATAATAAATAGCTGGACTGAAGAATGTCTTCCACAAGGAGGCTGAACAAAATAACAGCTGTAAAATGATCACCTGGCAAAAAAAGCAGTTAGAATAAAACCTGTGTACACAAATTACTTCATTTAGCCTCCAGATGATATTACTGGTTTATCCTCATGTAAGACAAGCACAGTAACTCTTTGCTTTATTTTTAGCAACCTCTAAAACCACATTCTTTAGCTACTCTTTTTTTTCCAGAGTTATTTGGGTGTCTAAGTGAAAACATGGGGCAGTGGTAACAAGATTGTTCATAAATTTTCTGTTAATCCTGATTCTTTTGGTTAACAGCTGCTTGATATCTGTCTTCTTTTTCATTACATTCATTCATTTCATGTCTTTGGGAATGTAAGCCTGGCTGCATCATAGTATTTCACATGTAGCTCTTGGCAGCCGTGTGGTCAGCTAGCTCCAGTTGGCTACACATAATTCAGCTAATTTGAACCTCAATCAAGCATACGAGAACCTAAACCATGTGTTTCACACAGTGCCATGACTGAAAGGAAACCATCACAATAAGGCAAAATTGCCTGCCACACTCCAGCCAGATCAAAGCCTTGTGGTTTTGCCATCCATAAGGTTTATTTTCTCCTATCATTCCCAATGAGCACTGATGGGCATTTTTAAAGTGAGATAGCAGCTTGATGTGTTGCCTTATAGCTTAGTTACAGCTCTTTTTCCCATAAGCGGGATGCTAATGCCCATAAGTGAAAGCAAATGTGAATTCCAAGAGAATCCAGGGTTTAAGTGTTCCCATGGCCCACAGGAGGGGAAATTTTGCAGAGAAAATAAGAATCTGATTTTCTATACTCTCAGCTGTAGCTCGAGATACTCGAGATGCCATCACCTGCGTTTTATGGTGAGAAATAAATTTGAGCTTAGCCAGGTAAATTCTGTTCCCATGGGTACAATCTGCCTGTAGACATAAATGACTGTGAATGAGCCAGTATCATAAACTGAAACTGACCTCACCTTCTTCACATTTATGGGGATTAAGAATCAAAAGAACCATGCTCATATCAGCATAAGCTGTGTACACAAATGCTGCTGTAAAAATTGAGTTAGTCTGAGGTCACAAGTTGGCGCTTGCAGAGAGAGGGGGATGTGCAAAGCAACCTGGCAGCCTTTCTTGGGGGAAGCCCTATTTTGATCCCTCAGATTGTACCAGATCCATGCATCTGGTTAACAGAGGATCTTCTAGGAAGTGGTGTACTTCGAGGCCATTTTTTGTTATTAAAATAGTTAAGTGGCTCATAAAAGTTTGATCAATCATATACTGGCAAAGCTTGCAATCAGCTCAAGTCAGTCGTAAGACTTCCAACTGTTTCCATGGGTGCCAAGCAACAGATGTATAAGAAAATATTGCTGTAAAGGTTGTATGTATGTGTGTTCACTTCATATAAATAGCTGCATTCTTCGTTTTTCTTCGATCCCAACTTCTTGTACAGTACACTCTAAGTGATGAGGGAGAGATTTTTTAAGGACTCCACAAAAGCAATTCACTTTTTACTCACCTGTAAAAGCCAAAATTACTGTATTTTCTATAAATAACTATACCCAGAAGCTGCCTTTCAGTTTCTAAACATGAAAAACATACACAAGGTTTTCAAATTACAAACGTAGTTGTTAGCAGAATAAACAAAATCAGGATATAGTAAAATGCAAGTAAAACAGAACTTGAAATGTTGTGTCTAGGGCTTTTATTTTGTTTATTTGTCTCACATTCAGTTTGGTTTGTGCTCAACCAGATATCATCTAAGAATAAGGGAACAAATGCTATTATCTTAAAGTTCACACTGGCTATGCTTATAAAAAACAACACACATCTACTTGCACATCTGTTTCCACAGTACCTTAGTGCTACAATCAACAACACAATAGAACTATGTTTTATTTTATGTGTCTGTCACCAAACATATATGGCAACTGTCTAGTGAAATTTGTTTTCTACTCTAAGTGAAACGTCAATCTATAAGAAAAATCTGACAACAGGTCAAGCATGCAACAGAATCTAGAAAAATAAACATTCTTTAAATGCCCTTGTCACTTACATGAGGTCTTAGTTTTGTCTGGGCATAGCAGTAGTGTTTGAACAACTGATCTTTTAATTGTTCTCTCGAGGAACTCTGAAAATGTCCATCTGCATTTTGTTCATACAGTATTTTCTGGAGTCAAGTTAAAACTACCTGGAATTAGAATGTCTGACAGCACAATCCTGTAAGAGTAAGCATTAATCCCTGAGTAAATATAACTTAAGGCATTCACAAACGTGGTATGTAATGTGCTACTCTTCTACTCTCTTCTCAACTTTGTGTTCTTTGATTTTTTTTCCCATCTTTTTTTACCGAGATGGTTGGTGAACAAGTTATTATACATCTCATCCTCTTCCTGCTGCTCCCTCATGTCTTTGTGCCAGGGTCCCCACACCCCACCGTTGTACTGAGGATTAGAACGCAGGTCTTTAGTTGGGTAGCACACCGGCACAGCAGTCTTGTTGTACTGAGCTAGCCGCATTAGCATCTTCTTTACTATATGCGGGTAGCGCTGAGACAAGTCCACTCTCTCATAGGGGTCCGCTGTAATGTTGAACAGCCAGATGGACTTACCTCGGTCCCAGCGGACACGTTCATTATGCAAGCGAGTGGTTAGCCGCTGATTCAAAAAAGTTTGTGGGGGCACCCAGTCACTGTAACCAGGCACACCTGTTAGTAGCTTCCAGTGGCCAACTCGGAGTGCAGCCTGAATAGCTGTGTTCCATAGGCCGTACCCAGCCTTCCACGATCCATTTTTGGCTTTGATGTAAATTGGGTCAATATTATGGAGAATGTCATGACGAGGTGATGGGCGGCCTTCACTAATAGTTTCCCAGACGTCATACCCATCCAGATTCAGATCTTCATCTAAAGTTCCCTCACCTAGGGTTACCAGTGTAGGGAACCAGTCAGTAATATGGATCAAAGATCGACATTTTGTTCCTTTGTTCATTAACAAGGGACTGTGAACAAAGCCCACTGCCTTGATCCCCCCTTCCCAGTATGTGGCCTTACTACCCCTCAAGGGCCAGTTACTTCCTCCTGCTAAAGGCTGGCCCCCATTGTCAGAAGAGTACACTATAACTGTGTTGTCATAATAACCATAGTGTTTTAGTGCTAATGTCAGGTTATGAATGGCTTCATCCAGGCAGGAAACCATGGCAGCATATTTACGACGGTACGGGTTTGGGATGCCCTTGTATCGCTCGAGGTAGCGAGCAGGAACTTGCAGTGGGGAATGAACCGCCTGGTAAGCCAAGTACAGAAACAAAGGTTGCTTACGAGGGTTGTGATTTGCTAAAATACTGACAGCCTTTTGTGTAAACATCACAGTAGAGTACAAGCCGCGGTCCTGTTCCCAAGCTGCTTCTTCCCCTTCATACAGATCATAGCCACACATGCTAGGGCCTTGGCATTTGTAATGACTGTAGTAGTCCCCACTTCCTAGCAGGGAGCCAAAGAACGTGTCAAAGCCACGCTGGGTAGGAAGGCATCCACGTTTGTAGAAGCCCAGGTGCCACTTCCCTACCATGTGGGTGGAGTAGCCTGCGTTCTTTAGCTTCTGGGGCAGAGTGATATTTTCCAGGGGTAGGCAGTTGGGCTGAGCAGCTCGGATGACAGAATGCTGAAGGCCTGTGTGGATCTGATATCTAAAGGAAAAAAGAAAAAAGAGATAAATTGTCATATATTAACCACAGTAGCCCTACACACCCCAATAGGGTGACTTTTCACAGAGAGGATCTCTGTACTGAAAATTTTACACCAATATGTTATTATCCAAAGCAGAAGAGGGCTTATAGGCCTGCAAGGGCAGGGTAATGTTGAGAAGTCCAGTGAAAAGAAGTTGATGGGTAATGGGAGGCAAAAATAACAGACCAAAGACCAGACAGTAAACTATGATTTGTAGCAAAGGGTGACCTGCAGCCAACTTGGCAGCAGGTCACCCTGTACTTCATCTGATAAATGAAGAACAGATACTATACTAAATGCAAATATAAACTCCTAATTTTGGTGTGCAAGGGAATTCATTTTTTTTAGATGGGTGATTTATTTGACTTTTAATGCTACTTTGCAAAAACTTGGACCTGCAGGAGTTTTATAGAATCGTTTATGAGTTCTAACTCAAAACACAGATTTTCCACGTGCAGAACTTCCAAGAATGTCCCAGTCATATGCCTCCACACAATCAGTTACTCAACGATTGAAAACATCACAACAGAGGAGGCTTGACATAAGTTTCCAAAGTGACATAAACACTTTCTTTATATACTTAAAAAATAAGTGAAAACACAAAGTGTTATTGTAATATGTCCTATAAATTATTATATCTGAATTCCCTTAGTATGCTACACTCCACCTTAAATGAAAGCAGTTTGCTTCATAATTGCTTCATTCCAGTATACTTCAATAATGTACACTCAGCAGACAATGGCTTAAATAGTAATCACTTATTATTGCTATGTAGTTTCAGTAAGTTTGTACTTCTCTTCTCAGGTACATAAATAGCAGAGCTGTTGAATAGGTTCCCAGCTTCAAGTTCTTCAGAACCCCCAGATCTCTAAGAATCTGTCCTGGTCAACTAACACCTCCAGCCTGGTCAAGAAGACCCATCGGTGCCTCTTCTTCTTGAGGACATTGAAGAAGAACAACTGACATACTGGGTAATGTCTACCGCTGTGCGATAGAGAGCATTGAGAGCATGTCACAGTCTGGTATGGTAATTGCTCTGTCGCTGACCACAAAGCACTCCGGCAGGTGGTGAAAACTGCCTAACACATCACAGTGACTCCACTTTCCTGCCATTGAGGATGTCTACAAGAAGAGATGTCTATGCCGAGCACGCATCATTCTCAGGGATTCCTCTCATCCTGCCAATGAAGTCTTCCAGCTCCTCCCCTCTAGAAGGCGCTACAGGACCTCACAGACTAAAACCAGCAGGATTAGGAACAGCTTCTTCCCAACTGCTGTCACCCTACTGAACTCAGTCCCCCACTGAACCTTTCCATTCACACTCAACTTAACCCGTCTACACTGCTCCTCCCCCCTATCCCTCCCAATGACCACAATCATGACTGTCATTTATTCTAATCATTCACCGTATGCTCACACTGGTTACTGCTATAGTTTTAGGACACTGGCATAGCATAGTCTCTGTCATAGTGCGTACACTGTTCACTATTATAGTCTGTTCAGATCGCTAGGCTTTCACTACTGTAGATGTCTTGATGCATGCTCAATCATCCAGGTAAGTAAATCTCCAAAAGCGATTCTGTTCATTTGGCCGTAGCGTCACAATTAACCTTAACAAGCAACATGCAACTAACCATAACATGTCTTTAATATGATTGTGACGGAACTCACAATCATATTAATTGTGACGGAACTGGAAGTGGATTTGAAGAGGTGACAGTACAAACCACTGCACTACTCTACCAGTCCAAGTGAATATTTGTAGCAAATTGATTGGGATGAAGGGATTTCTGGGATATGGTTGGACGAAAAAATGGTACTTCCCTGCAAGCATAAAATACCAGACCTTTTCGTATAAAAATGTACTTCTGGCTGGCTATAGCACAACTGGAACACAAACTATTACATGACCTACATGCAAAACTGGTGTGGTTCTAAAGAGAAATGTTAAATCAGATGTACAATGAAAAACTGACTTTGTATCTAACACCATTTAACTTGCGACACAGCATTCTGTGTATTATGTAGAACTGCTTTTCAAATTTGTCTGATCTTTTCATTTTATCATTAAACAAAAAGTTGTGCATATTGCATTGCATATGGGTGTAACCTTTCAGCCATTTGATCATAAGCACAGAGCTTTCTAGGCTGAGCACATGTGTGATGAATTGATGGGATTATAGCTGTTATACAGTTTCATGGAGCCAACAGCTGAAGTAAATACTCTTCAGATGCTAAGGATTTTGCTTAAGTGGAGAATATTTGTATGATTATTTCTCACCATCTCTGCTAACTTGTTCCTGGGAAATCCTAACCTACCTCATCACCAGTGTTTCAGTGCCAGCTGCAGCTGGCAGAATTATGCTTTTGGCCTTACACTGTGCTTTGCTAATTCAAAATGTGTTTTTGGCCCTTTTCCAAAACTACTGGGGACTGCAAATGCAATCTTTATAACATAGAAAATATTTTTGACTCATATCCAAAGCTGGTTCCCATGACTTTTGAAATTTCAAACTTTACAGGATAATAGTAAGGCCCATATCTGAATCTGATGTTTCTAGGCATTGCAAGTCTTTGAGGTGGATTTAAAACGAGACCATACCAGACCTTATTGTATAATATGGCAATGGGTCGACTTTCTTGTCAATTGGTGGTCTAGGCAGGTGAAGCACTGTAACTGTAACCCAGCTACATTCAGTGTTCAGCTGACTGCATAAGGTATGATTTATGCAACCACTGCCTTAAACAGTCCTTGTAATTTTTGTTATCTGTGACTTTTCAGATTTACTGCTTAGATGCCAAAATACAGTTACTTGCATTAATAAACAGAAAAATTTGTGGTTGAGTGTTATACTTTCTGACATCTCAGAGAAGTCCAGTGTACCAGTTTAAATTTGGGTATAAAATGTGAATTCATTTTGCTGCCTAATAAATAAAATATATTGTCACAAATTAATCTGAAGGTCAAAAAAAAATAATAACAATAATAATAGCACTGTCATTATGCTCTTAAATAGCATATTGACAGTGCTATTGAAGTTTGATTAAAACCATGTTTCCTACTGCCATTGTATTGAGAAAATATAGGAATATATTGATTGATATGTGGTATTTCCCCAAAGTACAGTGGTATTTCTTTCATATATATATATATATATATATATATATATATATATATATATATATATATATTGTTAAAAACTAACTGAGAACTTGGATCTAATACTCTAAATTATCTTCAATCTCTTTTAATTCTATTTAAATAAAGATTACTCTTCTCCTTCTGCCTTTTGAATCAGTCCCGATAGAACAAAAGAGAAAACTACAAAACAACAATGTCAAATGTATTTAGACATATACATGTGCGTTAAGACTTGACCCTAAAGAGCCCCAAAGCAGCTCCTGCAGGTTTGATGGTGTTCACATACCAAAAGGTTACAGCCGTGTAATTGGCATGTCATGCTAAGAGCAGCCTGGGCTCGCTCCACAAATCAGTAAAACCAGCTTGAGGTCTTGATGGAAAATGCTACAGAGGTAAAGACTTTCAAAGTATGTCTGTGTTGTTTCTTTTTGACATACACGAGGGTGAATATGATTTGACTTTATAGGTTTTGGAGCACCTGAAGGACATTTCTAGGTCTTTAGTGTTTATAAGGACTTAAATAATGACTGCACTAACTACTGCTCTCTTGAGACCAGCAGGGCATAAGCCGAGGATCTAAAGCTTTGGGGGCTGGCTCTTTTATCTAGCCTGGACTCAAGCCTCACATAGCCAGAAAAATATTTCCAGCAAAGAGTGGCTCACTTCCAGTTCTTATCATGTACAGACAGCTGTTGTATTTGCCCAGGAAAATGCAAGTTCTGCTTTCAAACACAGCTATAATCATGCTATCTCTCTGGTTTATTTACACAACCACTAAGCCAAAACGCCAGCAAATCATACACGTCATTAAACTTGAATCACAGAGCCCTGACAATCGCTAAGGTCCCACATGGCAAGTGAATTGGTGACTCCTTCAACCACTGAGGTTGAGGAGGTTCCCGGACAGACTAGCTGCCCAAACTGGGAGCTTTTCCTAGTGTTTCTGCACAACTTTCTCATCAAACATGGCTCAAATAAGAAGCCTCAGCCTAATGATCTGCATTTAATCAAAGTCAGCCTCGAGTAGTTCATCTTACTTTGCTCTTCCTTATAGCAGCTTCTTTGTTAATTTCCTTGCTATCTCTGCAGTTCTATTGCTCCCTTGGCTTGGATTTTATGTTGTGTATCTTAGATTACTCTTGGAACTAACATTGCTGAGTCGTTCCATGCACTTGTACCATGCACTATCATAGATAACAGTCACATACTGAAAGTGTTAACTTGTGGCACTGACGATGTTTTAATATTGCCCATACGCTGTATATTTGCTCCAGACCAGTCGATCCCCAGTTATCATTTAACTTCCTTTGTTTGATTAACTTGAGCAAAGCTGTGATGGCTGGCAGTCCCTTGGGCAGTTTTGTTGGATTAAAAACATTCTGTCAACCTTGGCAGAATGTTTTTAATCCAGCGATACAGCCCAAGGGACGGCACACTTTCTGTAGAAATGTGAACATTAAATCAATAAATGCACCCATCTTTCCCTAGAAACAACTCCATTATCCTGCCCTTTTTACAAGTTTGCCTGGGTAGGTTATCTTGTCCAATTAGGACAACATCTCCTATATTCACCAGAGTAGGCGTAGGAGTTTCATACTTGTGACTAGATTTTACATCCATCAAGAAGTTTTTCCACCAGCAGTTCCACCCCCATCTTGGACCCATGTCCTCCTGGCTTTTGCTGGTCACCTGAGATGGCAGAAGAGAAATTAGTCTCCCACCAACCAGGAAATGAGAGGGTATAAGTAACTGGAGCTCTGACGCTTCACTGTATACAAAGAACAGAGGTCTGGGATTTAAAACTGCCTTTCCTCCTATCAGCGAACTCAGGGGATCCTATCCTATCAGGGGCGATCATGGCTTAAGAGTTGGGAGTTCGCCTTGTTCCTTGGGCAAGACACTTCACCCATTGCCTACTGGTGGTGGTCAGAAGGCCCGGTGGCGCCAGTGTCCGGCAGCCTCGCCTCTGTCAGTGCGCCCCAGGGTGGCTGTGGCTTGCCATCACCAGTGTGTGTGAATGTGTGTGGATGACTGGATGTGTAAAACCCTTTGGGGTCCTTAGGGACTAGTAAAGCGCTATACAAATACCATTTACCATTTAACTCCTCAAAGTTTAGTGAAGCCCTCCGTAGGACCCTCTTTAGACTTGTTTTATAGACCCCAAAAGTCTTTCCCACAAGCAGCCCCACAAAGCAGCATGCATGACAATAAATTTCTAGGTGATCCTGTTATCACTGAAAAATCTTGTAATCTCTGATTCTTTAATTGACTTCCAAAAACTTAAATCATAAAACTTGGTCTGCTCAAGCAAACGTTTTGGCATTGTCGCTCGGTAATGGAGATGTGACTTGCTATGCTAGTTTCACCTTCATTCACCTGCAACTCTAACAACATGACACTAACCATCTGCCCCTTAACAACCAGTACATCTCCCTCACTTGCAAAAGAGTATCTCTGACCCCATCACACAATACACTACTGAATAAGAAGCTGAGAGTATCTATTACTGGTAGGCAGTACCACTAGCTCAAACTAAAATCAGGATACTGCAGCCTGTCTCCCACTATCTGTGTTTATCTAATAATGGCTTCAAATCTTTGATTGTTGAGTCTCTCTTGACATCTTGCTCGTATTTCAGGTTTAAGATTTCCTTTGCTGAAATTATGTTCTTGGGTAACTTTCCTCTAAAAAACATCTGCCATGGTGAGCTACTCTGGAATTAGTGCTCCCTTTATTGTTTGACTACAGTGGGAATTGACCATGAGCCTTTTAACCCATAGTTATTCTCAGTACTGTTTTTAACCTTCTGTACTTCTCTAGGTCTAGCTGTGGTTCAGCTCATTCAGTGCTGGTAAGCTATACTGTAGCCTACAAGGTAGATCTTAGCTCAGAGTTCACCTCATCTTGAACACATCAATCCTTTTTAACTTCATCAGTGAAACATGTATTCCACCACAGCTTACTTTGAATAAGGTTCTGAACACTGTCATGTGGTGTTTAGCTCAGCAGGATTGCTTTTGCTAGCACAGTGTGACCACAGCTCTGGATTTGTGAAACTTTGTAATTGAGTCACAATGTTGAGGCAGCAGCACTGTCACTGGAATCCAGTGTTGGGGAGTAGCGGAATATATGTACCGGCATTATGGATTTAAAATACAAAATATGAGTAACTGTATTCTGTTACAGTTACCGTTTAAATGGGCGGTAATCAGAATACTTTATATTGTATTGTAATGCTCCTAAAACATCAGAATGATGCATCAAACACCACTCTTAATTTATCTCATAATGTGGCATGTAGTATTTCACAGTCAGGCTGTTTGCCAGTTGTCTCAGTGACACTTGATGCTGAAAGTGGTCCAAGCAATGTACATCCTAAACTGCTTTCAACAGCTATTAGTGATTTTGTTATTTTCTCAACCTTGCAACACACTACTTGCCATTAATAATTCACTCCTATTGATAATAAGAGTTCAGTGCCTTTTATTGTGAAACCAACAAGCTGCTCTGTCCTTTTCAACTCTTTGCTGTGTATTCACCACATTTTCCAGTGACACTCCCACATGAGCGGATGATCCGAAGTTGTGCCTCAGCAATGATAGCATTAGCTCTTTCACTATGCTCTCATGAACTATGCGTTTTTGGCTGCCTCCATCTGGCAAGCAATGACACCAAAGCATTTGTTCTGCTACTATCAGTACTCAAATGTACTTCTTTTTGATCGCAAACTAATTGATGATGTCAGGAGGTGAAACACTCAACTCTGCAGAATTTCACTATGTGTTAAGGCAGACATAACACTATGCCAGTTTTCTTGCTTCCTCTTTGTGAGCAGTCACAGAATGTTCTGGATAATATTCTCTTTCATGTTTGTACTTGCACAATATATCCAGTGTGATAAACTCCATTTGCTGTGTGTAGCTCTATGTATGCCCTTAGGGCGACTTTTTCACTGGGGTACTGAATTTTGTTTATTGGTTCTGAAGAGGTTCTGTTGGCGCTCTTGTTAATGTTCCAGTCAGATAGCTTCTCCCATTTACACAGTACATCACTGTTATGAATAACTGTTTTATACTGAGACCAGAATTCATGCCGCTAACTTGTTTTTCTATCAGCAACATAACTGATTGTTTGTCTGATGACCTGAGTGAACTTGAACTTGCATCACTACCCTGTACACTCGTAGATTTGCACGCCTTCTGAATTAATCTACTGGTGCAAGCTTGCCATGCAAGACTATGGTCGTGGTATCCCTGAATACTTGCAATCTCTACCTACAGATCATCCATTGGCATTATAACATCAGTGCCATGATCCATTAAACTTTCCTCCTTGGCTGACAAGACGGACAGCATTTTACAGTGATGTGGATTGTTCCCTGCTTTCTTCAAATCTATTCAATGTACTCGGCCACCTCTGCAGCTAGTGTAAGCTAGTGTTAGCTTCTTGTGTCATGCAGAAGTCAGGTTTCTAAACAGCTCTCGACAACTGTTAGAATTCAAAAGGCAAGAAGCAATCAGCTAAGTAAAGAGAAACAGCTGTCCATCATTACTTTAAGAACTGAAGGTCAGTCAGTGAGGAAAATTGCTAAAACTTTGAATGTGTCCCCAAGTGCAGTCACAAAAACCATCAAAAAGGGAAAGGGAAAGGAAAACCAAGAGTCACCTCTTCTGCTGAAGATAAATTCATCTGAGTCACCAGCCTCAGAAATCGCAAGTTAACTGCACCGCAGGTTAGAGCCAAGATAAATGCCACACAGAGTTCCAGTAGCAAACACATCTCTACATGTTCAGAGGAGACTGTGTGAATCAGACCTTTATGGTCAAACAGCTGCTAAGAAACCACAACTAAGGAAAAGCATCAAGCAGAAGAGATTTGTTTGAGCCAAAAAACACAATGGACATTATTGGTTCCACCTGCCATATCTTTGTGTGGCGCAGAAAAGGTGAACGAATGGTCACTGCATTCATGGTTTCCACTGTGAAGCATGGAGCAGGAGGTGTGGTGGTGTGGCGGTTCTTTGCTGGACCATCATTCATTTTTCAGCAGGACAATGACCCCAAACACACCTCCAGGCTGTATAAGGC
This sequence comes from Aulonocara sp. 'chitande type north' Nkhata Bay, assembly GCF_057382095.1. Taxonomy (NCBI): domain Eukaryota; kingdom Metazoa; phylum Chordata; class Actinopteri; order Cichliformes; family Cichlidae; genus Aulonocara; species Aulonocara sp. 'chitande type north' Nkhata Bay. The sequence continues at coordinate 57,736,861 of NC_141346.1, read as the reverse complement.
CTATTTGACCGAGAAGGAGAGTGATGGAGAGCTGCGCCAGATGGCCTGGCCTCCACAGTCACCTGACCTAAACCCAATTGAGATGGTTTTGGATGAGATGGACCGCAAAGTGAAGGCAAAAGGGCCAACAAGTGCTCAGCATATCTAGGAACTCCTTCAAGACTGCTGGAAAACCATTTCAGGTGACGACCTCATGAAGCTCATTGAGAGAATGCCAAGAGTGAGCAAAGCAGTAATCAAAGGGGTGGCTCTCTTGAACAATCTAAAATCTAAAAAATGTTTTGAGTAATTTTTAACTTTTCTGTTTACTTTATAATTCTATATGTGTTCATTCATAGTTTTGATGCCTTCAGTGAGAATCTACAATGTAAATAGTCATAAAAATAAGGAAAAACCATTAAATGGTTGCCCAAACTTTTGACTGATAGTGTATAATGTGAGTATGGTGAACAAGAAGATGGTTCAGATGCAGCTGGTAGCCAAGGTAACCAGTCTAAACAACCTGTAAAAACTCAGTCAGGAGCTTAAGAAGGTCTTATGTTTTGGATTCAGTCCTTTAGTGACTTAAATTTGTCATGACAAGTCTCTCCAAGTATGCCAGTGAGACTTGAGACAATTTTGTTTTCTGAGCTTTTGTGAATATCCAGTTTACACAGACATGTAATGTTTTAGTCTCAACACAGGAAGAGATGCTTTTCTTTCACCCATATTCAACCTCATCATGCTTATCTCGCCATCAAACTGTTTAACTCCTCACTGGAGGGGAGAGGGAGGAGAAACAGGGGGACAAGGGAGGGCGGGAACAACTGAGTTGTAGGTACTTTTCTACACTGTGCAATATTTGCAATATTTGACTTTTGTTTTTTGTTTTGTCTTTTTTCTTATATTTGACTGTGCAATAATCGCTGTGCAATATACTCACTCAAATGAGCAATCCTATTTATCCATATTGTATATTCTGTATCTATATATGTGTATATATGGTGTATTTATGCTTATATCCTTACTCTCATTCCCCTTAATGTATCTGTAACATGCAACTTCTTTCGGTGCTTTGCTACTGGAAACTGAATTTCCCGGAGGAATCCACCCGAGGGATTAATAAAGTTTCATCTAATCTAATCTAATCTCTCTGTGACCACCTGCTCATTATCAGAAGCATGGAACCATAACTGAATCTACACCTAGATGGATCCTAAGGTCGCGGCTCCACTTGGTGATCAGAGCAGTGGGCAGCAGCCAGGGGTGCTACAGTTTTCTCATTATTGTCTTGGACACCCATCAATGTGATGCAAAACATTGTATAAACTCTTTTGTTAGCTCTTTTGGTTTGGGCCCAACAGGGCCTTCAAAGACAGCAATAGTTAGATCTGCAAATCAATGTTTAGGTGGAAAGTCTGAAAAAGTGTTATAGTTGAGTAGTAATGAAATTGTTACAATTCAAAGAAAGCATCAAACTATGTAATTGTTTGCCATATCCTTTTAATCTTCAAAGCTCTTCAAAGTTTGATTAATTTCCTGATGCTTAATTTCCTGCCTTGTGTCTTCTTTGTAAATTTAAAAATGTTTGGAAATAAAAGATTTATGGCATAATTTTTTTTTACTCTTACTGTAATCTTGTACTTGGAAGCGACTTACTTCACTTTAAAGTTAAGAAAAATGTAGAATGGGAAAATGCTGTTCCCAGAAAGGGGTGGTCAGGTGGCCTAATTCCTCCTGAAAGATGATTTGTCTCTAGACTACAGTACTTGAGTAATCTTGCCATAGGCATAGATTGGATAAGAGCATGTATATGACCAGTGCATGAATGTAACTTCAGTAATTGTTTTGGGGTACAACTTTAATGTACTTTAAGGTACTTTAAGGTACTTTAATTTTTTATATAATGTACTCTAGGTGTTTCTCTTATGCTGATATATGCTTCTAATGCACTATAATAATGGACTTTGTACCCCACACAATGTTTAAGCTTTAGTCAGTTATTATTTTTCAGATTTTAAGATACGAATATGACACTGTAATATTATAAAATAAAGCTACACTGCAGATAAGTAGTTATATTGATCCCCAGCTACAGCAAGAATGTAATAAAAACAATAAAGATTATAACAATAAATATAGTATAATGTGTATATGTATTTATCACCGCTCACTCAAAACAAAGCACTTTTTCAGTGCACTTTTCGCGTGACAGATCTGTATGAGGGCACGGACAGCACATGAGCCTGGAGATCGTTTCCTCTAGTGTATTTATTTCTGACCAAACACGTCCTTGAGCTTCCCAGACGCCAATAGTTTCTCCTCTAAACTCCACGACGCATGGTTACTACAACCGGGACAGAGCAGAGAACAGTCTCTATAATGCACTCTACCTTCCCGTCATGAGCTGGCTCCTGGACGGGCTGCAGAGAGGTTGGACGTAGTAATTCTCCAGTTTGACTCCCTCTGCTGCCAACCGGTCCAAGGTCGGGGTTTTGATCTCCGAGCCGTGGTACCCGACATCCCGGAAGCCTTGATCATCCACCAGGATAAAAATGATATGTGGCTGAGAGCTCGATTTCCCAAACTCATTCCCTTGGTTGTGCAGCTCAGCGTTCCAGTTTTCCCACGACATCTGAACGCTCCAGGTCTGCGAAATAATACAACCGAAGAATAAACTTAACGGTACCCACAAGATAAACATGTTTCAGGCAGATTTAGATTCAAGTCGGCGTTAACTGTTGGCCCATAACGCTGTGTATGCGGGCGGCGGCGTTTTGCACATGTTCAGGGGGAACGGCAACACTTGGAAATCGGGTTCAGTCTTTCTCTCCACGCCAACAATCCTCTGAGAGCTCCAGGATTTGAGGAAAGGTCCCAGAAAACAAACACATCTGGCGTAGCTGCTTTTTTCCTTTTACCGCGGGCGAAAACGTTCATACCGTGATAGACACACAAGCCCATGCTGAGGTTTGTCGCAGCACAGCTTTAGTCATTCTTCCGGTTGCGTAGTTTTTGTCAGAAGACGCGCTGGACTTCCAGAGCTAACTCGCAGCGTGTAACAGCTGCTCCACTGCAGATGTTCTCCATCCTGTGACTGAGCCGCGTTTCCAAGCTGTCAGCGCTCTGAGGACTGAATCCACACGCTGAGGAGGCAGGTCCTTCTCTCTTTGCAGCTCCCAGAGCAACGTTTTACCAAGAAACATCCAGGAGCGGCCCTTAACCCCCGTGTGTGTTAGCCACAACTACAAAAATTATGTTTGTAGTACTCATCTTTAAAGATGAACTAAAACTCGAAAAAATTACCCCCCCTCCCAAAGAATAATTAATAATTATATCTTAAGTTAATGCTCAACCCTGTTAAATCACATGCAAGTGAGACTAGCAAGATGAGGGCACGAAGACGACAGAAAAACTGATGAATACCAGTATTTTCAGCTGTATAACTACAGCTAATGAGGATTTGATAACTTGAAGGACTTTTGTAGGTAAACTAAAAAAGTAAGTAATGGTTTTGAAGTGCCGTGTTTCACTTACAGAAACAACAATATACGATCAAAATGTTCTGAGACTGTCTGGTTGCAATATGTTTATGCACATGCAACATCTACTGTTGGGATTCTGGGATAAACATAAAAGGACTGGTTCTTATACAACCCATTTCTACTTACTCTTCTTGAGCACTCAAAGTGCTTGATACAACTCGTCTCATTCACACCTATTCATACAAGCACTTTTTGATGGTTTTCTATTTAAATGCTTCCAGTCTAACATTCTCACATTCAAACTCTGAAGTATTGAAGTTGCCAGCATTCTTGCAAAAAACATTTTAGATGGTGAGTGTGTTACACTGACAGTTACATCTGGCTTCATCAAATTGCTGATAGGTTTCTGAAATTAATACATGATTTTTACATTTACATTTCTTATCTCTGTATTAAGACCATTATAGAAAAGGGCTGTGTCCTTTTTCAGAAAACAAGCTAGTAGGGTATTGAAATAGCGTTGCATTTTAGCAGGCGCTCAAAGTTCTATGAAAAATGTGCACTAGTGTTGTGACATCTAAATGAGGTGGGACTTGGCAGCCTGGTTAATTAGAAAATAAAACATTCTAATGTTATAAAGTTATTTTTGTAGGGTAACCTTAGACTAACCAAAAGAGGCTGAACCTTGAAAACACTCTTATAGAAAGGCAAGAAAAAAAACCCAAGCACCTGGCTAATAGTTGATATGTTTATTTGTAAAATTGTTGCTGTGAGTTTGACAGAAAAGTGAGGACTGTGCTGATGCAGGCAGAAGGTCTTAACTGTACCATGCAATTGTTCATTTGCCAAATATAAAAGCCATTAAACTTATCCATAAATCCATTATCCATGACACATGGTGATGCACTGTCATGTAATGTGCTTGTGCAATCAAATTTTTTGTGATGTAGCGTTCTTCAAACATTATTCACTTACTCTCAGTTAAGTTAGGTTGGGGATGAAGATTTTTCCTGCTTTCACTGTCACCAGGACCTGAATTAAAAGCAGAAATGTCATACAAGTTGGTAGAAGGCATTCGAATTGAATAGAGGTTGCAGCTTTGCAAGCTAATAGTTCCCTCATAAATCCCAGAAAGAAATGTTTAGGTATCTAAGCTGAAAAATCTTAAAAGAATAAATTTAGCCTCAATGTAACCTTGACAGAAATAGGAGTGGGTTTTTTAAAAACCGTTTTTCTAAATATGAGACTCATTTAAGGTGTTTGTTTGCTCCCAGGTGATACAGCAGTCTCTATCTGGTGCTGACCTAAATCTCTCCATATGATCCAATTGTGCTATGTAAAGAAACCTGCTGTAAGTCAATGACCTGGGCCAGAGATGTTAGGAAAGACTGGAGGTGCTGTGAAAGGCCCTCACATTCTGTAACTTTAAGTATACAAAGTATACTTCACCTACCGCCTACTGGTGTTGGCCAGAGGGGCTGATGGCGCGATATGGCAGCCTCGCTTCTGTCAGTCTGCCCCAGGGCAGCTGTGGCTACAAGTGCAGCTTGCCTCCACCAGTGTGTGAATGCGAGAGTAAATGAATAGTGGGATTGTAAAGTGTTTTAAGTGTCTTGAAAAGCGCTACATAAATGCAATCCATTATTATTATTATTATTATTATTATTATTATTATTATTATTATTGTATTCGCATGCACATACACACCAGTCAACAGAGTAGTGTGTAGACAAATTATTTTTCTTGTTAGAAAAAAAGCTGATAGATTTAAGCATCCAGAGCAAAGATTGTGCAGGAGAGTTCATTTAGCATGTCTGCACGTGTTACTAGAATAGAAATGATTTATGAATCATCAGTCCATGATAAAAATCAAATGTATTCAGTTTCCTAAATAACACAATTCACAAACTTAATGTTCAGCATTGAAAGAGGTACAATTACTTAGTCGTGCTATTACAAAGAGATGAATATAAGGTTCAGAAACAGGATGTGACCTCAAGTTCTTAGAATGTTTTAGGAACTGAGCTCATCAAAAGTCACTTTTACTATGTGGTGGGATAGTTTTCAAGCAACACCTCATTTGATAGTCTGAAACAAATAATAAATGGTTACAAAAAAGAACAGTCTCGCCACATTAAATGGACATTATGTGCAATTGCTAAGTTTTCATGAGTCTCATTGTTTTCATGAGTCTCTGCAACTGCATTATGCTTAGGAGCTATCAGACACAGCTATTAATTATGATGATAAATGCATTTGAGATGCAGTATTTTTTTTTTTTACTTAGTGCTTCTTCCCCTAAAATCTAACCAGGCTTTATAATCTATACTGCAACAAGGCACTGAGAAGTCAGATATTAAATACTTTAATGTTCAGTTTAGAAAGTTGTTTTTATCTTTGAACATAGTTCAGGAGTCTGACCAAGAAAATATAGATGACTAAGTTAAAATAACTACCATTCGATGAACACTAGTGCAGTAGCCTGGAGCGCTGCAGGCACTGAAAATGAAAATGAAGATACTGGCGTCCCAGTCCAACCAAGTCATAGCTTATGTTTTCCAAGTGGAAGTTTGTTAGGCAGTTTGCTGACTTTAAGTTTGTCTAACCAAAACCTCAATAGCACAGGTGTTCAGTCTTATAAATTAGGTGACTTTTCAATCGTTTGATGGGAAATAATGCTTTGGAAGGATTAACATGGCATAATGTACTCATACCCTACAAATGGAAATGCCTACCTAGAGGTCATGTGCCATATAGGCCGCCAAGCTATTTCATTTTCTCCTGAAAAACATTATTCTTATTTTTTCCATGAACAAAAAGCAAGGAAAATCAGGGCAAATGTCAGATCTTGTAAAATGTATTCTGTGTTTCATCAAGAGTGGCAGGCTAAATTCTGTCAGGGAGCTGCAACTTTTTGTGCCAAGTGCGAACTACAACCACATTTTAATACTAAATAAACACTTCCAACACATGTAAAAACTGTAACCTTTTAGAGTGCTTTTACCTGTATACAACAGCAATGTAGTGGATGATTTCATTGTGTGAGCAGAATGAGATCTGAAGTGGATTACCCATATGAGCTCCCACCCCAGCTCTGTTATTGTCTCACACATTCCAGAGTGAGTTGATGGTGAACCAGATGGAGTCTACAAAGCAACTGTGTCTCAGTGGAGAGAACCCATGATTAGCTGATAGAAGAGAAATGTCAGCAATGCTGAGAGCTGCCTTAGTTCAGCTTTTGGCCCATTTAAGTTATGTTAAACTTTATTAACTGTTTGAAAAGCAAAACATTGTTCAGAGACTTTCAGCTCTTTTTGGAGAATCTGAATTAGCAATTTTGGGCCACTGGGGATAATCCAAACAGGTACGCTGTGTTCACACTACAACTGTGGACACTGGTTGGACTGGCTTTCCAACCAAAAATGTATAAATAATGTTGTCAGTCTTTTTTGAGTGACCTTTCTAGAAAGTTGAGAATGGCTTTAATATACTCTTTGCTTTTAATTCTGTTTGGTCTTCACTACTTCTAAACACGATGTTTAGAAGTACACACTGTGTTTTCAGCTAACTTTTTTAAACTATACAGTATAATCCACTGGCTAGTTGCTGAGTTTTAACTTTGTACAGCAGTGTAAATTAGGTTACGTCAAAACAGTGAAACTGCTGATCATAAAATGAAATCTGTGGATAAGGATTGTTTTTGTCAAGGGATGGCATCAAGGGAACTATGTCAGAGGACCTTTTGTGTGTTTCTCAGAGACACTAGTGGGCGCTGAGTGATGGGTTTTAATGAGATCATCTATATATGGTCAAGAAAGAGAGATTCTGCAATATTTTAGTACAACCTTTGATGCATTTTCTTCTGTGTATAACACCATCTATCACCATCTGGAAACTTTTTCTCTCCCCTACAACAATCTAGCGAGTCAGCTTATCTTAAAAGGCTAAAGGCACTGCTTTGACCTTTCAGCAGATCCACTCCAAATCTGGGGTGAGTTAAAAGTTATAATGAACAGCAGGCGATCCCAATAAAGAGTGATTAGGAAAAACAACACAGCAGACGCCTCCACAATAAATTAGTATTCAGCTCTAGGCTCCTGGGTTTTACGGGACTGACTGGGCAGAAACAAGCTGTTTCTTGCTAACATTTCGTGTCTACCAGCCATTTTAGTTTAATAATAAGCTGTACCATTTTACACAAAGGACAATGTTGTTTAAAAGATCACTTTTTCCAGCTTGTGTTGTGTAGGTTCTGTTGTGTTTATTAACCAGATTCAGTAAAATGATGATGGCTGTAACATAATCTTAAAATGATATTCAGTGTATTGCTCCATCAAAGCCACAGTCCTAACCTGCTGTTGCCTGCATTGTCTGCACGTCAGACAAGCCACAGCAAAGAAACCTTACTGGGTTAACAGAAGGGGCCCTGTTTGTTTCTGCTTGGCTGACTTCAGACATACTCTTCTGTTCAGATACAATCGCTATCTGCTTGGTTTCCATGATGTTGCTCAGGTGAACAAGAATCAGAATTCTCACCTGTCACCCACAGTTGCAGATGTTTGAACAGCTTTAGTCTGTGCGGATGCAGATGGATGATAGATTGCAGTGAAGCAAATTCAGAGAACAAAAGACAGAGTGAAAATTCTTAAAGCACAAGAGCAGTCAAAGAGCATAGAAAGACTGTCACCATTTAGCATATACAATTACCATATAATTGTAAAGTGACTTTTCCCCCGATATTTAATTTATTTTAATTTTTGGAGATTGCTTAGATGGCTTAGCAGTTTCAATGCTTTCTATTCAGATCATTTGGGGGAGTCATGATCGAAGCTTGTTTCATCACACAGACCAAAACAGTCAGTAAATACCACTATGTTTAGTTTTATACCAGGATGTGTGCCTTAAATTTACAGGTGAAACGTAATGTATGAATCCAAACAAAATAAAAGTGACAGGAAGTTTTTGTCCTTAATTTAATTTTTGAAATTCAAGTTTCATGGTCAATGCCAGGAATGTTTACACAGTCCCTAAGAGCAAGAAGCAAGAAGAAAGATCTGTGCCATTGTCTCCTCACTTGTGAAAACCACTAAAATTAAGGGGACATTCCAAGCCACAAAAGAGGCTGGAGAGATGAACACGATGATAGTTGTAATGGTGGCCTTGACACCCTGTTCAGATGAAGAACAGATAAGGACGAGCTGTTGAGAAAATCCTCCACACAGACCTGTTGCCTTTTGAAATGTGGGCAAGTGTTGATGCAAAGGTATGCATGGTAAGTGGAAACCCTTATTTCGTTCTTGACTTTCAGGTACATAACACAGCTAGAGGGAAGACGCTACACACACAGGCCACTGGGGCCAAGGGCAAAGGCAGACAAAACAGATTGTGAGGCAGATAGTGTATTGCAAAAAGAGATACAGTGGGGCAAAAAAGTATTTAGTCAGCCACCGATTGTGCAAGTTCCCCCACTTAAAATGATGACAGAGGTCAGTAATTTGCACCAGAGGTACACTTCAACTGTGAGAGACAGAATGTGAAAAAAAAAATCCATGAATCCACATGGTAGGATTTGTAAAGAATTTATTCGTAAATCAGGGTGGAAAATAAGTATTTGGTCAATAACAAAAATACAACTCAATACTTTGTAACATAACCTTTGTTGGCAATAACAGAGGTCAAACGTTTACTATAGGTCTTTACCAGGTTTGCACACACAGTAGCTGGTATTTTGGCCCATTCCTCCATGCAGATCTTCTCGAGAGCAGTGATGTTTTGGGGCTGTCGCCGAGCAACACGGACTTTCAACTCCCGCCACAGATTTTCTATGGGGTTGAGGTCTGGAGACTGGTTAGGCCACTCCAGGACTTTCAAATGCTTCTTACGGAGCCACTCCTTTGTTGCCCGGGCGGTGTGTTTTGGATCATTGTCATGTTGGAAGACCCAGCCTCGTTTCATCTTCAAAGTTCTCACTGATGGAAGGAGGTTTTGGCTCAAAATCTCACGATGCATGGCCCCATCCATTCTGTCCTTAACACGGATCAGTCGTCCTGTCCCCTTGGCAGAAAAACAGCCCCATAGCATGATGTTTCCACCCCCATGCTTCACAGTAGGTATGGTGTTCTTGGGATGCAACTCAGTATTCTTCTTCCTCCAAACACGACGAGTTGAGTTTATACCAAAAAGTTCTACTTTGGTTTCATCTGACCACATGACATTCTCCCAATCCTCTGCTGTATCATCCATGTGCTCTCTGGCAAACTTCAGACGGGCCTGGACATGCACTGGCTTCAGCAGCGGTACACGTCTGGCACTGCGGGATTTGATTCCCTGCCGTTGTAGTGTGTTACTGATGGTGACCTTTGTTACTTTGGTCCCAGCTCTCTGCAGGTCATGCACCAGGTGCCCCCGTGTGGTTCTGGGATCTTTGCTCACCATTCTCATGATCATTTTGACCCCACGGGATGAGATCTTGCGTGGAGCCCCAGATCGAGGGAGATTATCAGTGGTCTTGTATGTCTTCCATTTTCTGATGATTGCTCCCACAGTTGATTTTTTCACACCAAGCTGCTTGCATATTGTAGATTCACTCTTCCCAGTCTGGTGCAGGTCTACAATACTTTTCCTGGTGTCCTTCGAAAGCTCTTTGGTCTTGGCCAAGGCGGAGTTTGGAGTCTGACTGTTTGAGGCTGTGGACAGGTGTCTTTTATACAGATGATGAGTTCAAACAGGTGCCATCCATACAGGTAACGAGTGGGGGACAGAAAAGCTTCTTACAGGAGACGTTACAGGTCTGTGAGAGCCAGAGATTTTCCTTGTTTGAGGTGACCAAATACTTATTTTCCACCCTGATTTACGAATAAATTCTTTACAAATCCTACCATGTGGATTCATGGATTTTCTTTTCACATTCTGTCTCTCACAGTTGAAGTGTACCTCTGGTGCAAATTACTGACCTCTGTCATCATTTTAAGTGGGGGAACTTGCACAATCGGTGGCTGACTAAATACTTTTTTGCCCCACTGTAGTTAAGATAGTCTTCATCCAAACATGGAATGTTGATGAGGGGGAAGAGAGGAAAGAGAAGATTCAACTTAAATGCTTTGATACACTGTGTTTTCAGCTAATCTTTTTGGTTTCATTGGTCTCTACAATATTTATTTAAAAAAAACTGTTCCCTTGCTACTGTAATTTGCTATCCACCTGTACTTTCACTGTGTGTGGATTAAGAGGAAATAATTACACATAAGTAATAGTGGGTTCAAATAATACAGAAGAACATTATATTACTTATGTGTAGGTGAGCAGGAGATTAGAGTTGTAAGACGGCAGTGATCTGAATCGGGAACCAGCCTAAACCTAACTTTTGATCCCAAATTTTCTGGCCAGACATTATGGCAAAAGAACTGTCTCATAGATGGTCTAACATTCTTACCAAACCCCAACTAACTTATGTCCTACAAAACCAGCAATATTTCAAGACCACTGATAATCGATAAATTAGTGTCTCAGTGATGTACAGAACAGGGAATGTAATCTCTGTCAGTCTTAGCTTTTGCTATTATTTCACAGTGGTTTCTATTTGTTATGTATGGCTGGTCCCCTGCATGGTGCTCATTTAGTATTTAATTAAATAAAACAAAGAAAGTAAAATTCAGCAAACATTTAACAGTGTGTCTTGACGCCTACTCAATCACCTAGCAAGTAAACAGTACATTTCCACAAAGACTGAAACTAGCCCACTGAATGAACAATGGGCTATGAGGTCAGTTTCTTGATCATTAATATGCAAATTGTTGTGATACAGTCTAAAATCTAAGCAGCAGATCTAACAGGGACTTACCATGCTTCTAGATGAAAATACTCTTAAAAAGGTGTTTGAATTCACTGAGAAGGCTTGTCTATAACAGCATGAAAAGTCTAAGACCCAGTAACAAAGGAAGCTTGACTTAATTGTTGTGCGTCAGAAACCACAGTGATATAGGGAGAGTGTCCAAAGCGGCCAGACGAGAGAGGAGGATGCCACACCGAGGATGGGGACAAGTGGGTTAAAAATTTGTTTGACAAACCAGTCACCCAAGCAGAGAAAAACAACGCCACTTCGACGCCGAGCCAAATCCTGCTAGTGCAGTGGATCCCAAACTTTTTTTGCTAGGCCCCCCTTTGTTTTACAAGAAAAATGTCCCCCCCCCATGCGCACGTGCACAAACACACAGAGATTTTTTAAAACTCCTTTTTTGCATTTACGAGTGGACGAGGAATACAGAGTTCGTATGTGTCCTTTTTTCACGTCATGCTGTGCGCCACGTTATTGTTTACATGAGATGAATTGCATATTCTGTCTTATTTTGGATATTTCTATTTTGTCTCTATCTTCAGGTTTTACATGCTTACACACACACACACGCAGTTACTGTCCCTCCATTTAGAAAGGCAGAGGCCTCATGGTATAATTATTTTACATGTAGTTGGTTTTTTCCTGTGTAATAATATTCAACATAGCTATCAATACATTTTTGCTAAATGGGTTTAAAAACATAAACAACTGTGGGATACTGTTTGTTCGTGATTTGAACCGGGGGAACAAATCATGGCAGGATCAGCCTGATATTATTTGTATCCCACTGTAACTTCACTGTATAAACACCTAACATCTAGAAATGTCAGGAGTAGTTAGTCATTACAACAAGTGTTTGTGAACTAAAAATCAAGAATGTGGGATCCTGTTTGTCCGTGATTTGGCACTTGTGCAGGTGAAACCAAAGGGAAGATTTGCTTCACCATATTTTCTAGTCTTTGGCTTAGAATGAAGTTGGTTTGGAAACATATTCAGCGATGCTTCATCTCCTGCTTTGCGTTTGTGGAGGCACCCCGTGCTAGCAGTGTCCAAGCGTTGCTTCTTTTTTTTTTTTTCCCCTTTTCATACCCCCCCCCCACATATGATAAATGTACCAATTATCATACAGACAATTGGTACATTTAAGACCAATTGTCTGTATGATAAACTCGGTCACCTATAACATTTCAAAATTTCTGGCTTCTGTTCTCAACCCCTTGGTGGGCAGCAGAGATGGGCAGTAACACGTTACTTCTAACGTAATCTGATTACTTTTTTCAAGTAACGAGTAAAGTAAGGGATTACTATTGCAAAAACTGTAATTAGATTACCGTTACTTTCCCGTAGGAACGCTGCGTTGCTGCGTTACTGCGTTACTAAAACCGGGATTTTTTTCCGAGAATGTCTCATGACAATGACGTAAGCGAGTGCGACGTTCGTGACAACAGCTGTGTGCAGATCAACAATGGATCAAATATCGAGTGCGGGAGAGAGTATGAGTGTGCAGCGTTTAAAGCGTGGAAGCACTGACCTTACTTTGAGTTTGATTCCATAAAAAGTGACAAAAACATTAGCGTCCGTTGTGCGTGGGAAGAAAACTTCTTTTTACAGCGAAAAAAACCCCTAAGCAAGCACGAGTGCGCTACGACGTAATGGGAAATTCACAGAGAAACTCGTGGATTCTTCCACTGACCGCTGCAGCACACCTGCACCAGGGCAAACCTCCGCACCCACACCCAGAACACCTGGATTTTGTTGAGAAGGTGAGAGATGTCATTATGGAGGCAGATAAAACAATGATCTCGTACAATGTTACATCTCTCTTCACTTGCGTTCCAGTCGCTGATGACCCCAACCTCAGCAACAGGACCACTCTCAGCCCCGACCAAGTATGTTTGCTTTTGGAACTGTGTCTTAATTCCACCTATTTCACATGCAAGGGTCAGTACTAGAGGCAGAAACATTGGTGTGCCATGGGCTCCCCAGTTTCACTCATTGTACATGGAAGAAGTGGAAAAGAATGCTTTGCTATCCTACCCTGGAACACCACCAAGTCAATGGTTCACGTATGTGGATAAAACCTGGGTGAAAATCAAATTTCATGATGTACAACAATTCATGGAGTTGACCATGGATCAACTCGGTGGACCAACACATCAAATTCACCAGGGAGGATATGAAGTGGGAGGTTAGCCTTCTTAGACTTTGAGATTTCCATCAGTAATGGGCAGTGTTGGGTAAGTTACTTTAAATTAGTAACTTAGTTACATTACTAGTTACTTCTATCAAAAGTAACTCAGTTACTTCAAGTTACTCGTTACTTTCAAAGTAACTAGTTACTAGGGAAAGTAACTTTGATTTTACTCAGAATTCTCTTGTTAATGTGTTGCTTCCATAACTTTGCCAGTCTTCTAACTTGCTTACTTGCCACAAGTGCACTGTGCCACCTACCAATAGAAAGGAAAAGATAATGTGCATATTTCCACGAGAGAAATCCCACGCCTGGACCGTCATTGACTGCTGCCAAGACTCTAGCCTACGTCACAGCGTCATGTGCGCTTTTTACATCCAACACAAAAACTGCAGTCGTGGTGCTTTCAATTGTACTCAGAACTCGGAAATTCTGCCTTCTGAATAGGAAGATGTAGGTAACACCAGACTGCAGATGAGCTGCATACAGGGCTGGACTGGGACAAAAAATTGGCCCGGGCATTTTGACTAGAGGCCGGCCCACCATTATAGGAAAAATCTTAAAGCCTTTGAATGAAAACAAACACTGTTGTGACAGTGATGTACACTGTTCTGATGGTATATATATGTATCAATCTATCAATCGTTTGCTGTAAGATTCAGATAATTATTTTTTAAAAGCTAGACATTTTAAATGAGAATAAGAAAGAAAAGTATTTCCTTGTGCCCCCCCTTTCCCTGTTAATGCCCCACCTGGCCCCCTGGCAAAACTTTGTTAGACCCGCCCCTGCACAGTTACCAGCTGTCAGCTACCTAAAAAGGATCCTGGTGTTATTTGTCTCTCAGAAACAGTTCATAACTTCCCTTCAACTCATTCATGTCACCTAAAAGGTAAGCCTGTTTCTCCATCACCTGTTCAGCTCTGATGATTCAGTAAGGACATCTCCTGGTTTCATCTTCATGTTTCCCTCTCATCACATAACCAAACCGACATCATGACCAGCAGGTTTACAGCTGTGGCTCCAGCAAACATCAGCTGATAGTAGAAACTTCTTACCTGAAGTTCAGTTCACACTTGGACCGCTGGCCACCTCGGGTCTCTTTTCCTTCTGCGTCCCTTTTCCTTCATCCACCTGCTGGCCTCCACCACTTGCTAATGTCACTGAATCTGTGGAAGCCCCGCCATAGTCACCACACGAAGTAACGAGTAACGACCCTATCTAAATCGTAGTAACGACTAACGCGTTCCTGATTTTGGAATAATAACAAGTTACCGTGCTCGTTACCACAATAATAACGTAGTTACTGTAACGCGTTACTTAATAACGCGTTAGTCCCAACATTGGTAATGGGGGACATTTAAAAGTTTATGTGTACTGTAAATCTAGGCATAGGGTTCAGTATTTAAGATTTGAATCTCATCGTCCACTGGAGCACAAACTGGATGCCATCAGGACACTAGAACATAGAGCGAACACCATCCCCACAGACACAGTGGCCAGGGAAGCAGAAGGACATCACATCAAGAATCTCCAAAGGTTGATTCTGTTCATCTGGACGTAACGATTTCAGTGGGAGAATCTCTCCTTAAAAGCTGAGAAGCATTTAGAGAGATTCTCCCTCCCACTGAAAGTATTACGTTCAGATGAACAGAAACAACCTTTGGAGATTTAATTACCTGGATGATTGAGAATGCATCAAGATCACATCAAGAAGGCCCTGAGTAAAAGTGGTTATCCCAGTTGGACATTTTTCAAAGCTGGGAAAGAAAGCTCCAGTGAAGGACAATTGCTGCCTAAGCGAAAACCCTTAGTGATCCCTTATGTGTGAACAAGTAAACATGAGACAGAGCAACTGGTAAAGGACAAAACTGAGATTTGCACTGAGATTTTCCTTATTTTACTTCTCTTTAAGATGCTGCACCATCAGGTGGGACGAGGTTCCAGGCTGACTCCTGCAGATAGTTGTGTCAACATTTTGCATCGATCATTGCATGGAATCCCTTGATTTGAGCAAACCATAATCTTAATCATAATCTTGTTTTTCTTGCATATTTACTATGCTCAACATAACATTCTCTCCATGTTTCATCATTTTGCCATTTCAGAAAGTAGTTTTCTGTAGAGTGATGGAAAGTAACGGTATGAAGGTATAAAATCAGATGCTGGAAGTGAAGTGAAATAACTGTTTTGCTAATCATCAGTCAGAGTCAACTCTCAATTCAGTTTTAAGAACTTTGTGTCTTAAAATGAACTTTGTTGACAGATCTGTCAATTGAGTTTTTAAACGCCTTTGCATTGACCAGATGCTGAATCCTTATGATTAGATTCATACAAATGAATAGTTGTGGGCTCCTTACCTTTGTAGCTAAAAACAAAATTGCAAGTTGTGTGCAAGTAAGAATGATGAGTCAGCAGGGTTGATCAGAAAAACATCTGCTTTCATTATTCTTTAACCTGTCCCCACTTAGGAACAACCTCTTTGCTGTCCTAGATTCTAATCCAACTCATTCTCCAAATATACACCCACACACTGGGTGCAGCACCGGGAACCAATCAGGGATTTCTGTTGGCTCCAAGCCGGTGACCTGCAGTGAACAGAGTGATTCATATCCACAAGTAAGGTAGAAAAGTGTATAATAATTAATGTCTTAAATTAAATGTATTCATTGTGTGACTTAACTCTGAGGGAACAGACAGAATTGTACTTTTTACAAAGGAAGTCTCACTAGCAGGAACACTTTTGTTCCCTGATCTCTTTCTGTTAATTTACTTCACCATCTTCTTCTACCTTCGAGGTGCTCCCTATTGGTGGCTCGGTTCATCACCCTATCTCTTGCATCCTCCTCTTCTTTTGCTCTTACCTGGCCACTTCATCTTCAACATTCTTTATGCACTATATTCACACTCTGTCCTCTGTGCATGTCCAGTCCACCTCAAGCTTGAGTCTCTGTCATAGTCCTGGGTTTTTAGACCTTGAGTTTAGAGTTCATCTTTAAACTCTAAACTTTTAGAGTTTAGAGTTTAACCTGTCAACAAATATTCTCTATTCTCTCTTGTCATTAGCTTGTTTGTTGTTTATATTTTAATCTTCTTGTATTTTCATAGCATTTCTTCCAGTTACAACTTACAATAGCATATTTTTCACAATTACCCAGGTGGAAAGAAATGTAGAGGAATTTGAATCATAGTCTGCCTGCACCCTCAATTTCACATTTCACAATTTACACTGCTGCCTGGCCTAATGGAGGTTTTGTTGCCCAGCCTGAAGGCCCAACAGAATTCTGGTCATATCTCCAACAGTGCCTGCATTTTCCCCAGGTGTGTTGGATAAAACTAGGCACCACTCTTTCTCACCACCCAGTTCTGAGGACACCTTAACCACCCTGTCTTTCTCCTTTGGTCTGAGGATGCCAAGCACCTACCTGCTACTCCACATAGGTCCACTGATACGAGGCATCAGTCTGCTGGCTGCTCTGCCCAGGGCCAACCCAGAGACCGCTCCGCTCTGCAGCCTCCCCTGAGACCCCATTCACTGTAGTTCTGCCCCTTAGGTTCTGCTTCCTGAGATTAGCCTAACCTTGAAGCTGCTTCCTCAGAGCTTGCCACATCCATGACTGAGTGTTCTGACACTTCTGAGTTTCCTAGTTCTGACTCTTCTACTGAGACAGCTAACTGTATCTTTTGTGCCTGCTAATCGGGACTATCCTGAACCCAGTGAGTCCAAAATGACCTGCACAGCCCCAGCTAGTAAATCCAGTCTGTCCTGTGGAGCTCCAGCCAGGCCCTGAGGAACCATTGTGCTCCGTACAGCTCTAACAGCCTCTGCCTGTGGTCCTGCCTGAGGGTTCCTGTCACCTGAGGGAGGAGGTTCAATGTTGCCTGATTCAGGTCTGCTGCCCTCTCCACTCCTCTGCTTGCCTCCAGCAAGCCTGGGTTTCTACATCTTCATTGCTGGCCCCCCACTAAATCTGCAGTGCCTGTCACCTTCACTGCGGCTACGTCCACACTAGCCCGGATAGATTTATAAAATTGCGTTTTCGTCTGAAAATGCTCAGTGTCCACACTAGCATTTTCAGTTGTTTTCACAGAGTTGCGCGGCCACATTGAAACGGCCGAAAACGTTTCCGTTCCAGTACTGTGCATGTATGAAACGCAAGAAGATTTGACCTGCCTCATTTCTGTCTGCCGCTTATTTACTTTCCAGCTCTTTGAAATGCTGCGGCAAAATGTTGAGGAAAAGCACCGAGTTGTTTAAATGGACTAACAATGAGGTGGAGTTGTTGCTGCGAGTAACACAAAAGTACAAAGTTGCAAAAGCAAGTGAGAATTAAAGAATTTGAAGAAAAGCTATCTGGAGCATATACAGACCGATAGGGTTAGAGCAAAAACGCGGTCTCAGTGTGGACAGGAGGCTAAAATGAAGAGAAAACGATGTGTTTTCAAACGAAAACCCATTAGTGTGGACGTAGCCTGGTCTCCACCCCTGCTGTTCCAGGGGGGTCTCCAACAGCTGTTGGCTGTTTTCTGGACTGTTCTTTAGCTACCTTGGCATCAATTTTCATGCTCACTGTCGAGGGTTCGAACCCTGGACTTGCAGTCACAGAAAGTATAATCCCAGCCATCTGCAAAGAATTTACATTACAATACACCAACTATGCATATGCCTCATGGACTTTAAGTGTGACTGGAGCTCAAGAGGTAGAGTAGGTCATCTAATAATCAAAAGGTATGAGGCGCCTTGAGGGGACTGTTGATGTCCGTTGTCACCATATAAATAAAATGAATTGAAAATAGAATTGAAGGTTGGTGTTAAGTTTGCTGCCTTTTGTTTATTAATTTTACAGTCGGCATGACATTTATGATCAGAATGACTACACTATGTTGTGAAAAATTATACTTTGATGCCACCTGTCCAACAGAAAAAAATCCTCTTGAGAGTGAACCAAGTGCCCTTAAAGGCACGGGGCTGTGTATTTTGGGCCCTCTGGACTGTAACATTTTCACTCCACAGTTTGCACATTTCTTGTGTAGTAAATTTAATTAGAAATTGATATTATTTTTATCCACAAAGTACATTTATCAGGGCATGGTGGCGATCAAAAACAAGGAAAAACACACAATTTTATTTTTAAAATATGAAATATATATATATAAAAAAAAATTAAATACATAAAAATATAAAAAGGCCAACATCTAAGACCAAATACCTCAAAAATAAGCTGCTACAGTGCTCACTATGTTATAAGTAATGAGATGTCCTAGTCATAACTTGGACTTGGGGCTATTTGTTGACAGAATGTCTTGCTCCAGTTAATGCAAATACACTCAAATTATGCACTGATAACAAAAGAAGGCAGTCTGGAGAGTGCTACTGGAGTTTTAAATAGTTCAGCCAGCAAGAAACTAATTACTGCTCAGCATTATAGACAATGGTGTCCTCTGCAGTGGCTTGGTCTCTTGGGAAGTTTCATTTTCCCTCTCCTTCCACCCCCTGACTGCCAGAGGTCAAAGACTCTACAGAGACAGAGACTCTGTTGTGTCACACCAAAACATGTCCTAGAGCTCCAGTTTTAAACAGCTGAATTTGAGTATAGATAACCTTTAAAGTCAGTCTGCATTCACTGAGGCATTACTGAGTCAGATTGCTGACTTTAAGACATTCTTATTCACTCTTATCCTACATTGCATTCATGTGAGATAAAAGACAGGACAAGATGGATTCAAACATGACAATAAAATAAACTTCAAAACAACAAAATTTAAAAGAGACAATATAAAAACACTGCATCAAAATCAAACAACCAAACAACCAAACAAAAGCAACATATGTAACTGGCTGACATGATGTGAATGTCGATATTATTCAGTCAGAAGAAAAACTTTGCTGTAATGCCAGTGAAATATGATGCAGAGGAAAGAAAAAGAATAGTTAAAAAACACTATGGTGGGCAAACAACATGTGGAGTGAAAAAAAGGGTATTTGTGTAATTTTGCAAATGATCATATTTCGGAATAAGAACACCTTAAAATACGGCTATGGAAAAGCTGACCTGACAGCTCTGGATTCTGAGCCATAGATGAGGAGAATGGATTTTGCTAGCTTGGAAATGGAGAAGGAGTTGAAATAAGGACATCGTCCCTCACAAAGGAAGCACTAATTTAGCAGTGTAGACTGGGAAAGTGACATTAACACATCCCGAGTCCCTGAGTTTTTCTTTTTACTTGATTTATTTTATTTTTTATTTTTAAACCCTTATAGGCCCACGCCAGGGAAATTTTGTAGTCCTCTGCATTTAACCCATTCACTGGGGAGCAGTGTGTAGAGACGGTACCTTTACGGTACCTTGCTCAAGGGTAACTCATACCTCAGGGTAGCCATTCGGTGGATTCAAACCCCCTGACCCCAGCCTTCAAATCATGGGGCGAACACTCTACCTACTGAGCTAGCCCTGCTCAGTTGCATACAGGACTCCAAATAAAGATTCAGAAGCTAGATGTGTTACTTTACTGAAATAAATATAGGTGTCAGCATAGTCATTTTAATTTGAGTGTATGGGTTTAAATCACTGTAATTTTCATTAAGCTTGAAATATGCTATTTCAAGAAATTCTCTCATTTCATCAGATTTTCTAATTAAACACTCTTTATGCTTATATTCTATTTACATTCATTCCTTTTCATTGTGGACTTTTACATTTCTAGGCTTTCATATCAGCAATTGTCCCAATCATAGAGTAGTTTGATGGTGATTCAGTGTCTCTTAAAGGTCCCTGTTTTCTTGCAATCACTTCTTATTGTAAAATAAGTTTGTTTTTTGCAGAAACTTGAGAATTACATCTCGAAATCAAGTGTTAAACGCCTTTATTATGAAACCTGCTTTTATTATTATTTATTTATTATTATTTAGTGAACAGGAGAGGAACCTGACACACAAACTTGTTACCAATGTTCCCTCTAAGCTGCGTGCGTGCGCAATTGCGCACTGGTGGCACGACCTCTGCGTACAGAAAATCTGCGTTGCGCACAAAAAAAGAAAAAAAAAAACTAACCTGATTTGAAAATAAAACTTTAACAATTCTGTTTTGCAGTGTTAGTCAGTAAGTGACTGGCTGCTCCCGCATCGGATTAGAACGAAGCCACCTTATCCTGTAGTCCAGCCAGTAATGCGATCCACATTCGTATATAAGCAGTTAATTAACGTCGTTGACAGGCTATGACAGCGTCCTTATGTGCAACACCGGTGTTTTAGCTAGCAAAGCGGCGTGGCTGATGTGGAGTTTATGGCAACGTGTACAACCATTGGAGATGTGAGCAGGACAGACGGAAATTGACGGAAAAAGTGTGGACTTTATACCAGTTTTTAAATTGTGTTGATAGGCCACGTAAAACCAGAGTTATGATAAAAAAATATCTGCAATGTTTGTTTTTCCTGAATACTATCGTTTATATTTACTGTGGTAAGAAACGGTAAAAACTGCATTTTATAAGGAAAACACTCTCCGCCTGTGAGCAAAACCAACCCCCCCCCCCCCCCCCCCCTTTCCTATTCGTTGGAAAAAGTACCCTGATGACCAATCAAAAAATGACATGGCGACATGGCATTTAGTTGTTTAGGAAAGGGGTAAGTTTTAGGAGTGACGGCGGTGTTTTGAGATGAGAGATTTGCCACGTTTAGCGCAAATCTTGTGTAGTTAGTGTGTAGTGTAGTCAATAGTTTTGTTGTGTGTGTCAGAACAATGAGGCAACTGCTGAATGTTACAGGTGTTACAGCAGTGATACATCTGTTGTCAGGCCTGCAGGTATCAGGCTGTTGTTCTCCTTTATCTCATAGTGGACAGAAATTATTTTTTGGAGTGACACAAATGATTTGTGTGGCATCAGATTTGATGCAGAAGTAACTATATAATTAATTACCCAACATTGGTCATTATATACTGTATTTTGCAGACAGAGAGTTACAGGACTCTCTCCCAGACCACAGACTCATAATACAAGACAGAGCTTTACTGAAGTTCAAGTTATTTTTACTTCCAATATTGTTAACATACTACACAGGTCATGAACAAGATTTTTTAAAAATTTCATGGTAAGTGGGCTAAAGCACTTAATTAAAAGTAGTCTAACATAAATGTAAATGCTGTAATTTTATTATTTTAATTAACCATGTAACTTGAATGGATTCGATGCTGCTGTGACCACAGTGCACACGTCTGCTGTTACTCACAGTGGTCCAAGGGGCCGCTCAGGGAGTTTGTGTGTTCGCTCAGACACATGAAAAATTAGAGGGAACATTGCTTGTTACTACATTAAACAAGTGTAACATGAAGTTAAACTTGTGTAAATAACAAAGCAAAGTAAAAAGCTACCTATTCAGTGTACTTTTCACTCACATTTAGATTATATCGACTATGTACAGGGCACTGGAAACTGTAAATAAAGCTTTACTTATTTATATTATTTTGAAAAATAAAGCAATATTACATCACTCTTATTCTATATTTTATTTTATTTTTCTTTTCTTATTCTACTTTAAATGCTGCTTAATGTTCACATTAAGATTATATTTCTGGTTGTTTCCATAAATCTTGACTTAAAGAAAGTCCATCCATCCATCCATCTGGGACCCGGTCACAAAAACCCCAGTGGTATTTAATTTTTTTCTGGGGACAGCATGACAACAGCTATAATGTTTCAGTTTCAGTTCCAGTTTTGATGTTGCAGATGCATTGTCAGTATTTTATCATTACTTTTTAATAACATAGCTCTTTTTTCTGTGGGATAGTTCTTGAAGTCCTGCTGGTGCATTTAACTGAGACAGGTCTGAGGGTTGGTCGGTAATCAACCCCTCCCAAACACACACACACACACACACACACACACACACACACACACACACACACACACACACACACACACACACACACACAGAATTTAATAACATCCCAGCCAAACTCACACAAAGGACGCTCACAGTAGCCCTGCTCAGTTATTTTTAGCAGCCTTATTTGCTGGCTGGTCGAAGTTGGAGTTGTGTGAAGTGGACTTGGCACTGCAGTCAGTACACATATAGCTATATATATGGATGTGTGTGGGTATGTGTGTGTGTGAGCCCTTGTTGACACAAAAAAGATGAGGAGTGTTTCAGGCAACACACTGACTTTCTTTCACCATGCATGAACTGTGCTGAAAAGAGCTTTTTCATTGCCGCTCACCTGCTCGCACTGGATACACAAAACTGCAACGATACCACGGCTCTGTGTGTATATGCCTACCTCAGGTTATGATGGATCTATGGATGTGTGGTTGAGATTCTGGTCAGACCGGAGTATGAGCATGACATATTCCTGAAAAAACACAGATCCCTGAATTTAAACAAACACATATACACAATTTTGATTGGGGTACATTTGTGGTACACTTAACATTTTAGACTAGTGAGTACTGTCTTAGTATGAACTTTATTTCATATGTTTTTGATATTGTCATATTTGCATTTGCTGTTGATTATCTTTGCATTTATGTTAAAAGACTGTAAGTGAAATAAAAAAAACAACACGATTGAGCAAGGTGATTTCATTTCAGCAGAGTGCACAGATGGTAAAATAGAGAACAGTAGAGAGAAGCTTCGGGCTTGAAGACACTTTCATTACAAAGAATCTTTTGTTAGTGTAGCAGGATAGTTAGGATAGCTAATATATTTTAGAATACGAGCACAGACTGGTGCTTGCTTGTGAAATGTTTTTAGTTATACAGCCTTTTAAGTTCTGTGCCTGAAATGCCAATTGGTTTTCAGTCTCTATAACATGATCTCAGACAGTTTTGAATTCTACTTTTTTATTTTGCTGTGACAAAAAAAGGGGTCTGAAAAACAACCAAAAAGTAAAAACAATAACAACAACATTGTTAAAAAACAAAACAATACTACAAATGTCCCTTTGGTCAGTGAAGCATCCTCCTTCATTAAAAACTGATAAGATATTTCTCTCTTTTATGTCACTACTTTGACACTGAAGTTTCTTTGGGGTTTTTTGTGATGCTAAAACACCACACATGTCTTTAATAAAACAGACAAAGTCATAGTGGCTGTAATGCTCTACATCACTTAGTCATTCAGTTCTTCTTTGAGCAAGTAATGCTAAAAATCTGTGTTGCAGTGGAGCCACATGTTGTGCATTATGTTGAGTAATGTGCTGTTAAAACTGAGGAAAAACTGACATGTGACCTTAATGAGGTCTGTGCACATCTCAAATAATAAGCAACAGAATCATTTTACTTATGGGGGTGTTTGACACTTTGTAAAAACTTGTTCTATTAGAAGTCTTGGATAAAAGCCTCCCCCAAATGACACCTAAACTCAGTTTTTTCCAAAGCATGATTTCATTAGTTGCTGTTCCAGGATACATTTAGCCACATAAATGTCACTTTGTGTTGCACCAAACCTACTATCAAATAACGGCAGCACAATGAGAGCTGCAGTGATCCACATGCAAGTTGCGTGGCTAAACCAGAGCCAGCTGAGTATGTTTTTGTGTGAGTGTGTTGCATCATTGCTGCAGCGACGGAAGAGAGACAGATGTGCCATAAAAGTTAAGGAACCTCCTTTCCTCTGTCTCCTTCAGAGATCCTCCCCATTCCCCCTCCCCCTGTGCTCCTTATGCCCGGCGATTTCATCCTCCCTCTGTTTATCCATGCCCTCAGAGGTCAACAGGTGTGTTTCTCATGAAACATTTATTGTGTTCATTAACAGAACAGAGGGCAGCATACATAAATCAGATTTGTTCACCCCGGGAAGAATGCCGATATGAGAGTGTAACCATGCATGGGAAGTGTGACTACTAAGGCGTGTAGAAAAGTCTTTGAAGACCAAGATGCGCACATGCTTGATTTAGAGAGTGACTGATGGAAAGATGAGGAATATATTTCTACAAAAAATATGGATTTATCAAACCAGGGCCACAAAACATGAGAAATGTGCATGAAGAGAGAAACCTAGGTGAAATATCACCTTCTTGTCTCACTAGCCTAGATGAGTCTTGACAACACACAATGGAAACTCTGAGAATGAACTCTTTCAACTGCTGCAGGCTGAAAGATAAATAGCAGCTTCTACAGGGGCAATTCCAGAGTCAACAGAGACCCAAAGGCAGGCCTTCTGCAAATGCTGGAGTACAAATGAAAATATTAAGGGGCCTAATGACTAACATTGACTGGCCACCGTGTTAAGCACACTTGCTCAAGTGCGCATTAACACAAATATCTAGTCAGCCGCTAACATGGCTCACATGGAAGTACAGACAGTATAGACATGGTCACGATGACCCACCGATTTCCAACTTGAGCATCAAAATCGTGGGAAGAAAAGGTGATTTAAGTGACTTTGAACATAGAATGGATTGTTCAGTAATGTGAATGCTGATTAAGCTTATTCCGCATTCACTGACTGAGATTCTAGTTTTATTTCACACATTTTTCGCCGGCTGTCTCCTTCAATACCGTCCAGCCACCACTAAACCACCATTAGATATCTCTTCTTTTCGAAATGTGTGCTTGTATTTTTCTCATTTCTAACTTTTATATATTTTTAAAATATTCAACTTTATTCAACAAACATTTATAATGTAATTCATTTGTATTTCAGGGCTGCTGTGTCCACAGTTTTCGCTCTACAGCCATCATTGTACCCTCAAAACGTAACCACCATTGTGTCTTTCCAATGACATGTCTCTCAGTGCTAAGAGATTATTTGAAATGTGTGGATCCAAGTGGAGGGAGTACCTTCTAACAGACCCATTGATATACATTGTATTTTCAGTTAGGAGCTCATCCCAACAGCAGGAAAGACTGCACTCTTTAAATTGCTCCTGTGACCACATTTTCTACACCAGGAACATAAAACACACACTGTTGTGTAGAACAAGTCCTTGAGACCCTCGTGATTCAAACAGTATTTTGAGTTACGGTCTTGGATTTAGAAGCTGTTTTTCAGCAGGTGGGCCACAGAGTAGCAGCATGTCAGTATTTGCTGCAGTCCAACTGAAAGCTGTTGGCAGCTGTTGGTGAAATTAAATGCACGGGAATGACAGAGCATTTGGATTGGCACATTCATTTCAGGGTTAGTTTTAACTGGTGGGTTTGTTTTCAGCAGACAGGTGGTTCAAACCTGGGCAGTTGAAGCAGCTGATGACTTTTACTATAATCTTTTTTGATTGGATGATTAGAACTGAAACCATTTACCTGTCTGTAGTGGATTCTCCCAAAATCTTCTAACCTAACCTAACTAGTGTTCCTGTTTTTTAGTCTTTATAGTTTATCTCCCCTCTGATAGGTTTGTAACTTAAACCTATTCGCTGGAACGTTGAAGACAATATAATTACACAGCATAGCAAGACACGAGTAGGCAAAGTTCTTCATGTTTCTCGTGCACGGGAGAGAACCGGACAAGCGCTGTTCCTTCACTTGACCCCAGTCGCTCTTGTCCACTCTCCCGTAACACTGCTCTTTTATTGAGGTTACATGAATATACATAGGTTCATTAACATATGACGTATACATACACACAAAGAGTACCTTGCCTGTGCGTTGTGTAAGCGTGTGTGTGTGTGTGTGTGTGTGTGTGTGTGTGTGGAGGGGGGGGGGGGGGGGGGGGGGGGTCAGAGTGTGACCCTATAAGGACTTCCCTAAACCTGCTGGTCTGGAAGTTTATCCTACCATAAAACAATAAGACAAGGTACGACCTCTCCCATGCTCCCAGAGTGCTCTGGAATGCACACAAAGTTTGCAGACTATTAAGGATCAAACCTCTACCAATCTAAAACTAATTATAAAACTCTAAGCATATATAAGTAGATATTTCTAAGCATAAATGATAATCAACAATACAAAACCTGACACCCTCTAACAGTCTTAAAATAAACCCCCCAAACAGTTAAAAATTAACAATGATTTTACCTGCAAAAACACAAACACTCAGCAAGTTAGTTAGTGTCAGCTGATAGCTTTCAAAATATTTCAATGAGCAACAAGATTAGAGTGAAATTTTCCCAGGCTATATTGGCAGATTTCCGTTCCCTTCAGTGACCATGTACAGTATTTATACTAGTATAAAGTACAGTGCAGTATAAAGTAGAATTCAGTGAATGAATCTAGCACTGACCATGAAAACCACAGCTGCTGTGCACCACGCCAACATAGTGGATTGCTATAAATTAACTACAGTACGGCAAGCTAACCTGCTTTTCCAACGTTACCACAAAGTTATTAGTATATAGGCTAGGTTAGTTAGTATACCTCAGTTTGTTCTGCAGGGTGTTTGACAAACAAAAATACATAGTTTATCAAAATAATTCATATAGACCCAATCTGAGTAATTTTCAGTTTGCCAGAGAGGGGAAGACATGAGGCAAAGGGCTGCGGGTCAGATTCAAACCCGGGGTGGCTGCTTTACGCCATATGGTCGGCTGATCAGATGGCGAACTAAACCGGCTCCCACCAATAAAGTGCCTTACTTTTAAATATTACCCCTCTTCTTCCCTTCCTGCCCTGTGTTTCTTACATCTTTCACCAGTAAAGTTATTTCTCACTCTTTCCTCTCCCAGACACACTGTGTGAAAGTGCACAGAAACCGTTTGAGTGATTTTTGTTGAGCTGTTAGATATGTTGAAATTACATGCTACAGTGTTTTACTCCCTTTATGCATGCTGCTTTTCTGCAGCGCTTGCTGAAGTACCACAGCAACAATTTTGGGACATCTGCACTTTTTCTAGCTCGCTTAAAACCCCTCAGTATAGCCCTATAAATGATATGTAAATATACTGTATGGTTGTGCCTGTGATAATCTTTTATGTGTTATTGTTCTCTCCATTTAGCTTAATGTTTGATGGCACACAGTGATGTGCAACAACAACAACAACAACTCAAATTAAACTAAAGTAGAGAGCATTTTTGACAATGTAAGGAGCAAAAAGTACACATACTATAAAAATAAACAACAACAACAACAACAACAACCACAACCACAACATTCAATAATCAAGTAACTCTAATAAAGTAAGCAAAGACGTATTTGTACTTTGTCAAAGATTTGGGACTTTGTGGGAAAACTTTCAGGGCTTAACCCCAATAAGACGTGATGCTGGGAAAGGTAGATGTTAGTTTGCTGTTCCTACTGTTTACCCTGACAATTAAATATTTTCTCTCACCTGTTATAAATAAGACAATTGCCAGACTGGATCCTAAAGCTAGTTTATTGACGAGGCAGCATTAAAACTGTAATTTAGTCATATGAGTGGACAGTAAAAGTTTTTTTTTTTAAAAAGGGGGAAAAAATAGGTAGAAAGTGTGGTTGACGCTTGTCTTGAATGGACAGCTAGAAGATAACATTGTCACATTGTCAAGTCTAATTCTCATTTGGTTTCAGTCTGCAAACACACACATGTGTAGTACTTAACTGACAAATAAGCCCTGGACAACTAAGCTTGCCATGCCATGCATGGTGAGAACATTTACATGTAGACTAAAAAATGCATATACAAGCACCTACCAGCATTTCACTTTCAACTCAGACTTGGTGATGATTCAATTTACAAATCCATAGTGAAACTTTGTGATTCCTTTACAGGAATAAAAATGCTTCACCAAACTGTGCATGTTTACCATTTCTTAATGTCAAAGCTTTGAGGTATTTTTGAAACCTAATCATCTTTGGGGCGATATACATATGCTTAGGGCTAAGTTATTGTCTTTGGATATAGTGCAGGTGGTTTCTAATAAGGCTGTAGGCCAACATATGAACTCGTTTGTAAAAGCAAGGAACTATGCATCTTTAAAAGAAAATCTCAACCACAGATTTTACAAGAAAATACCTTTTAAATGGTCAAATGGATATACTTAAGACACTTGGACTAAATAAACAAGCTGAAAGATGGAGCTCCAGCTTGACAAGAAAGGTTTTAATTGAGATGGTACCTTTGTTTATCTTGGCACAAAAACCAGAACCCATAGTTGTAGATAAGGAGAAATAAACTTACATACACAGGGTCTTATTTTCAACAAACCTTTTTTGGTTACATTTTTTCCAGAAATTTAGTTTTGGGTTTTTTTTTAGTTAACTAAAATGTTATTTCACATTTAGTTTTCGGTTTAGTGTTATAGCTAATTATAACAACCTTGACTGTGTGTCTGTAAAAACTATGCTTGCATTTGGTTTCTACAGGAAATACAGGAATGTGTGCATCTGCGTGTGAATGAGACATGAAATGTCACTTGCAGAACTCCAGCTGTTGCACAAAGAGCGCCAAGAAATATGAGGCACAGAGCCAGCCTGACTGAGGGCTGCACACCAATTGCTGCAGCCAGTCTTTTAAGGTAAGACAACCATAACACAGGAGAAGAATGTGAAGGTAAATTATTACACTATGCAGTATTTCATCATATTCTCTGCTGTGAATATGTACTTGACAAAGAAACGAATATGCCCTTGCTGTCACGGTCCGCTGTGACGGACCGAGTGGAGAATGCGTGTAATGGACGCAGGTGCGTACACAAGTGAACAGACGGGAGCGAGCTTTAACAGAAGGCGAGCCTTTATTATGGCTGAAAACAAGGTGTGCAAATACAGCAGGGATGGCGTGGCTAAACAAAAACCTAAACTGGGAACAAACTATGGTGAGGCTATGGCTTGGAAGACAACAGACCAGGGGCCCGTTCTTCGTACCTCGCTAAGTAGGTTAGCCGGATTAGATTGTTGACGATTTCGCGTGATCCTGGATCAGTCGGTTCCCCGAAGCTCATCCGGGACTTGCTGTCATAGCAACAGAGCCGTAAGCGTAAACCTGCTCGGGAGCAGGTTTACTTTATGTAAACAGGATTAGATCGCGGCCACGCAGGTATGTCCGCGTCATCATACGAAAGCAACAGCGATAAATAAATAACATCAATGTAACTGAAGATAATGCAGCACTTGATCCTTTTATTGATGTCACACAGATACATACAGGTCATTTCCTAAAAAAGGGAAATGTACTATAAACATTCTATTACATGTATGTGATTATTACAGATGTAATTCATATTTCAGAGTAGTAATTGTAAATTACTTCGTGTAATCAAGATGAGAGACCACGGCTATAAAATCCAAGGTGGATTTGGGAAGTCTGTCGCAGCCATGTCCTGTCCGTTTACGCGAGCAACCCATTGCGGAAGGTGCAAGATTGATAAGGAGAGTCCTCAGAATTCAGCATATATTGCGGGACAGACAGGATCCTTTAGCTCAGCGCGACAGTGTGCTCATTGAGAGATATCGATTTTCCCGTGAGGATATTATTTACTTAACCAACTTGTTGACGAGGGGGTGCAGGACCACCACCTGTCTTTTTTTGCTCTGCCCTTTTCTTGGTTGCTGTTATAAACAAACAAACAGATTATTTCAGGGTCTCTTTCCAAGAGACGAAAAGCAATATAAGTGATAAATATTACCATTCTGTAGAATATTATTATATTTCACTTTTACTTGTTCCCATGTTCTAGTGGGTCCTGTTGTGGCTCTAATGTGAAAGAGGATATAATATAACAATATAATATAATGTAATATAATATTGGATAATATAGTGTGATATGATAAATCTACCCTACCGCCTACTGGTGTTGGCCAGAGGGGCCGATGGCGCGATATGGCAGCCTGGCTTCTGTCAGTCTGCCCCAGGGCAGCTGTGGCTACAACCGTAGCTGCCTCCACCAGTGTGTGAATGTGAGAGTGAATGAATAGTGGCATTGTAAAGCGCTTTGGGTGCCTTGAAAAGCGCTATATAAATCCAATATATTATTATTATTATTATTAAATTACTTACGAGTGTAATTTGTCAGCAACTTTCTGCCAGCCCTCGCTCCTTGCTTTTGCAGCCTTTGCAGTGTTCCCTTGCGTTCTGATTAAACTCTGAAACTCCTGAAATCCCTCACTCAGGAGTTCTTGCTCTGCTGCCGAAAAATACCGAGCCGAGCGCGCTCCTTCGACATTTTCGCCGACCAATCAGAGGGTTGCCGATCAATGTTTCTACTATCGATGCGTAGCCCCTTTTACGACACCCAGTGATGTCACATTACTGCGTCCAGCTGTAGTAATCGTCAACAGCAGGTGTGTTCGGGGAACCGGATTAGCGAGCTCACGGTTAGCGCGATGATTTGATCTTGGATGTGTCATTTGATCTTGGATGTAGTAAACGACGTACGAAGAACGGGCCCCAGGGCCCTGTTTCAGGAAGCCGGTTTAGTGGAAAAACTGAGTAAGTATACCCTGAGTTAACGAAAACTCTGGGTTTTCGGTTTCACAAAGCGAGTTCAGCTGCAGCCTGAGTGAGTCACTATGACGACACACTCCGTGAAGCTAACCTGCCCCCTAGCAGGTTTACTACAACTAACCCTGACTGTCTCCGCCCCTTTGTCGGAAACCTGACAGTAGGAAGTGTCGGACATGGCGTGCCACTTCCTTGAAGAGCCAGTAGATCGTGAAGCCCAAATTCTCCGCAGAGCTCTCCGCCGGGAGAGAGTGATCAGAGCGCGTTTGGACATTTTATCATTTCCTGATGATTTTCTGTGCGAACGTTACCGTTTCTCAGCACAATCTATAAGTTATTTGGATAACATCCTCAGGCCATATATTACGCATGTGACACATCGCGGACATGCTCTCAGTTCATTGCATATTATTTGTATTGCACTTCGGTTTCTTGCAGACGGGAGCTTTCTGTATAATATTGGTGACGCTGAGCACGTTTCCAAGGCTACCGTCTGTCGGGCAGTCAGGAATGTTACAGTTGCACTGAAACGTCTCCTGTACACGTTTGTGGTGTTCCCCGGTCACAGACCCACAAGATTTATCAAAGAGGGATGCCACAAAATTGCAGGTATCAGGATGAACGAAACTTAATGTATGATGTGGTGATATTTGAACTACTACTTAAATTGTACATTTATTTTCAGGGTTCCCAGGCGTGATTGGCTGTACAGATGGCACTCACATTCCAATCATTGCTCCTTCAGTAAATGAAGGAGACTATGTGAACAGGAAGTCTTTCCACAGCATTAATGTACAGGTACATAGTTCCCTGTAGCATGTCAAACTAACAAATTATTTCATTATAGTAATGGATGCTAATTTGTGTTCTCTGCACTGTGAAGATCATATGTGATGCTGCCAACATTATCACAAATGTGGAAGCCAAGTGGCCAGGCTCTGTCCATGACTCACAAATATTCCGTGAATGTACACTGAGCACAAAATTTGGACATGGTGAGTTGAGAATACTTTAAAATATATAAAGACCAATTGCTTCAGGGACATTTGAACTGAAGTGTACCCTTCTGTCTTAGGAGAGTTCACTGGCTACTTGCTTGGTGATAGGGGGTATCCATGTTTACCCCATTTGCTTACCCCTTACCCTGACCCTGAACCGGGCCCACAGCAGCGATATAATCTGGCTAATTGCAGGACAAGAGCCAGAATTGAAATGACTATCGGAATGCTTAAGGCCCGGTTCCAGTGCCTGCAAAGACTCAGGGTCACCCCAGAAAGGGCATGTGACATTATTGTGGCATGTGTGATTCTTCACAACATTGCCACAATTAGAGGAGAACACTGTCCTTCTGAACCAGACATCAGCAGTGATCCAAACCATGAACATCCTGACCCTCCCACGGACATACAAGATGGAAGAGCAGTCAGAGACACCATATGTCACAATCATTTCTTTTGACCCATCACCTCAACATGTTGAAAGAAGAATAAACAGATTTTTTGTTCAACTGGCTTTATTGGTCGCCTGTATTTCCTGTACACAAAGTATTAAAAGATGTAAACCTCATAAAGTGTCTCTGTTGCTTCCTCCTCCGTAACAGCTGTCAATGTTTCTTCATTATTTTCCTGTAGTAAAGAAATAGACAACATTGCTGTTCTACTGTAAACTCATATAATCTGTGGAGTATTAAGAGTACTCACAACTGCATGTTGGTCTGGCTCAACAGGAGGCTGCACCAGATGCAGTACACCATCACCATCAACTGATAGAATATGAGGTTTATACAGGTCACTTATAACTTACAAGGGACCAAATGGCAATTAACAAACATACCAATCACCTTACACTTCATTGTCATTATGCTCTCAAAGACAACCAAGGCTGAGGGAAGGCAAAATCAGTCGGAAAATAACTTCACTACAAAATAATCCATTATGGTAAAGAGTTTATCAAATGAATGAGTAGCACTGCAAAGGTGACTGTGAAGAAAGGATGTATGCACATCATGTATTATTTTGAATTTACCCCCTATGTAGGCACTTGTGTCTTGCGGGGTTATTGCCTCAGAGGATGTCCCCGCAGAGATGCCTTCGGCCACAGGGCGCCCACTGTTTTGGCTGAGGGCCAACTGCTCAGCCTCTGTGAGTGGTGGTGGTGGAGGACCCCCACCTGTTTTTCGGGCCTCCGCTTTTTTTCTGTTGGCTATAACGGGCCACATTTGAGCATACAGAGTAAGCAAATATGTACTTGTAATGTGCTCAGATAATTTCAATAAGTGCTTACAGAAAGAAAATTAATGTAGCCTCTAACTGCAATTGATTTACATGGGACAAACAGACCAAGCACTATGGCTCATAATACAATTACACCTTACCTGTTTGGACTATATTTTTATATTTCATTTTTACTTGCTGCCAGGC
This sequence comes from Aulonocara sp. 'chitande type north' Nkhata Bay, assembly GCF_057382095.1. Lineage (NCBI taxonomy): Eukaryota > Metazoa > Chordata > Actinopteri > Cichliformes > Cichlidae > Aulonocara > Aulonocara sp. 'chitande type north' Nkhata Bay. The sequence goes on along the minus strand of NC_141346.1, from coordinate 57,703,663 downwards.
ACGTTTGGGGCCTGTTGGGTTGCACCTGCGCTCACATCACATCACAAAATAAAATGTATAAAATAACAAATAAAATAACATATGATAAAATAACGTGTTAAATGGGTGGGAATCCCTCGATCAATGTTTAAATTAACACTCACGCATTGACTCTGTCGGCTATGTTTTGCCATGCATGCTTTTGCAGCTGTGGCTGTGTTACTTTTTTCCGCGGAATTTGCATGTTATCGGCATATGCTGCCATCAGAATTTCGGCCTCAAGCGCTGTGAAATACATTGACCGCGCCTTCTTTCCCTCCGTCTCCATGGTGACTCGCTTAATCTGTGCTCCGCTTATCAGGGCTTTATGTATCCTCGTCCGCGCGCTTCACTTGGGGTTAAAGCAACTCCGCGTTGACTGAACTAATTGTTATCAGCCTTTCTGAAACGGAATATTCCGAGTTGGACAGTTCGGGGTTACTCAACCGTGAGTGTCGTTTTTCACTCTGAGTTTTCCAAACCGGCTTCCTGAAACAGGGCCCAGGCATGGAAACACAGAGGGTGGGAACACAGACGACGCGACACAGACTGTAAGAAACACAGAGACTAAATACACATGAGGGATGATCAGGGGAAGTGGCCACACATGGGAACGCAGCTGACACACATGAACTTAACGACAGGACAGGAGGAGTGAGCTGAATACACAGACAGTGAATGCAGGCCTTCAAAGTAAAACAGGAAACATGAGACATGAACCGGGGAGACGTAGTACAGGGGGAGGTGACATAACTGACAGCATGAACTTGACAGTACAAGACACACAGACATAAACACACGAAGGGCAAGGGAGACGTAATGCAAGGGTAACATAATTACAAAAAGGACTGGACTACCTTAAAGAACCTAAGCAAACAATAAACATCAAAATAGGTTAAGCATAACACACTGGGTCACACGACCCAGGACCATGACACTTGCAGGTTACAGGAGAGGAGAAATGTGAAAAAGGTGAAAAAGTGTTGTGTGTTCCAGTGTAAGAGCTGATCTGGCCAGTAAATATGCTGAGAATCTGTGCATAAAAGCCTACCAAAACACTCACTTTCTAAAAGTGCAGCAATTTCACCAACTTTCTTTTCTCCTGGATATCACTTCTAAAACTACTTACAGCTTAGATCAGAAGGCACAGTTCAGGGTTCTTTAAACTTTCTGTGTTTTGTTCTTACAAAAATCCTTTTGTAGTGGGTCTAAAGCTAGCCTTCCCAGAGACTAACAGTTCATTTCCTGTACTCTCGCATGCCCCATAGAAGCCAAGCATTACTTCTGTGATTAATTCAGAAGTAAAGATCCAGACAACCTTGTCATCTTGTTCAGTGCTTCAGTGCTAAGCTGTACCTCAACACAACTGAAATGAAGAAACTGGCTGTATGCCCGGTCTAACACACAAACAATGGGATTTATGAATGTTGATGAAAGACAATACAATATGTATTCCACGTGCACTTCCTGGTCACTGTTCACTGTGGTGTTTATTAATCTCATTTAAGAAGTGAAGACTTTGTTCCAGAACCACCAGATGAAGCTTAGGAGGCAAAAGACAGATAACACCTGGTTATTAGAAAGCTATTTCCTCTATAAGAATGGCCCATTTTTTGTGCATGTAGTCACCTTCCCTCACACAACTCACAACACAGTGGGATGTGTGTTCCTATATTTGTAGAAACACAAAATAAACAAACAGTTGTGATAGACTAAACTTCAATTCAGTTTTATTTATACATTTACTAATTCTGAAATTAATTTAAGTCATTACCTGTTTGTGTTATAGTTTCTGAGCTGAAATGAGGCCTAGCATAAAAAATGTTTCAACCAGCATGCAGGAGGTGGGGGTGACCTTTAAACAGACATCCCCACTGAGTCTGGCCTTCTCTGCATCTGCTAGTTACTCCACCAGGTTCTGAAAATAGTAACAGACTGAAAAGCTCAACAGGCCCCACATGGTTTGCTGGGCACAGGTATCAGCCATTATGAACGTAGTGCATTCAGCTCAGCGGATGCAGATCTGATATAGATATAATGTACTATATTTTTTCAATTAAGAGATGTTCATTTTAGCAATAAAAATATTGTCTCTCCATTGGCTTATTTAGCTAAAAACTGAGCTGAATATTATCAGTGACTCTGTGGTGTAGTTGTTAACACATTTGCATTACATTTAAAAGATTATGTAAGGTTTTTTAGAGTAGTTATAAAATGCTAAATTGTCTGATCGCATCTAACGAAATGGCTAACAGGCTTTGATCAAAGTCCAGTATCTGTTGGTGTTCTTGCCAGATTCTTCAGTTCTGTAGGGACTTAAGGGTTAAGGTCTGATCACATGTTTAAGCACAGAGAACAAGTGAAGTGTATGAGTTTCATGGCGCCAGAACAATTCCTGAGAGGGCTTGATGCCAGCACCCACAGTCTCTATTATGAAACATGACTGGGACTGTAGTCCTTTGATACAAAACCAGAGAGCTGTTAATACAGACCAACAGAGGCTTTGCAAGTGATACCAGTTTGGCTCTCGGAGATGAGGGCTGGACTGAAGTTACAAATGACCTCAAGCCAACCAACACTATTTGAGAGATTACAGTTCTCCTAACACTATGTCTCTAGATTTACTGCCTGCATGTGGCTAATTACTGTGATTGCAACTGGTTTAATTCAACCTGGAATATAGATTGATTGTTTATCCTACCATCTCCCACTTAAACTGGTTAATAAAATGGTCACACAGGAATGACAGCAAAAACTTTAAAAATCAGATCTGAGTGATGGACTGCATACTGGTTTTGCAATGAGAAAAGGCCAATCATTTTACGGAAGAGTAACAACTGAAAAGATAAAGAAAGATGAAATTAAACATTTGGATATAATTTAACCCAAAATTTAACTTATGATAAACAACATATCAAATGCTAACTTTCACACAGTATTGCTATTCTAACACTTTGTCTGACATTAATCCTTTGTGTAACATAAACACACAACTGCCCACAATTATAAAATAATATCAGATGTCAACAGCACAAAATACTGTCAATTTTAAATATGATAAATATTTCACTGGCAAGAAGGTCATCACTGCTTCTCCACCCCAATTTGTTGCTGCTATCAAAATCAAAATGTTCTCATTTTTTTCCTGTTTACAGGTTCTGTATGTCTATTATTATCTATTATGAATAAAATATGGGTTTCAAATCATTGTATTTTGGTTTCACACTGCGTCACAACTTTTTGGATGCTGAATCAGCTGATGCAAGATATACAAGTTGAAGACTGCACATTGTGTCATAGAGAAAAAGACTTTACTGAGCTTTTGGAGAGTCCAGTGATGAATGGCAACATGCTTGTGGTTGAGGAAAAGACATCAGGCTATGACATGTGTGATGAGTTCACTCCTGTGGTTTTACACACTCGTTACTTCCTATAGCTAGGAGGAAAGCTGAAGGGATTGCATTAAGAAGTGCTTTAGAACATCTACAGGGAACTTGAAAAAGGTCGTTTATGGAAGGATGTGTTGTTATGGGTCCATTGAATGTGTTTAATCCTCTTGAGCCTTTTTATGTGAGGATGCGTGCAAGGGTCTGTGGCTCATAGTCTGTGACTGCAATTAATGCAGAGTTGTGTGGCTTCAAGTAATTCTATTCTCAAGTAGTGAGAATAGAATTTATTTTCTCCTGCTAATCTGGGTCCCAGTTGCAGCCTTTGTTTCAGTCTAAGCAGAGACCCTGGGACCTCCCTTTCTTTGGCCATCTCCTCCAGGTATTCTGGGTGGGACACTGAGATCTTCTCAAGCCAGCTTCAGTATGTTCTTAGTCTGCCTAAGGATCTCTTCTCAGTTGGTTGTTCCCAAAACACTTTACCTAGGAGGTATTTTGGGAACTTCATTCTGATCAGAATGAGGAACGTAGTCATTCTGATCAGGTGCCCAAACCACCTCAAATGGCTCAACTGTAGAAAAGCAGCAGCTCAACTTGTTTGTTTAGCATATGTGCAAATGTCCAAAACAGTCAGGACCCATTCCCCAACCTGAAGATGCAGGAAGCAATGTCTTATTCACTGGAGAGAACCCTAACATATAGGCACCTAACTGCTGGCATATGAGCATACACTTTTCTGCATTCATCTTCCATTAAAACGAACTCTAGTTGTGGGCTGTACTTCACAAAAAGATTAGTTTCAGAACCTAATATCTCCACTGAGGTGAGGCCACACATGTGTATTTCCTATCTTGCAACCTGTGGTGTAAGTTCCAGCTGTTTCTCCTCCTCCTACAACCAGTCCACCCCCTCCCTAGGCAAAATAGCGCCTGACTCCTACAGGTGGTGGGCCCACTAGAAAGATGGGCCCATGTGGATAATTCAGTCAGAGCCTGGCTGGTCCCCACGAGTTACCACAGTTCATTTTAAAAGATGTGTAAATAAAAATACTTTCTGACAGTTTGATGTGTGGTGTTCATATCCTGTGTCAGTCTGGGGACCTTGTTAATGACACCAGCTGCAGCTGGAAAGAAGCCATTTTTCATGAATCACAAGTTTCCCAAAGAAGGTTCGAAGCTTTTCATTAATTTTGGAAGAAGTTTGTCAAATCTCATCTGCCCACTTAGTGGTCCTGGAGGTGTGCAGGTCCCGCATGGCTTTCCTCCTGAAAGAAAAAGACAATTACTGACTGAGAAAAAAAACAACTATGATAAAATAATAATAATAATTTAAAAAAAATAGCACATAGACAAACATAGCAAAAAGAGAAGTACAGAGCCAACAAGACTTAAAAGCTAGCATTAACTGAAGTTGTCTTTCTTTTGTTTTGCAATTTTCTGTTTTGCAGAGTGACTTTTCCAAGTCTGCATACAATGGTTGTTTGGACCCCTTTAGGATTAACAAAACGTGGTATCTACAATATTAACTTATTAATTCAGTCATTTGTGCAGTGACACATTACATTAATATACAGTCAATTACAAGGTAGAAAGGTCTTTAATTATTCTACACTGCTCTCTAGTGTCGAAAAAATTGTAATTGTAAGCGTAACCTAAAACGTCATCAAAATCGCGACGCAATATCACACGCATGCGCAATAGTGTGGAAGCTGACAAAATTCAAACTGGGTGGCGGGTAGTTGAAGTCGGTAGACGTAGAAGAAGAAGAAAATAAAGAGTACAATCTATTTACTGTTGAGAGCTAGACCAAAGCGTTAAGAAAATGACAAGCACGTTGAAGGGAATTACTCTCAAAGGAAGCGCGGAGTTAGTAGCCGAGTTCTTTTGTAAGTATTTCTGTTATTTCGTCTTTTAGTCGCTCGTTTTCGACACCGAATAATTTGTAAAGACTGTCTTGTTGTCTGCCCTTCTATTGAGAATCGTGAACGTACCCCATACATCGTTTCTATTCTACCGAGCTAATATATTAATTGATTCCCAGTTAGTTTTCTCTCGTGTTATTCGCTTTCTTGTGTAGTTGTTTTTGTAATCTTCTGTGCCTTTCAAGTTTGAATCATATAAGCCTCTAAAGTTTACGAATACTGGAATTCCGGCGTATTTGAAGCCTTTGATTTCCCCATTGTCATTCACAGCTTTCGGCATCAACAGCATCTTGTACCAACGGGGCATCTATCCTCCAGAGACATTCACCAGAGTTACCCACTATGACCTGAGTCTCCTACTAACTACCGACCCCAAGCTGAAGAGCTATCTGACTAACGTGGTGTCTCAACTTAAAGGTATCTCAATAGTGGGCTTCCCCACTCGTGACACAACTAAGGAGAAAGTGGAATAACTGTGGAACTGAGTGAGCTAACCAACTGCGGTCTGAAGGCACTCCAGTTGTAGTTTTGGGCTTCGAGTTCTGTAGCTATATCTACAAGGCTGCTGGCTTACGGCAAGAAATCTTACTCACGGTTATTTTGGTCACTATGGAGATGCTTTTTTTCTTCGTTTTACATATTTACTCTTAGACCTTGAAAAAAATGTGGACATATTGTACTTAAGAAAAAAAAACAAAACTTCAGTCTACTTTACTTTAAGTGGATTTCCTTGAACACCAGATAGAAAAGAAAAAACGTAATTGGCGAGAACTGAGCTCACAGCTTGGTGGGGAGTGACTTTGGATTTTTATGGAGAAGGCAAAGTAAAGGCAAAATCCGTAGTGAAGTACAAAATAAGATGATGTTTGTGAACAATGAATGATTTTGTCAATTTATTTTGCTAATTCGGTGATCGTCTTTACTCAATAAATAGTAACTTGTTAGTTGCGATTGCTGAGTAGGGCCACGTGGTGGTGCATTTCCCCCTCCCCTTTTTGTTGCGTTGAATTAGATCAGAGTCAGAATCGGAAAGACTTTATTTATCCCCAAGGGGCAATTAACGTACAGCAGAGCAGCATGATGTTGAAGATGAACGCAGATGCCTATGAGACTCATGCCTGAGATTTTAATTGGTATGACCTGGCATCTTATGATCAATGTTAAGTAACATACAAAGCAGCACACGTGAGTTTCCATTCCCATGTTACACAAATTTGTGTTAAGCTACTCTTAGGCTCTTGTCAGGTGAACTACAAGCTATTTCTGGTTAAAAACGCTAGATTTTTAATTTTTGATTTACCAATTTTTGATTTTGCCATAAATACTTATGTATGTGAATGAGGAAGGAGATCGGTGCACCCTTTTCTGTCCAAGGTGATGCCATTGTAATATTTTATTTTATTTTTTTCCTAAATCCAATGCAATGCAACTGTTGATGGCTGCCTCCTCAGGTTTCTTCCTGTTAAAAAGAAGTTTTTTTTTATTCCCATCAATGCCTAGTGCTTGCTGTTCTGGGATCATCTGATTGTTTTTCTTTTTAGGCCTGTGGGGTCTTTACTTTAAAGTATAAAGTCTCTTGAAGCAACTGTTGTGATTTTTAGTGCAATGTAAATAAAACTAAATGGAGTAAATATCTCTGAATTGTCAGTTCAAGTTTAATGTAATTCGTACCAGAATATTCATATTTTTGGGTGCATATGTCAAATCACTCAAGCTCTCAATTGTGTAATGCTAAGAGTAGTGAAATTACAGAATACAAATCAATCATCATTTTTCTCACAGAAATTGTGATCTCTTGGATACTATATCCAAGAGATCAATATTTTGTATCCACAACTATTGTGGATACAAAATTCTGTGCATGTTTGTATTATGTTTTTAGGGTATTTAACTACCTCTCACTTTGCATAACAAACTTTAATAAGTGTTGCTTGCTCTTTTGGTGTTGCAGAGTGGCTGTTTGAGTGCACTGTGCAAAAGCTGGTGTTGGTGATCACGTGTCTGGAAACCAACGAGGTGCTCGAGAGATGGCAGTTTGACATTGAGTGTGACAAGTCGGCTAAAGAGAGCAGGTCAGGACCTCTATTACCTTTTTTGTTTGTTTGTTTTGTTTTAAAGGCTCCATGCTAATGGTCATTAATTTGCTGTCTTCTAATTCCAACACCTGGCATGTTGCACTTGTACTTCCCCCACCGTCAGTTTGAGTGGAGTGATATATTATATAAATTGTTTTGAGCTTCAGGTACCCCAGGTGTGGACTATCAGGTTCCTGATTGGCAGTACCTGTGCGCATGGACTCTGCAACAGTGATTAGCTTGTCTCATTACAGAGAGATATTGAGATGAGATTCTGCAACCAGTGGCAATCTGGGACATGAAAGATGATAATGCTCAGCCCACCGAAGAGTGTGGTTTATCAAACTACCGCCAGAATTTGGGAGTAGGGAGGATGCAATGGTCTGCCTACAGTCTAACCAATTGTCGTTTAGTTTTGTGCTGTTTGTGCCAAAGTGATCAACATAATTAAGCTGGCTGGCTTACAACAAATGCTGGTGTGATCAGTATGAGAAGGAGCTGCCAGGCTGTTCTCCAATCAGTTGTAGCAGATGACTGCCTCTTCCTGAGCCTGGTTCTGCTGGAGTCGTCTTCCTCTTTAAGGACAGTTTTTGAGAATCTGCTATATCTTGACATGATTGTGTTGCACAGTTCTTAGATGCACATTCATGCTGTTGTTACTCAAGCAATGATATTAAAACCTTAACTGGTATTTGGCAAATTAAGGTCAACCCCTGCAGCAGCATGAACTCATGCTGTGTGTCATCTGCAGCCTCAGTAGCAATCTGACCAGGTTGTGTTCAGTTTTATATAAGCCCTTTCCACTGCAGTGTCAGATTTCCGTGGCTTGCAAGAGAGAATCCATTGTTGGCTTCTTAGGTTGCATCCCATGAGCCTCAACATTAGGTGTGTTGTGAGTCTGACTGCTTTTATGCTTGGCACTACTGTATAGAATTAATATAGCCATTCTGTCAACTTCACCCAATTTGGTAATTCTCCTCTGGCCTCTTCAATTAGCACTGGATCTTTTAGATCAGTAGTTTAGTTTCTTAAATCAGAATAACTCGTACTGCTACTAGCTAGCATGACGGAGTTTATACAGCTGGGTGGATGCTATGATGTTACTGATAGTGAACTTTATTTTCTTCATAAGGTTAGTTAGTAGAGTTGCCAAACGCCCCGTTAAAAAAAAGAATCGTCCCGCATTCAGAGAAAATATTACGCGTTTCGTATTGAGCTGAAAAGGAGCACAGTTTGTCCCGTACTTCAGCTACAATGAAAAAATAAACACACAAAGCTGGATTTATTCTGTCGTTACGCTGTACAGCTGCCTCTTCTTCTCTCATCCGCTCCCCTCCCTCTCCTGTTGCTACTTCAATCATGAAACTGATCAATGATCAGCTGATCGTCTCTCTTGTTTGTTTTTTATTGCCCACTTTGCGCCAGAAAGAGGAAACTGCCGGATGTCGCGTTAAACAACAGCAGCATGTTTAAGCTTGATCAGCTGTTAGAATTTATTTAACATTAATTTCTACTATCAGCTGATGTTTGCTGGAGCCACAGCTGTAAAAGCTGCTGGTCATGGTGTCGGTTTGGATATGTGGTGAGAGGGAAACATGAAGATGAAACCAGGAGATGTCCTTACTGAATCATCAGAGCCGAACAGGTGATGGAGAAACAGGTTTACCTTTTAGGTGACATGAATGAGCTGAAGGGAAGTTATAAGGGAAGGAAGAAATACACAGATACATCTGTAGATTTGAGACAGAATTCACAATGTGTTTTTGGGACTTTCAGGTGTTTGGACCAATGTTTTATTTTCTGATCAAACCAGAAAGCTTTAATGAGCAGCTAGACTTGTCTCACATTAACTGGCTGAGTTAATGCCAGTTAATGCAACGTCGAAGCAGCTGGAATCCATATATGTGCGTGTTCATGGAGCTGCATTTTCACCTGCTGGACATCACTACCTGACAAGTTTAACTGTCTTCAAAACATTACAGAGGCCTTATTGACAGTATTTGGTTCTACATATCTGTGTGAGCAGATTTCCTCTCACATGAAGAGTGTCCTCAGGTAGCCGTCTGAATGCTGGATGCTCGGAGCCCTGTGTCTCTGAGTGGGAGACCAGAGATCAGAGTGTATTAACAAACATGCCATATTGGCTCAGTTTATTTTTCTTATCATTGTTGCGAGGAGACCATAAATAGCATTTGTATTTTCTGTTGTACAGTTCATTTGCTGTTATGGATGAAAAGTGTCTTTTTATTTTTTTGTTTCAAAATAGCTGAAAGCTATTCGCTGATAGCTGCGAACTATAAAGTGGTTCTATATAGTGTGTAACTGTTAATATAGAGCGTTATTCAATTTCTTGCTAATACAATCATATGGCACACTGACTTCTGAGGACATTTTAGATGCACTCATCATCAGAAAGGTTGCCTACCCCTGCTCTAAGGCATCTGGACAGATCTGTTTACTTACACTTATTGACAGGAGTTGAATGGTGCAGACTTTGGGTTGGTTGGCTGATTTGTCAACACAGATGTGAATTTGTATGTTTGCAGTGGATTAGTTTTTTTGTTTTGGTTTTTTGCAATAAAATGACATGAAATTTGTACTTTAGAAGAGTCTTTACAACAGATTATGTAATTTGGTTAAATGAGCATCTGTCATTACACTCAACTATTGTTTGACTAATAAATAATGCATGTTAACTGAGTTCTCATGTGTCTCCCAGTGCACCCAGAGAGAAGTCCATTAAGACAATTCAGCATGAGATCCGCTCAGTTATCAGACAGATAACAGCCACTGTTACTTTCTTGCCCCTGCTGGAGACGCCATGTGAGTAATGAGACTTTTGACATTTGAGCCTTTGATGTGGTGGTTGGGTAATAATTTCAACTCCTCCCCTCAGGTGCTTTTGACCTCTTGGTTTATACAGACAAGGACCTGGTGGTTCCAGATAAATGGGAAGAATCAGGGCCGCAGACCATTGACCAGCCAGAGGAGGTGCGTTTGCATTCCTTCACCACTTCGATCCACAAGGTGAACAGCATGGTGGCGTACAAGAAGACTGAGTCAGCTTAAACATCTAAACCACATGAGCTGTTACAGCACCGACCACTGATCTAACACTGCCGTGTCTTTGTTCACTGCCTGTGCGTGACTGGACAACGAGGACCTGTTTTCCTTTGTTGAGCTTCACTGTGTCTTATTTGTCAATATGATAAGGACATGAAGGAAATGTGTTCTTTCTACATTGATGTAAATATTTCTGCCACGTGGCATTTGTCTGTAGAAAACAACTGTCTTTTCTTTAGTCTTTTGCTTTCTTTCATTCTTTCAGTCTGTTTTAGAAGATAGTGGTATATATGTTGAACTTTTATAAAATGACATAAATAAATGCATTTTGCTTTTTCCCAAAGAAGTGATTCTGTGGTTTTCTTTTGTTCAGGAGGTGCCAAGGTTTTTCATCGTGTTATTTATTTTGGAGCATTATATAAAAGATATCACATGGTTTTTGGAGCCTTGAGACGATGCCGTCTTGGGGTGCATTTCAATAGTATAAGCTGACCTTTTCATCAAGGTCAAGAAAGAGAAGTTAGTTTGGAATGCACTCTTTTTGTAATGTGTTTTAATAACTGGAAAGCACACTGACATCCATCCATCATTCATTGCTTGTTTAGTACATTTGAGAAATTATAGACAGCACACAGGAGACATAGTAAATAAGTATTATTTAATGGGACATACTATTCACTTCGCTCACAGTGTTGAAAGGTGTCGACAGTTGCAGATGTGTAACACCATCATAGTACCGTATCAGCATATTACATTTTGCAAAAGAAAACCCACAATTCTCTTACCTAAAAAAATCCATCCATCTGTCGTGTAATGCCCTCTCATATACATGCAAAAGAAAAAACTGACAACCAAGCAGTGAGGGGTTTTTTTTTTTTTCTCCAGAGAGCACAGAGGCTAAGCTACAGGCACAAGTAAAATAGTCCTGGAGACTTATTCAATGTACAAATGACAACCACGGACACAAATTAACTTTCTGAGCATGTACATCTACAAAAGTGCTTGAGTTTAAATGAGTCTGTCATGTCCATTAGTAAGCTGTTCATTAAATGCACCTATGTGGCTCCTCATCAACAGTTTATTGGCTGGACAATTAACTGTTTTACCAGTTCTGCTGATTCAGCAGTTTCATTTACCAAAACATTTCAGAACTTTTTCTTTTCTGCATTAAAAAAAAAAAGTTCTGAAGGTTAACAGTAGCATCCTTCAAAACTAGATATTAACAAACATTCTAGGTGTAGAGAAAAATGTCATAGTAATGTTGCATTTTCTATTTATTCCTAGTGTGGACATGCTGAAATCACTTTTATTGAGGAGTAATTGTTCCTTCTTGCAGGATCAGCAAAAACCTGCATTTCTAGATAACATTTTCTAGATAATTGTGTGCTTTGACAAAAGAATGACCTTACAATATAGACTCTAATAAATATATAAAACAAAAATAAATATGCAATAGTTAAGACAGTGAATAAAATGTACGAAAGACTCAAACCCACGTCGTGTGTGTGTGTGTGCCGTGAAGACATAACAAGTCTATAAGATTATTGTGACACTAGTATACTACTAAGTATATAGTAGTTGCATTGTTTTCATCCCACTAGAATGGTGCTAATGGTGCTAAAGCTCCATGAACACTGGAAGCGACATACTGAATACAGACCATTCAAAGTGAATCACATCCCACAACTTCAAGTGATTACAGATGAAATAACCACAGGCAAATTCTTTGACTGTTCAGGCAGAGTAGAAAAGTGCTAAATAAGAATCAGTCCGTTTACCATTTCCTATTTGCTAAGGGAAGATTTTTTTTTTTAACCGAAGCAACTACCAATAGGAATAAAGAATACATATGAACTGGAAGTAAATATGTAGAGCTTCCAGTGTATGCAGCTTAACCATTCAGTGTTCCCTAAAGTTCACTACCTTTCACAGATAGTGTAGGTGAGACCATCAATATGAAAGCCACTCTATGCAAAAATAACAATGTCTATGGTAATAAATATAGCTTAGTGCTGACTTTGTTATTATCTCTGGTGAGTGAGAAAAAATGGTGGTGACAGGATAAAATGACCATGACCTCAGAAACCATGCTTTCTTGTTATGGACACATTTCATTCCTTTCTGTTCATGGTAGGGCTTAGCTGTAAAACTAGCATACAACTTTTTAATGAATGTTTGATAGTGGGGGTGGAAAGGTACAACTTTGATGTTATTTAATAGTTTATCTATTTTTATCTGTTGTGAAAAGTACTCACAAGAATTACTGATACTGAAGAGAAACCTGGGGGTTGTTCTTATTTTACAGTAAACCTGACCTCTGACCTTGATCACCTTGACTTGAGAAGGTCACAGGACTCAGACTTATACACTATTTTAGGTAGCTGCACCTGTGGTATCAATTTCAGAATCCTACACAAGTTATCTGATTCACAAACTTGGGTGTTGATGCTGCCCGCCCGTCTGGCAGCGTAGCCCCAAAATGATGAGGAAGATAAGGAACATTTCTTTGAATTAAAATTTTTCTAAAGTGTTATACTTTATAGGGAAATTGGTGAATTTAACATGGAAAAATTTCTTTATTTGCATAATTTTCAGTTTAGAAATCTGAACTTTGAGGCATCAGACAAAGAGCGATTCAGAAGACCCCTATGAGCAGAACACCAAGGGAACAGTTCACCCTGCCCGGGATAGGGTTACTGGGGCCCTGCCCTGGAGCCAGGCCTGGGGAGGGTGCCCGCGGGCAAGTGTCTTGTGGCCAGACCTTAGTCCATGGTGCCCGTCCGGTCACAGCCCGAAAAAGTGACATGGGCCCATCATCCTGTAGACCAACCAACCCCACGGCTTGGGCTCTGGAACCAGTCCCCTGGAGAGGGCTTGGACTCTGTCTCAGTCTAGTTGTCCCTGGTGAGAGGCGGGCTGGAGTGGGTATCCTAGTATTCCCTCAGGTTGCTGCCTGTACGTGGTGAAGAGAGAGCTGAGTGTAAAAGCAAAGCTTTCAATTTACCGGTCGATCTACATCCCTACCCTCACCTATGGGTATGAGATGTGGGTAGGGACTAAATCCTTGGCTCCTCTGTGAGGTGTACCGGGCACGTCCCACCAGGAGGAGGCCCCAGGAGAGACCAAGACCACTGGAGGGATTATATCTCTTGGCTGGCCTGGGAACGCCTTGGTGTTCCCCTGGTCAAGCTGGAGGAGATGGCAGTAAATGGTTCTTAACAGTGCTTTTCTACTCTTCTGAGCACTCAAAGTGCTTTACACAACTTGTGCATTCACCCATTCACACCCATTCGCACAAACACATTTCCTTAGTGCTTTCTAACTAACATTCACACAATTCAATTCAATTTTATTTATAGCGCCAAATCACAACAAAAGTTACCTCAAGGTGCTTTATGTTGTACAGTATATCCTATAATAATAGATACAGATAATAGATATCTATGTTTTTAGATATAAACAGTGAAACCAGCATTACCAGAAGGATATCTCATATGTTGATCTCCTCAGTAAGGAGTGTTTGCTTGTTGTGTCACTGTAACATCACGAGCTGCAGAGCTGCTGAGATAAACTGAATGACTGACCTTATGTCCATAAGTTTACAACCCAACTATATCTTCTGTGGGTATTTAAATATTTAAGGAGAAAATAAGAATTAATTTCTTTCAGGTCCATCCATCCATCCATCTTCATCCGCTTTGTCCGGGGCCGGGTCGCGGGGGCAGCAGGCTAAGCAAAGAGGCTCAGACCTCCCTCTCCCCAACCACCTCCTCCAGCTTATCCGGGGGAATACCAAGGCGTTCCCAGGCCAGCCGAGAGATATAATCTCTCCAGCGTGTCCTGGGTCTGCCCCGGGGCCTCCTCCCGGTGGGACATGCCTGGAACATCTCACCCAGGAGGCGCCCAGGGGGCATCCTTGTCAGATGCCCGAACCACCTCAGCTGGCTCCTTTCGATGTGGAGCAGCAGCTGCTCTACTCTGAGCCCCTCCCGGATGGCCGAACTTCTCACCCTATCTCTAAGGGAGAGGCCAGCCACCCTTCGGAGGAAGCTCATTTCTGCCGCTTGTATCCGCGATCTCGTTCTTTCGGTCACTACCCACAGCTCGTGGCCATAGGTGAGGGTAGGGACGTAGATCGACCGGTAAATTGAGAGCTTCGCTTTTACACTCAGCTCCCTCTTCACCACGACGGACCGGTGCAGCGTCCGCATTACTGCAGCTGCAGCCCCAATCCGTCTGTCGATCTCCGGCTCCCTTCTCAATTTCTTTCAGGTTCCAATGTAAAATAAGTAATCTATATAATATATCAGGCATTACCCCTTTTTGCTTCTGTTTTGGTTAAAAAAAAATGCTGAAATAGGAGAGAAATGATCAGACTATCAGAAAAGAAGGAGCATGTGCCTCTGTCTGCTATCATCTGGCCAAACCATGGTCACACTGCCACCTGCTGGGACAAAGATGTTATGACAGCTACAGGATTGTTTAGAAAATAGAGAGGCCTATTTAGTTGAAATTAATTATTTTAGGGCATTTTCAAATGAAAGTATTTCAATATGTAGTAAAATGATGTATAAATTATTTTTTAAAGTATAAATTATTTCACACAAACTTGATCACATATAAATATAAATGAACCCCAAATCAACTGTGTAGTATATTCATTTCATAATTTTTCAGCACTAACTCATAATATTTTACAAGGACATGGTTTCTTTATATATATTCTAATCTTAAGCACTTAAAGTGTTCATGACACATTCATTCAATGCTTCAAACATGGGGGCTATAGGTGGCGTGTACTGTCTTACCCACGGGCACTTTATCATGCAGAATGGAGGAACCTGGGACTGATCCACTGATTTTCTGAATATTGGATACGTGCCCCATAAACATTACAGGGTGTATAACCCACTTAATAAATAATTAAATAATAATAATAATAATTTTCTTAGCAACATATTCAGTCATGGTTGTAGGTGCACCCAGGAGAGCACGCCATGTCATCACAGAGCCTCGGTTTATGTTAACATAAATGTAGCAATTTCAAATTTGACCTGATGATGGCAGTGGTTTTTCACACCTACACTGCCAAAAGCCAGTTAGTTAGAAGTGTGTGTGTGTGTGTGTGTGTGCGTGTGTGTGTGTGTGTGTGTGTGTGTATGCCTTATTTTCACACTTACTGTCAAATTTGGTAGAGAACGACTCTGTTGACCTGCAGCCCTGATCATAGGCTCTGAAAATGGATTTGTATAAAAACTCTCAGTCATTCCAATATTTTTCTCAGCTCCACTAAAACAAGATGTAAGTCTGCACTATAATCCCATCTTGGCAAACATCTGGACAAAAAGGAACGAGGATGAAAAGATAGTGTACTGTGAAAAAGCCTTAAGCCTAAAAGTCTTTATTCCCTTATTTCCTAGGACTCAAAGTTTTAGTCTAGCCTTTGACCTTTGTGAGGAGTTGTGCTTTCTGAGTGCTCTTGTTATTTTTAAAGTGTTATTGACTGTTACGTGCCTGTGTTGGTGGGTTATCTGTTTCTTAATGTGTGTATGCAAATTCACCTGTGCAGGGGCTCGGCTGTGATTGGTGGATCTAAGGAACGGCCTGATGTAACTGGTTCCTGCTGTGGACATGGACTATAAAAGGGCGACCGAACAGCTGTGGTGCGGGGGGTGTGGCAGACTTCAGCAATAGCTATTTGGTGAAAGGGTCGGGCATGTGTGTGAAGTGCGGGGCAAGTAGGGGTGAGCTGCCGATTATTTTGGGAAGCCTTCTTTTCTCCTGTGTTTTTAGACCAGGGAGGTCAGACTGTGTCATTTCTTTCTTTTCTTTTCCGTAAACAGGTCAGAGGGGAACCGAAGCCTAGGTTGAGTTTTGTTTGTTGTGTTGGCCTTAGCTCACCCCAAAATTATACACCCCCACTACCGTGAGTGCCATTGTTGTCAATAAACTGTTGTTAAAAGTCCGATGCTGTGGCTGTGTCTGTTTGGGCGTGGGAAGTCACGGGACACCCCGCTCTTGTTACGGTCATTTCGAGCCGGGTCGTAACATTGACCTACAGATCTCCAGGCTTTCTGAAGGTCTTTCAGAATTTACCTTTGGCTGCTTTTTCACTTACTTCAGTCCAGTCCTTGTGCCTGAGCATTTTCTTGTTTGTTAAATCACCTAACACTGACCTCTGTATCATTTAAGCATTAGAAATGTGCTTAACTCAAAGGATGAATCATCACTGTGGAGGACAAAAGAAAATTCCAGATTACATAAGAAGTGGGTCAGATCATTTCGTATGTCAGTGTGGAGGATGTCAGGAGAGAGGTGCAACGTCTACAGACATCCGTGAAACACAGTGGAGCCTCCATTATGGTCTGAGGCTTAATTTCAGCCAGTGCTGTTGGAATCTTGTCTTGTTGGAATACATTTACCTAACAAGCAAAATATTCCTGGTTCAATTCCTTAAGGCAGGGGTAGGCAACCTTTCTGATGATGAGTGCCATCTAAAATTTCCTCAGAAGTCAGTGTGCCATATTTCATTTACCATTTACCATATGATCACATTAGCAATAAATTTATTTACGTTCTATATTAACTGTTACACACTATATAAAACTCTCTTATAGAATTATATTTGTTCGCAGATTTTGTCACCTAGCAGCGAATAGTTATCAGCTATTTTGAAACAAAAAAAGACACTTTAAACATAAAAACTCCATAACAGCAAATGAACTGTACAACAGAAAATGGAAATGCTATTTATGGTCTCCTCACAACAATGATAAGAAAAATAAACTGGGCCAATATGGCATGTTTGTTAATAGAGGGATACACATGTTAATCTGATCTCTGGTCTCCCACTCAGAGACACAGGTCTCCGAGTGTCCAGCATTCAGACGGCTACCTGAGGACACTCATGTGAGAGAAAATCTGCTCACACAGATATGTAGAACCAAATACTGTCAATAAGGCCTCTGCAATGTTCTGACTTGTTGGTATATGTATGATTTCTGTACATTTTACGTCAGATAAAAACTTTGGTGTGAGATTTAGATAATTATTTAATAAAAGCTAGATATGTTAAACGAGAATAAGAAAGAAAAGTATTTCTTTGTGCCCCCCTTTCCCTTTTAGCCCTACATGCCCCCCTGGCAAAACTTTGCTAGACCCGCTCCTGCACAGTTACCAGCTGTCAGCTACCTAAAAAAGGATCCTGGTGTTATTTGTCTCTCAGAAACAGTTCATAACTTCCCTTCAACTCATTCATGTCACCTAAAAGGTAAGCCTGTTTCTCCATCACCTGTTCAGCTCTGATGATTCAGTAAGGACATCTCCTGGTTTCATCTTCATGTTTCCCTCTCACCAGATAACCAAACCGACATCATGACCAGCAGGTTTACAGCTGTGGCTCCAGCAAACATCAGCTGATACTAGAAATTAATATTAAATAAATTCTAACAGCTGATCAAGCTTAAACGTGCTGCTGTTGTTTAACACGACCTGCGCTGGTTTCTTCTTTCTGGCGCAAAGTGGTAACATCAACAAATTAAATTTCTTTTAGCAATTTTTTTTTAAATGTCACAATTCCATCCCTGCTCCTTTATCCGGGCTTGGAACGGCAAAAGTGACCTGAAATAGGCACTCTGGTGGAGTTACTTTGTGTGTGCGTGTTTATAAGTAGTTTTAAACCTTGTAATCAGCATAACAGTAAAAGAAGAACTGACTGCGTTACAGTCAGTGCGGGAGCAGCGGCTTCGGTCATTTGCAGTTTGGACGCATAGGTGTGAACATCTCCTGCAGCGGGAGGAGGACTATCCTCCGCCCGTGAGTGCTTTGGCCTACAGCAGCACCCGCTGCTTACTGAGAGTAAGAGCAATACGCCCTTTCACGTCAAAACGTCGTCATAAATAAGTCTCCAGTAACACCAGAAAAAGTCACCAGATTGGTGGCTAGTTGCTTTTTAGAAAAAAAAGTCGCTTAGGGGGTCTGAAAACTCGCTAAATATAACGAGAAAGTCGCTAAGTTGGAAACACTGCTGGACCGGCGGCCGCCTCGAGTCTCTCCTCCTTTTATCATAGGTGATCATTTTCTTCACTTATTGAATGTGATATGAAAAAAGTGTGATGATCCTCTGCTCTCTCATTGCTTTTAAATACAGTTCCTACAAAATCATGTAAGGACACGCGATGATCATTTAACTCACAAAATAATAGATATATATACAGTGGCTTGCAAAAGTATTCGGCCCCCTTGAACTTCTCCACATTTTGTCACATTACAGCCACAAACATGAATCAGTTTTATTGACTGGCAGCTGTACTCGCAGCAAAAGGTGGTTCTACAAAGTATTGACTCAGGGGGCTGAATAATTACACACACCCCACTTTGCAGTTATTTATTTGTAAAAAAAAATGTTTGGAATCATGTATGATTTTCGTTCCACTTCTCACGTGTGCACCACTTTGTGTTGGTCTTTCACGTGGAATTCCAATAAAATTGATTCATGTTTGTGGCTGTAATGTGAGAAAATGTGGAAAAGTTCAAGGGGGCCGAATACTTTTGCAAGCCACTGTATACAGCCCCTGATGAGAATGTAATGACATTGAAAACAATATAAAGCCTGGATGTTGCTCATTAATACCCTCGAAAGTTCCCCAGTATGACAAACTTTGGCCTTTGTTTTGGTTGGAGTTCCAGTAAATACGCTGCTAACGCTTCTAGAAGGCCTTCCTGGAAGGTTTGAGTCTGGCCTCTGACTGGTACCGTCAGGCCAAACCACGGTCGCACTGCCATCTCTTGGTACAAAGATGTTACGACAGCTACAGTCCCGTTTAGAAACCAGATCTCCAGCTGATCTCCAATTTTTTAACCACTAACCACTGATAGTTTGTAAGCAGATGGCATATGGCAGGACCTTTGAAGATTTATGATTATTATTTATTTAGTATTTTCTAAACGTAATAAAAAGGACTTAAAGTGATTAAGAAACATTCATAGAGTTCCTTATCTATCACACAAACACTGTATAGTACAAGAGTGTATATCTTATCTACCATTAAATGAGGCGTTGTTGTAGCTCAGAGGGGAGAGCAGGTCATCTACTGTTTAAAAAAAAACCTGTTTCAGTCTGCATGCCCAAACTCCACATTTCTCTCCGATGTGTTAATTAGAATGTGAATATTAGCTAGAACGCACTTTGGCAATGAATGAGTGTGAATGAGGTAAATTGTGTAAAGTGTTTAAAGTGCTAAACCAGAGTAGAAAAGTAGAAAAATTCTTTTACAGCACTTTGGTCAACAGCTGTTATTTTTACATGTGCTATAGAAATACATTTGACAATATTTGATGACCTGCTCTACTTTCAAGGAAATAAAGAATCCATAATGTATATAAAAAAGTATTAATATCCATTTTCTTAACGACATATTCAGCCATGGTGGGAGGGGACCATAACCCAGCAAGAACAAGAATAGCTGCAGTGGACAGTTGCCATCACAAAGCTTCAATAACAATTTGCAGAGTAAAATTTGTAGAGTAATTATGAAATTTCAAGTTTGGCCTGATGATGGCAGTGTTTTTTCACTTCCACACTGCCAAAAGCCAGTCACTGTTACACAGAAGTGTGTGTTAGTCTTATTGTCGTTTGAATAACACATTTAGCACAGAACAGCTCTTTAGCTGTTGTACAAGTGTAGTGTCACGGTCATGGTCACACCACATGTGCTAATCATTAAAACCTTTGTATTACCCACAATTGTTTGTGGATCAACTTCAGACTTCACAACAACAAAATAGTTTGCCTTGTGGGAAATGTGTAACTAGGATGACTAAGCACTGACCTTGACCATCATTGTTAGAATCCAAGGTAAAAGTTGATCTTGGAAAAATATAAAAATATATCAAGAAACCATGTTGTTGTGCTTTCTGAGTGCACTTGTTAATTTTAAAGTGGTCCTGAGCTTC
Organism: Aulonocara sp. 'chitande type north' Nkhata Bay; assembly: GCF_057382095.1. Classification (NCBI taxonomy): domain Eukaryota; kingdom Metazoa; phylum Chordata; class Actinopteri; order Cichliformes; family Cichlidae; genus Aulonocara; species Aulonocara sp. 'chitande type north' Nkhata Bay. The sequence goes on along the minus strand of NC_141346.1, from coordinate 57,683,246 downwards.
AGTTCTCCAGGCTTTTTTTTTTTAAGTTTTCCTTTCACCACTTTGTCATTTATTTCAGTCCAGTCATTGTACCTTCCATTTTCGGAAAAATGTTTTCATGTTTGTTAAGTCACCTGATGCCCACTGATTCCCAAGGAGCTTTTTGTCAAATCTTAGCATTTCTTTACATGGTGAATAGTGTGTTCCCCCCCAAAAAATAAAGAAACTGGACAGCAAGCATAAAAAAACAGTCTACAGTAGATAAACAGAATCTGAAAGTGTTAAGAAATAGAAAAAAATCCAGTAAAAACTTGGCAAAGAAGGTCTGAGTGCTGCATCTGCACCCCCGATTCATCTAGCTGTGAGTGGCTCACTCACATGCTGGGCCATCTGACCTCAGGAAATCCCATGATAGGGTGGGGCTAGGTATCATGATAAGCTCAACTGAAACCTTGGCTGATTGTAAGCTACACCCGTTTTCACACCTTGGCTCGTGTGATTAGGTAGAGGATCATTAGGGGGTTGATTTTCCCTCTCGGGGGTAAACTCCCACAGGGCTTAAATCTGGGACTGTCCACCATTTGACCCTAGAACTGAAGAAGCTTCTCGGATGAGAGGTGAAACATCTTCAAGGAAACTTACAGAAGTCCAGATGCTTTTCTTTCCAAGCTCCTTAGACCACGATGACCTGGATGACTGAGAACCTTTACAGAGAGATATAGGTCAAAGGTCAGGCACTGGTTTAAAAGCAGGCTGATGTCAGCATGTTGTAATAAAAACAATTAAAAATATCAAAATGTTTGTGTAGCTCTTGTCCTTCGAGGGCAGTTGTGCATTCTGAGTGCTCTTGTTATTTTTAAAGTGGTCTTGAGCTTCAGTTCTCCAGGCTTTCTCAAGAGATGAACCACTTTTGTGTACAAATAACAGACAACTTAGCAAAGAACCTATTTTAAATCGTATCTTTGTTATTAGAAGCCTGTCACAAAACAAATGTTCTTATTATTTTAATTACTTATTTTAATTACTTTAATTACTTAATTTTAACTACAACAAATGCCAAGGGCAACACAATTTGACAGGAAAAAAAATCTGCATTTTATGCCCACTGATTCCCGAGGAGCTACTAGTCAAAGCTTAGCATTTCTTGAAATGGTGAGTAGTGTGTTCTGAAAAAAAAGGAATGAAAATGGACAAGAACAAAACAAAAATCGAAAAGCATAAAAAAAACTTGATACAGAAGATCTGAGTGCTGCATCTGCACCTTCGATTCATCTACTGCTCGCCAAAGCATCATCAGAAATGATCTGAGTGAAGCCATCAAGAAGCCATTCTTAAGAAAAGGAAAGTAGGAGAAAAGCTGAGGTATGACAAATTACACAAGAGCTAGAGTATCAGTATTAAAAGGCCTCATGGAGTTATGAATGCAAATTGGAAATGTTTTATTTAAATTAAGTCAGTATGTACAGAGGCAGGTCAGGAGAGAGGTACAATAATGTGCTTTTACAGACATCTGTGAAACATGGTGGGGCTTCTGTCCTGGTTTGAGGCTTTGTTTCATTTCACAGGAGTACGCTTTGACAATAAACTGGACTGGGATAAAAACACCACTGCACTCTACAGGAAGGTCCAGAGTCGTCTCTATTTTCTGAGGCGGCTGAAGTCTTTCAACATCTGTTCGACAATGCTCAGGATTTTCTATAAGTCTGTTGTGGCCAGTGACGTCCTCTATGCTACCTCAATGCTGAGATTACCCAAATGCACCACTGAACGGCACAAGAAACCGACGTCTGGTTCCATCCCAGGAGACATGAACTGCTTTAGGGTTGTGTCAGGAAGGGGATCTGTTGTAAAAACTCAAATCAAATATGAAGAGCTACCTGATGTAGTGGCCACTCATGAATAAAGAATCAGCTGAGAGTAACTCCATCTATACATTACCATGTGGAAAGTGTTTAATTGGCAAGTGGCTTCAATTTTCACAATGATCCCAGACACACTGCCAATGCAGTGTAAGTGCACCTGGATACAAAATTACACAATAAAACACCATAAGGCATGAAATGGCCTCCTCAGAGTTCAGACCCTGTAATATAGATCAAGCAAGTCAGTTTAGGCTCTGTGTAAATCAGGAAAAACTGTTTATATTTAGATACTGGATGCCACTGTCATGGTCCTCCAATCCTCTCTGGTGTTGTGTTCTTGTTGTTCTGCCTTCCTCTTCACTCCTCGCCAGGGCGGCTCCTGCTCCCCGCCTTGATCCTCCGCTCCTGGTCGCAATTACTCACCTGCCTTTCATTACTTGTGATTGGTCCTGGCACTCTAGGAGGAACATCCTTCAATTGGTGCAGGAGTATGAAAAGGAATCAAGCAAACTAGTGGATTAGAGTAACCATCTCCATTTCAACCTAAGCTGTAGACAAAGCAGACTTGTTCCCAAGAGTTTGCACCTCAGATCTAGTGTCAGGGGACACAGCAGAGTTGATTCTATGGAAAGCACAAAATCAACTTCTAAGTGAAAGAGTGAAACAGGTCAGTTTTACTATAGATGCACTCTGGAAAAAGATTGTTCAGACTGCAGGAACTCAAAGCACTTTGCACGCTTCTGCCACTTAAGCCAATGCGAGGTGAAAAACATCACCTAGTTAGTGTAGCCCTGGTGCTCTTTTTGAATCTGATCATGTTTTTCTAATGAACGTTTCATTTCTCTGTACAGATCTTCCTGGACCCTTTCTTGTTTCCCTTGAACCCTGTTGGATGAACGTGAGTGGATTCCAGTGTTGAGTGGGTTTGAGTGAGTCACAGACTGTGTGAAGAGGAGTGTGGACATGTTACCCTTACCCTGGATCCCCCACCCCCACAGGCCCCGATCCTTCGTCACTGTATATATTACTGCTAAATATTCCATCAGTACAGTACATAAAATGCGTTATTTTGCCTTATTTTAAACTGTATCAAAGGAAAATTCGATTTGACATCTCTTGATGCTTCAAAGAAACGAAGAAGAGAAAAAAGTTTCAGACTCTTTGTCGTATTTGTGAGGTGTTTATTTTGGAGCATAATATATATAGCACAAAGCATCCACGAGACATTACACAATCAAAGAGCGTGACTGTTCAGTGGATTATTTCAGGCTTATAATCGCTTGAAAGATAAACTTTGGACCACATGTAAAAGAACTGTCATTATAAAAAGTTTGCATGCCTTTTATATGATATTATCTGACAAAGCAGAACAATGTGTAAGGATGAGCAGGCAGCTGGTTCAGAAAGAGCTCTGGTCCAGTCTTTTCATGATGTGTTGGGTTCAGGAGGCAGACGCATCCACACACACTGAACGAGACTTTTTGGTAATGAAGCTGAAACAAAGAGGTGGAAATTCAGAAATCTGAATTTTAAATAAGCTTCAAAATTCTCTCAGTAAATATGTTGTAAAAGTAACAATAATAATAATAACGTATACTTTATTTATCCCAGTAGGGAAATTACTCTCTGCATTTAACCCATTCACTCTAGTGAAGCAGTGGGCAGCCACCAATCAGGCGCCTGGGGAGCAGTGTGAAGAGACGTTACCTTGCTCAGGGGTACCTCAGGGTAGCCGTTCAGTGGTTTCGAATGCCCGAATATGTACTTTTTTTTTTTTTAAATGACCAGTAGACAAAATGTCATAATATAAACACTTAAATGTGTATTTCAAACAATTTACAAGCAAAGTAGCCAAACATCCACGTAAAATTGAGCAAATTATAAAAACAAGTTTGTGCATTTTTCTTGAACATTTACAGGATAAAATTAAAAGACAATAGTAGGAGAACAAATACAAGTTCAAATAAAAAGTATCAAACTTATACTATGTCCTGAGCATCATGTGTAAAATGACAAGTTTTAATTATCCAAAAAACGTCCTGTTACAATGATCATACTGCATAATTTTCAGTCACTGTGTTGAACATTATAAATTAAAATAAACCCAGTTTTCTTCACTTACATGATGGCAGACTTTGGGCATCGGTGATCAGTCAGTCGATACGACTTGATGAGGTTTGCTTGAATTCTTCCCGGGTACAACTTGAAACAGCAGTTGTCGGGACCATTTGCATCTGAGAAAAAGACTTTTCATTACACTTACTCAAAAAACAAAACCTCTCTTTTAATGATGACATTTAAGGTAATCTTACTGTTGCAGTTAACTGCAGACAACAAAGCAGCTCCAAGGATGCACAGCAAAAGGAACTGAGCGGTTTTCATTACGATTCCTCAGGAGTTGATGATGATGATGACGATAAAGACAACAGCTGCTCTTCAGACGCAAGCAAGGGCTTCTAAATATTAGGTGGTGTGCTGTTACATTTATCAAGATCGATACTTTTTTTTTTTTAAAGGTACATAGGGTGTCATTGGTGTGAAATTTCAAAAATTGCTGAAAATGCCTCTGACAGAACTTTTCATTCGGTTACATTGACAGGAAATGAAGCTGTGGTTTAACCCAGCGATGCAGCTCAAAGCATGACACTGTTAACAAAAAACAACTTCTACACCCCCCTCGCCCAAAAGTTAAAAAAAATATATGTCACAAAATATTAGGACCACAAAAAAAAAAAACACTAAAAAATTGGTGATCAGTCAGCTAATATGACTCCATGAAGTGTGCTTTAATTCCTCTTGGTACAACCTTCAGCAGCAGTTATTGGGACTATTTCCATCTGATTAAAGAAGATTAAGATCAAACTGTTTAAAACGTATAAAAATAAAAAAATATTGATGATCACCAGAGCTACCCCTCATCCTCCTTGTAGATAAGCAAATGGTATGAATTTCAAAGTCCACAGCTCTTTGTTCTCAAATTATCGCATTCCCAAGACTTTCAGAAAACTTGACCTCTGACCTTGAGATCACCTTGACTTGAGAAGGTCACAGGACTCAGACTTATACACTATTTTAGGTAGCTGCACCTGAGGTATCAATTTCAGAATCCTACACAAGCTATCTGATTCACAAACATGGGTGTTGATGCAGCCCGCTCATCTGGCAGGGTAGCCCCAAAATGTTGAGGAAGACAAGGAAAATTTCTTTGAATTAAAATTTTTCTAAAGTGTTATACTTTATAGGGAAATTAGGGAATTTAACATGGAAAAAATTCTTTGTTTGCATAATTTTCAGTTTAGAAATCTGAACTTTGAGGCACCAGACAAAGAGCGATTCAGAAGACCCCTATGAGCAGAACACCAAGGGAACAGTTCACCCTGCCCAGGATAGGGTTACTGGGGCCCCGCCCCTGAGCCAGGCCTGGGGAGGGTGCCCGCGGGCGAGCGTCTGGCCACCAGACGTCGGTCCATGGGGCCCGTCCGGGCACAGCCCGAAAAAGTGACACGGGTCCATCATCCTGCAGGCCAACAGGAGGCACCGTGCATTGTATGCTGGGCTGCAATCAGGACCAGAGGCCCTGGCGGACCAATCCCCGGCTACCAAGACTGGCAACTGGGACATGGAATATCACCTCTCTGGTGGGGAGGACCCTGAGTTAGTGTGTGAGGTTGAGAGGTGCCGGCTAGATAACTATTCTCCTGGAGAGGGCTTGGACTCTGTCTCAGTCTGGAGTTGCCCCTGGTGAGAGGCGGGCTGGAATGGGTATCCTAGTATCCCCTCAGCTTGCTGCCTGTACGTGGTGAAGAGAGAGCTGAGTGTAAAAGCAAAGCTCTCAATTTACCGGTCAATCTAAGTCCCTACCCTCACCTATGGCCGTTCAGTTGTTGTCTCGCTCTAACATCACAAGCTGCAGAGCTGCTGCGAGAACAGGAGTACACGAAAAGCTGAAACTTTCTATTTAAAAACTGTGTTTTATATTCAATTTCGATCTTTAGGAGGGGGAAAGACCCTACTATCTCAGTGTTGCAGAAGAAATCGAGACTAATTACATCAGCTTCTATTGTCCAATTTTTTGTAAGCCTGTTTGACTTGCAGCCTCAGTTTCCCATTCTTAGCAGCCGGTCTTGTGCTGCTCTATCCCATCTGCTCCAATTTATGACATGCTGTTCATTCAGAGATGCTCTTCTTCTTCTTCATTACCATGCAAAATTCAAATTTACTTGAATGACCTTATGTCCATAAGTTTAGAACCCAATTATATCTACTGTGGCAATTTAAATATTTAAGGAGAAAATAAGAATTAAAGTCTTCCAGGTTCCAATTTAAAATAAGTCATCTATATAATAGATGAGGCATGACCCCTTTTAGCTTCCGTTTTGGTTACATATATATATATATATATATATATATATATATAAAACAAGCCGAAAAGCAGCACGAGGGATCAGTAAAGCTGCAGAAGAAGATCAGCAGTAGCTTGGGGGTATGCTGACAAATCCATGGATACAGATTGCTTCTAATTTCTTTCATTATGAGCAATAGCATTTGTTGTCTCTCTTGTATCAGTGCCTGTCACATATAAAGGAGAAGCTGCGCTGGTGCCAGATGGAGGTCAAGGTGAAGAGAGAGCAACTGACTGAGGTGGAGGCCATGGTGGCTGGGAAGAGGGACCACCTAACCAGGGTCAAGCAAGAAAACAGTCGCCTGCACAGACAAAACCTGAGGTTGAAGGAGCAGCGTGGGCTGCTGGGCAACAGGGTCCTGCTGCAGGACTTTGAGGATACTGTGAATGCCTCTGACCAACTGGAGGAACAACTAGAACATCTGAAGTGCCGGCAAGCCGAGATCCTCTTCAGCTGTGGCGGGTGGAAGAGTCAATAATGACTAAAACTTTATCTCAGGTTTCAAAAAGCTATGAAAAAAATGAGAAAAGAACACATTTAGCTGGAGCTACCAGGAATGAGAACGAGCACTAGCCTTTACAGTTTGATACAGTGTAGAGTCTCACTGTAAACTAAGCCTGCGTGCAGTAAAACTTGGAAAACCATAATCTGGATAAGAAGTCATGGTCGGAATTCCATGCATCCTCTCAAAAAAGATTATCATCTTAGATAAGGTGACTCAGACATGTTGAAGCAATCTTAAAAACATTGATAGAAATAAAGATACATTTTTGTGCAGTTTTTGTATTTTAATATGAAAATTTACTTTTTTTTACCAGAAGGTTTTAGTGTATTTGTCCTGTAGTAAAAAGAAAAATAATTAATTAAATTTAATTTTACAAAGAAAACGTAGTAGCGGTTAATACTGTCACCTCACAACTAGAAGGTTGTATATTTATAGTTCATGGCTGGCTTCAGCTTCTGTGTGAGAATAACTGGTGATTTTGAATTGCCTGTAGGTGAAGATGTGAGAGCGACTGGTCGTCTGTCTTCTCTGCCACATGTGGATTTCATACTTCTTAAACGTTACCTTGACATCTTTGATAGACTTTCTAGCCAGAGATTGTGTTCAGCAATATTTAATCCAACTATTTATGGATTAAAAAGACAAAAAGACTTTGACAGCAATTGTATGAAATCCATAAATTATATATATGTGTATATATATATATATATATATATATATATATATATATATACATATATATATATATATATATATATATAAAAAACACCCAGCACGCCCCTGCGGGCGGTTTTATCCTTCAAGCTCGGGTCCTCTACCAGAGGCCTGGGAGCTTGAGGGTCCTGCGCAGTATCTTAGCTGTTCCCAGGACTGCGCTCTTCTGGACAGAGATCTCCGATGTTATTCCCGGGATCTGCTGGAGCCACTCGCCTAGCTTGGGAGTCACCGCACCTAGTGCTCCGATTACCACGGGGACCACCGTTACCTTCACCCTCCACATCCTCTCGAGCTCTTCTCTGAGCCCTTGGTATTTCTCCAGCTTCTCGTGTTCCTTCTTCCTGATATTGCTGTCATTCGGAACCGCTACATCGATCACTACGGCCATCTTCTTCTGTTTGTCTACCACCACTATGTCCGGTTGGTTAGCCACCACCATTTTGTCCGTCTGTATCTGGAAGTCCCACAGGATCTTAGCTCGGTCATTCTCCACCACCCTTGGGGGCATCTCCCATTTTGACCTTGGGACTTCCAGGTTATACTCGGCATAGATGTTCCTGTACACTATGCCGGCCACTTGGTTATGGCGTTCCAAATTCAAATTCAAATTCAAATTTTATTTGTCACGTACACAGTCATACACAGTACTATATGTAGTGAAATGCTTGGACAACTGCTCGTGACCTAAAGAAAACAAAAAAGGAAAAGGCTATGAATAAGATAGGAAATAAATATGAAAAATTAAAAAGGGTAAATTTAACTAGGAAGGAATAGAATATAAATTAAGGTTAAAAATGAAATAACTGTACAACACAAATTAGAATGAAGGGTAAATTTAACTGGGAAGAATAAGATAAAGATAAATATATAAATTAAAGTTGAAAATAAAATAACTGTACAACAAAATACACAATACACAATATAGAACTATATAAGAATGTATGAAGAAATCTAAATATAAATAAATATATACACAATAACAGCAGCTGTACAAGTATTAACTGGAAATGAAGAATATAGTGACCAGTGTTGTGCAAAACCAAAGTCCAGAAAGTCCAGTGTGTGTGTAAGAACTGTATGTGTGGGTCAGTACTGTGTGGTGGTGTGATTGAGAGACCGTATCGCCTGCGGGAAGAAGCTCCTCCTCAGTCTCTCTGTGTTGGTCTTCAGGGAGCGGAATCGCTTTCCTGACCTCAACAGAGAGAACAGTCTGTTGTTGGGATGGCTGAGGTCCTTCACGATCTTCCTGGCCTTGGTCCGGCACCGCCTGCTGTAGATTGAGTGCAGGTCAGGCAGCTCGGAGCGGATGGTGCGCTCAGCTGACCGCACAACCCTCTGTAGAGCTCGTCTGTCCTGCATGGTGCTGTTCCCGAACCAGGTTAAGATGTTTCCCGCCAGGATGCTCTCTATGGTGCACGAGTAAAAGTTCCTGAGCACCTTGGAGGGCAGTTGGAAGTCTCTCAAGCGTCTGAGGTGGTAGAGACGCTGTCGGGCCTTTTTCACCACGGTGTTGATGTGACAGGACCATGACAGGTCCTGCGTGATGTGAACTCCGAGGTATTTGAAGCTGTCCACTCTCTCCACTGGGCACTCGTTGATGACGGGGGTCTGGTAGTTCCTCTCCTGCTTAGTGCTGAAGTCCACTATCAGCTCCTTTGTCTTACTGACGTTTAGAAGGAGGTTGTTCCTCTGGCACCAGTTCTCCAGATTCCTAATCTCCTTCAGGTAGGCCGTCTCGTTGTTATCAGAGATCAGGCCCACCACGACGGTGTCGTCAGCAAACTTGATGATGGTGGTGGAGCTGGTAGTGGCCACGCAGTCATATGTGTACAGAGAGTACAGCAGGGGGCTCAGAACACACCCCTGGGGGGCTCCAGTGCTGAGAGTGGTGGAGGCTGAGACATGTCCGCCCATCCTTACTGCCTGTGGTCTGCCAGTTAGGAAGTTGGAGATCCACTGACACATAGATGAGCTGAGTCCCAGATGCTCCAGCTTGGTGGTGAGTGTGGAGGGAATTATGGTGTTAAATGCAGAGCTGTAGTCTATGAAGAGCATTTTAACATAATTCCCCCTTCTAGTGTCCAAGTGAGTGAGTGATGTGTGGAGGAGATGAGAGATGGCATCGTCTGTGGAACGATTTGGACGGTAAGCGAACTGTAGTGGGTCCAGTGTGTCTGGTAGTGAAGAAATGATGAAGTCTCTGACCAGGCGTTCAAAGCACTTCATCACTACTGAGGTGAGGGCTACAGGGCGATAGTCATTGAGAGAAGCAGGGTGGGGTTTCTTCGGGACAGGAACAATGATGGACTCTTTGAAGCATGTGGGGATCACCGACTGAGATAAAGAGATGTTGAATATCTCAGTGAACACAGGAGCTAGCTGGTATGCGCAGTCTCTTAGGATACGACCTGGGATGCCGTCTGGTCCTGCTGCTTTCCTGGTGTTCACTCTCTTGAAGGCTCTCCTTACTTCATGCTCGGAGATGACGAGCACGTTTCCGGTGCTGGCAGTATCTTCCTGTCTGCAGCCGTTAGCGCCGCTAACACTAGCATTGTTGGAGACCTTAGCTGCAGCCTCGAAGCGAGCATAGAAAGTGTTCAGCTCGTCTGCCAGAGTCACGGCCGCGTTCGTCATACCGGTTGTTGGTGCTTTATAGTCCGTTATTGTCCTTAGTCCCCGCCACAGGCTCCTAGAGTCACTCTGTTGGAGTTGTGACTCTAGTTTCCTCCCGTAGCGCTGCTTCGCCTCTTTCACCGCCCTCCATGTATGCCTTGCCTGCTAGCATCTTGCACCCTGCTGTTATGTGCTGGATTGTCTCTGGGGCATCTTTACACAGCCTGCACCTGGGGTCTTGCTTGGTGTGATAGACCCCAGCCTCTATGGATCTTGTACTCAGAGCTTGTTCTTGTGCTGCCATGATTAGTGCCTCTGTGCTGTCTTTCAGTCCAGCTTTGTCCAGCCACTGGTAGGATTTCTGGATATCAGCCACCTCCTCTATCTGCCGGTGGTACATACCGTGCAGGGGCCTGTCCTTCCATGATGGTTCCTCGTCTCCCTCCTCTTTCTTGGGTTTCTGCTGCCTGAGGTATTCACTGAGCACTCGGTCAGTTGGGGCCATCTTCCCAATGTATTCTTGGATGTTTGTTGTCTCATCCTGAACTGTGGTGCTGACACTCACCAGTCCCCGGCCCCCTTCCTTCCGCTTAGCGTACAGCCTCAGGGTGCTGGACTTGGGGTGAAACCCTCCATGCATGGTAAGGAGCTTTCTTGTCTTTATGTCAGTGGCTTCTATCTCCTCCTTTGGCCAGCCTATTACCCCAGCAGGGTACCTGATCACGGGCAGGGCGTACGTGTTGATGGCCCGGATCTTGTTCTTACCATTCAGCTGACTCCTCAGGACTTGCCTGACCCTCTGCAGGTACTTGGTGGTTGCAGCCTTTCCAGCGGCCTCTTCATGGTTCCCAAGGTATTTATAAATCAGTCTCTAACACTGCAAGTTTACACTTAATGTAAAAGAGCTAGCGTCACAGCAAGAGAGTTACATGATGCTGATAGGACACTGAGGTGACTGTTTTTTTTAACTTCAGGCACAGAATCTTCTTTGGTTCAGTCTTTTTTTAAGACAGAATCATCCTAGTGAATGCACATCTCTATAGGGCAAACCTTAAAACTGTAACCTAACACAAAATACATTTCAGTGACGACCACATTTATTTAATTCCATATACATGTAAAAACCATCAGCACATATCTCCACCCTTTCTGCATACATTGAGAATCTGAAACATGGAAAACTGCACCAAGACCCAGTGCAGAAAAGAGTAGGCTTCACAGATAAGACAATGATTAAATCAGACACAGTATAAACCGAGGACCTGGAGTGGAAGTGGATTGCTAGGTGTGATGCAGGTGCACGGCAACTGTGGGCAGGCTAAAGCAGCTTAAATAACACACCCTATAGACAACTGCATAGAGACATCAGTTGTTGTGTGAATGGCAGCTTATAACAACCAATGTCTTTTAGTTTTGAAAAAATGTATACACATCATACACATGCTGTAGTGTAGTGATGAATATATCATGGCTATCCTCCTGGCACTTAACAGCGTACACTATATTACAGGTACAGAGTAATATAGTACTGTGACTGTTTGTGCCGGGGGACCTCATCCTTGTGAAAGGTACAGAGACACGGTGTTTAGAGAAAATGTGCCTTAGCTGTTCCAATACTCCTGACACATAAGCATCACTGAGTGTTTTCACTTAGGCAGCAGTTGTCCTTCTTTCTTGCATGGGCTGGAGTTTTCTTTAGGTGCCTTTCCAGCTTTGACACATGTCCAGCTGGGATAGCCTCCATTATCATTAATGGAGCTCCAGTGGAGAGCGTGCAGTCCTTCAAGTATCTCGGTGTCAACATCTCCTCAGACCTGACATGGTCTGCCCACATTCAGGTCCAGACCAAAAAGGCTAGGCAGTGCCTGTACAACCTACGACAACTGAGGAAGTTCAGGGTCTCTCCAGTGATCCTCAGGACTTTCTATACAGGTGCTGTGGAGAGATGTGAGAGATTTTGAAGGACCCATCCCATCTGTTGCTGGGATGGGACGGGTGCCCCCCACCCCCCTATTATCCTTAAGTGACTGAGACAGGACTCATTATCATATTCAAATCAAATCAAATCAAATCACTTTTATTGTCACATCACATGTGCAGGCACACTGGCACAGCACATGCGAGTGAAATTCTTGTGTGCGAGCCCCACAAGCAACAGAGATGTGCAAACACAACAACACAAACGAGCAAAATACAAGAATGGCCAACCTGAAACTAATAAATATATGTACAATATATAATAGTGTATGCATTTCTGGATGTGTATACTAAATATTTTCCTACGAGTGTGTGTGTGTGTGTGTGTGTGTGTGTGTGTGTATACACATTTTTACAAATTAAATAGTAAAAATAAATAAATAATAAAAATAATAAAATATATAAAATATACAGAGTTGAATATGTGCAAAACAAGTGGCATTTATATACAGTGTGTAGTGCAGTGCATATATTCTCATATCATCCTGATTCTTCTGGCCTCGCTATAGCACATGACATTTTAACACCCTTCCCACACAATGTGCACAAGATGTAATTTTCCATATTGTTTTATTTTATTTTATTTCTATTTATATAATGTACATAACTCACCCACTTGCAACACATAATGTCCTCTTTGTATATACTCATTCACTGTATATAAAGTTCTGTCTTTCTCTTTTTTTCGTTGCACAGTCGAGGAGTGTATCAGGTCACATTTCACTGTGTGTTATACCTGTATAGCCATGCACGTGACAAATAAAGAATCTTGAATCACATTTACTCTGGGCCTTCTTGATGTGATGTTCTTCTGCTTCCCTGGCCACTGTGTCTGTAGGGATGGTGTTCACTCTATGTTGCAGCGTCCTGGTGACACCCAGTATATGCTTCAGTGGATGAAGAGAGTCAAACATTAAATTCTGATCTGTATGCGTAGGTTTACGGTACACATCAACTTTTAAATGTCCCAGATTACTGATGAAAATCTCAGCCAGATGAACAGAATCAACCTTTTAGGAGTGTGGATAAAAGTTTGTTAGGTTGCCAGCTGTGCCACGTTTTGATCTAGTTGCCAAACCTGGAAACCTACAATCCATCAGCCCAAGTGTTTCCTGTATAATCTGTTTATACAGAATAAATATTACAGAAAGAAGTATTTTCTGTTCATCAGAACATTTTGTCTCATCAAAATATTATTTGTCAGAAAAATGAAATAAATCCAATGAGTGAAATGGTCTAAAAATTATTTTAGACCATTTTAAATTCATCCATTTGCTTCAGCTTATCCTTTTCAGGGTTGCGGGGGGCACTGGAGCCTATCCCAGCTATCTTAGGGCAAGAGGCAGGGTACACCCTGGACAGGTTGCCAGTCTGTCGCAGGGCTACCACACAGAGACAAACAACCATCCGTACTCACATTCACTCATGGATTCACACTTATGGGCAATTTAGATTTTTCAATTGACCTATCCCCTCTAACTGCATGTCTTTGGACGGTGGGAGGAAGCCGGAGAGAACCCACACAAACATGGGGAGAACATGCAAACTCCACACAGAAAGATCCCGGCTTGATAGTGGAATTGAACTCAGGACCTTCTTGCAGGTAACTGTGCTACCCCATTTTAAATCACACTAAAATACTATTAGTGTATTTGAGTGCATTGCTGACCACTATTAATCATGTGCTTCATAACATGAGCCAAGGTGTGAAAAAAAGTGTGGGTCATTATCACCAGAGGTTTTGGGTGAAACCAGTGGCACCAGTGTCTGGCAGCCTCGCCTCTGTCAGTGCGCCCCAGAGTGGCTGTGGCTGCAATGTAGCTGCCATCACCAGTGTGTGAATGTGTGTGTAGATGACTGGATGTGTAAAGCGCTTTGGGGTCTTTAGGGACTAGTAAAGCACTATACAAATACAGGCCATTTACCATTTATATGAAAAAAGTGTGATGATCCTCTGCTCTCCATTACATTATTTAAATACAGTTCTTACAATATCATGTAAGAACACGTGATGATCATTCTCATTGAGTGGTAAATGGCCTGTATTTATACAGCGCTTTACTAGTCCCTAAGGACCCCAAAGCGCTTTACATATCCAGTCATCCACCCATTCACACACACATTCACACACTGGTGATGGCAAGCTACATTGTAGCCACAGCCACCCTGGGGCGCACTGACAGAGGCGAGGCTGCCGGACACTGGCGCCACCGGGCCCTCTGACCATTGTGAATCTACACAATACTAGATTTAAATACATTAAATAGAAACAAAGAATAGTGCTGCGGAAACGACACACTCTTCACTAATCGGGATAATTTCAGAGTTTTCTTCAAAGTTTTCTTCTTTATCAATGAGTGATACACGTTTTTATTAAACATTTGAACATAATACAAGACAAACTCTCGTACAGGATATAAAGTCGGAGAGCTACATGTTTTGAAATACACGCAGACATACCAAGACATTTTTGACAGTTTCATGCTCCCAATTTTGTGGAAACAGTTTGGAGATGACCCCTTCCTGTTCCAACATGACTGTGCAGCAGCGCACAAAGAAGGGTCTAGAAAGACATGTATGAGCGAGTTTGGTATAGAAGAACTTGACCAGTCTACAGGGAGTGCAGAATTATTAGGCAAGTTGTATTTTTGAGGAATAATTTTATTATTGAACAACATCCATGTTCTCAATGAACCCAAAAAACTCATTAATATCAAAGCTGAATGTTTGTGGAAGTAGTTTTTAGTTTGTTTTTAGTTTTAGCTATTTTAGGGGGATATCTGTGTGTGCAGGTGACTATTACTGTGCATAATTATTAGGCAACTTAACAAAAAACAAATATATACCCATTTCAATTATTTATTTTTACCAGTGAAACCAATATAACATCTCCACATTCACAAATATACATTTCTGACATTCAAAAACAAAACAAAAACAAATCAGCGACCAATATAGCCACCTTTCTTTGCAAGGACACTCAAAAGCCTGCCATCCATGGATTCTGTCAGTGTTTTGATCTGTTCACCATCAACATTGCGTGCAGCAGCAACCACAGCCTCCCAGACACTGTTCAGAGAGTTGTACTGTTTTCCCTCCTTGTAAATCTCACATTTGATGATGGACCACAGGTTCTCAATGGGGTTCAGATCAGGTGAACAAGGAGGCCATGTCATTAGTTTTTCTTCTTTTATACCCTTTCTTGCCAGCCACGCTGTGGAGTACTTGGACGCGTGTGATGGAGCATTGTCCTGCATGAAAATCATGTTTTTCTTGAAGGATGCAGACTTCTTCCTGTACCACTGCTTGAAGAAGGTTTCTTCCAGAAACTGGCAGTAGGACTGGGAGTTGAGCTTGACTCCATCCTCAACCCGAAAAGGCCCCACAAGCTCATCTTTGATGATACCAGCCCAAACCAGTACTCCACCTCCACCTTGCTGGCGTCTGAGTCGGACTGGAGCTCTCTGCCCTTTACCAATCCAGCCACGGGCCCATCCATCTGGCCCATCAAGACTCACTCTCATTTCATCAGTCCATAAAACCTTAGAAAAATCAGTCGAGATATTTCTTGGCCCAGTCTTGACGTTTCAGCTTGTGTGTCTTGTTCAGTGGTGGTCGTCTTTCAGCCTTTCTTACCTTGGCCATGTCTCTGACATCACAAGGTGTGCAATAGCACACCTTGTGCTTTTGGGCACTCCAGTGATGTTGCAGCTCTGAAATATGGCCAAACTGGTGGCAAGTGGCATCTTGGCAGCTGCATGCTTGACTTTTCTCAGTTCATTGGCAGTTATTTTGCGCCTTGGTTTTTCCACACGCTTCTTGCGACCCTGTTGACTATTTTGAATGAAACGCTTGATTGTTCGATGATCACGCTTCAGAAGCTTTGCAATTTTGAGACTGCTGCATCCCTCTGCAAGATATCCCACTATTTTTGACTTTTCTGAGCCTGTCAAGTCCTTCTTTTGACCCATTTTGCCAAAGGAAAGGACGTTGCCTAATAATTATGCACACCTGATATAGGGTGTTGATGTCATTAGACCACACCCCTTCTCATTACAGAGATGCACATCACCTAATATGTTTAATTGGTAGTAGGCTTTCAAGCCTATACAGCTTGGAGTAAGACAACATGCATGAAGAGGATGATGTGGACAAAATACTCATTTGCCTAATAATTCTGCACTCCCTGTAAAATTGGGGTTCATAAAAATCCAAATGAACTCCCTTTGTGTAGTACATTCATATATAAATTTTTTAAGTACTAACCCCTGACAGTTTGCAAGCAGATCAAGCAGAATTTTTGGAGGTTGTTTATGATTATTTATTTAAAGTGATTAAGAAACATTCATAGAGTTCTTTATCTACACAAACACTGTATAGTACAAGAGGTTCTAGGTGGTATTTATCTTACTTAATGTTACATTAGGAGTTGCTGTAGCTCAAGAGGGAGAGCAGGTCACTTTGGTCAACAGCTACAGAAATACATTTTACTTTGGCTTTGATCCACTTTCAAGGAAATAAACATTCCATAAAATTTTTTCCTGTCATTACAGAACCTCAGTGACAATTTGCAGGATAAAATTTGTAGAGTAATTTTGAAATTTCAAGTTTGACCTGATGATGGCAGTGTTTTTTCACTTCTACACTGTCACCGTTACAAAAAAGTGCTTAACTCAAAAGAATCAACCATGTTGTGTGTACAAAAAACAGACAATGTTGCAAATAATTAATTTTAAATTATCTTTAGGTGCTTGTTATTAATAGCCTGTCACAAAACAGATCATTTGTTCTTAATTCTTTAAATTAATCTACAAAAATTCAAAATGTAACACAGTTTGGCAGGAAAAAATACTATTTTATGCCCAGTGATTCTCAAGCAGTCATTAGTCAAATCTTAGCATTTCCTGATATGGTGAGTAGAGTGTTCTAAAAGACAAATTGAAGAGACTGGAAAAGCGGAGAATTAAAGAAAAAAAAAAGTCGTCCTCTGGTTTAATATATTTCTTCAACATTAAATGATCCAGTGACAGTTGTCAGTATTCCCACTGCTGCACAGCAACAACAACTGTTGATCATTCATTCAGCAAATTTTATTTTTCAAATTGTTAACAAATACAGTTTAAAACATTAATTAGTCATTGTCAATTTGTGATTTGTCCTGTTCTCATTGTGTGACGAATTACGATGGCTGTTTGGTAGCCGTCTGCATACAATGCATACTCTCTCTCTCTCTTCATGTGTGTGTGTTTCTCTGGTGAATTTCGACAACAGTTTTATGTTAACATACAATCCTTAATATGTTTTATGTGTGTGTGTGTTTGTGTGTGGGGGAGGGGGGGAGGGGGGGGCACCATAGAGAGTGTTTGCCCAGGGCGCCAAACAGGCTAGGACCGCCACTGACCATCACGTTAATCTAGCTAAGTGTAAACAGCAGTAAATACTAAATATTGAATGTTCTTGTGTAGCAAGCAGGACCGACAGCGCACAATGTGCTTGGAAATAGCACCAATAAAGGTGTAGTTTATGTCTATGAACAGTGACAGTGACTTCCTGACAAATAGACCACAGTCTGTCAGACCCGCCCCCCACCGGTCCAGCACCATCACACTCAGCACCGGGTCTCCACAAGGATGTGTTTTGAGTCCCCTCCTGTTTACGCTCTACACATCCGACTGCTCCCCTACCCATCTCTCAAACACCATCATAAAGTTCGCGGATGACACCACAGTGGTTGGACTCATCTCAAGGGGGGATGAGTCGGACTACAGAGATGAGGTCAACAGACTGACTGAGTGGTGTTCAGTTAACAACCTCCAACTGAACACCACGAAAACTAAAGAACTTATCTTGGACTTCAGGAAGGGCAGAGCAGACCCGGCCCCACTTTACATTCACGGGAGCTGTGTGGAGAGGGTACACTCCATGAGGTTTCTGGGTGTGCAGATATCTGATGACCTCTCCTGGACTGCAAATACTACAGCGGTGGTTAAAAAGGCCCAGCAGCGTCTCCACTTTCTGAGAGTGCTCAGGAGGAACAACCTGGAGGAGAGGCTGCTGGTGACATTTTACAGAGCCACCATAGAGAGCATCCTAACGTACGGCGTAACAACATGGTATGCAGGGTGCTCAGCTGTGGACAGGAAAGTACTGCAGAGGGTCATCAACACAGCCCAGAAGATCACTGGCTGCTCTCTGCCCAGCCTGGAGGTCACTGCAAACTCTCGGTACCTCAGCAGAGCTGGTAATATCATCAAGGACCACTCTCACCCCAGCAACCAACTGTTTGAACTATTACCGTCAGGCCGACGGTACAGGTCACATAAAACCAGGACAAACAGATTCGGGGTTGACTTCTTTCCCAGAGCTATCACCGTAGTAAATAAGCACAAAAACAATTGAACCTATTCCATACCGTCACTGTCATTATATTATGCTGCTATTCATACTGTCATTATATTATGCTGCTATTCATACTGTCATTATATTATGCTGCTATTCATACTGTCATTATATTAATGCTGCTATCCTGTATATATTGTACATACTATTGTTTGAGTACTTATGATTGGTTTTTTTTGTACTTTTTATATCTTACATTTATATTTATTATTGAAACTTGCACCAAGGGAGTGGCACTCCAATTTCGTTGTACTCTGTACAATGACAATAAAGGCTATTCTATTCTATTCTATTCTATTCTACAGCTGCTGGATGGGATTAGCATGTCATAGCTATCTACCAAACTGCTAATTGGGGGAATTTCAGGCCATCTATGGATCATTTTTGCTAACTGTTTATTCAGCTTAGGCTCAAAGAGCTGCAGCCTGTGCCCTAGCTGTCATAGGGCAAGAGGCGTGGTCCACCTGCACAGGTGAGCAGTCCATCACAGGGCCAACAGAGAGAGACAGAGAAGCACTCTCTCACATCCACACCTACAGCCAATTTAGAAGCACCAATGAACCTAAGCAGCATTTCATTGGACTGTGGGAGAACATCCAACCTCCACAGAAAGGCCAACAAGCTTCAACCTACAACCTTCTTGCTTTAAGGCACTAGTGCGAACCACTTTTCCCCATTTCAGCCCAAATCCTGCATCTTCCTGTTTCTGACTCCAGGCCAGCTCCACTAACACTTTCTCATCAGACACTGCCACCTAGTGGAGGAAGTCTTAGTTCCATTTGAAGCTTCAGATTACAGTTAGTTCCTTTACAAAGAGGTGGAGGTGGTGGGGCCACAGCACCATCATCACTGAGTGCCATAGGACACTTAACCTTTGTTTCCATATGCTGGGAACTTCCTGTTGTTCCAAGGAGGACTGGAAAATGTGTGAAAATCTCCCAGTCAGTTCCTCACAGCACACTTCAATCATTTCCCTCCCACAGCATCAGGACCAGGGCTTTTTCTCTCTTTGGTCCCACTAAGAGATTTCCACACAAACACCTCATCAGTGGGACTCTCAGAGCTACCAGCCCTTTGCTGCAATCACAAAGCTCTTCATTGAAATCAATGATATCAAAGCTGGAATCAAATGAGTCCAAGTCTTCTGCTGATTCAGCATCACATTCATCTTTGCTCCTTGTTCTGCATCCCCACCATGGACTTCATTCCTTTCCAAGCCAGCCTTGAGTGTCCTTTATTCAGCTCATCCTCTGCTTTACTTTTACACCTGATTTTAGCTGCTTTATCTCTCTTTCAACAAGTTTCTGTGCCTCAATCTTTTTCTTTTCTCCCTCATAACAAGACAGCTTCTTCTGCCTGAGAACATGTTGGAGTGATTTACTAATCCAGGGCTGCTTATTGGGGAAAATACTTCCTGTTTTCAAAGTAATCCCCATTTTTCCCAGAAAGAAATGTAAGTAGAAATCGATGATCTAAGTGAGAACATGAGCCTTTATAAAGTCCCAGTGGGTGCAGTCAAAGCAGTCCCTCAGTCCCAGTATAGAGTCTTTGGTCCAGACTGGAACAACTGTGTGCCCAGTTTGAGCTCTCTTCAGTGCTGTGACCTGACAGACCCAGAGGGGCCATCACATCACATTTAGAAGCTCCCCTAATGGAGCCACAACACATGTCCAACACTTAGTCTGTCTTGTTGGACCAACTGGAAGAAATGATTCAAGGACTTAGTCACAGAACAGAGATTCAAATCTCCAAAATCCAACTGGCTGCATCAGGACATATAGTCTGAAACTCTGCACAGTTTCCTGTTTGAAGCTGCTTCCTGTTGGCTTCAGCTGTTTGGAGTTTCCATTTTCTAAACTTCTACATTCTGAACCTTCTTCAGCTCTGAACAGATGATGAAACACTGAATGATTTCAAGCTCACACTTTGTCTAATAAACTTACATCTTTCATTCTTTATACAGATTTAGTCGCTGTGGTTTGTCAGAGATCAGCTGTGATTATCTGGCAGCAGCACTGAAGTCCAACCCCTCCCATCTGAGACAGCTGGACCTGTGGGACAACAACCTGAAGGATCCAGATGTGAAGCAGCTGTCTGATCTTCAGAGTCCAGACTACAGACTGGAGACTCTGAGGTCAGTAGAGTGATGGAGTGAGTGGGTGGTGCTGTCAGCAGTATTGTACTAAACACAGTCAGTATGAAACAAAGATCCAGTGTTTCCTGTAAAGCTGCCGCTTCTCAGTGAAGCTGTGAGAGGAGAATGGTGACAGGCTTCAGGATTGGACACAAACACTTCCTGTTTCTGACCTTTATGGTCACCATAGTAATGGCTGACACGCTCTGATCAAACACTGTCAACAGCCAATCAGCTCTCTGAACAAAGCAGCACGCAGACCAATGACTGCATTCATTTCCAAGTTTAAAGCAGTGAAGAACACAGTCTGTAGGTGAGGAAGAATTTAGTGAGAGCAGATGTTTGGATGGAATTCCTCCAGTTAACAGCTGGAACTGTCCATCTGGATTGTTGGGCTTGTTGTTGGGGTTCCTACAGAGCTCAGAGTGGACACACCAAGGTTCTTCTAATGAATGAAAGTCCAAACTCAAACTAGGAGGGAAAAACATTTTCATCAACTTCAATAAAAATCCAAAGATTAGAAAAAGTGAAGCAACAATGAGTCCTAGTACAGTCCCAGCACTGAAGTCCCTGCTGCTCTTTATACTGGATGTGCTGCATCACTGACTGACAGCTGATGAAGAGTCTCTGGAAACACTCGTTTATCTCCTCTGCTCTTCCTTCTTCTCTCTGCAGGTGGAGCTGGTGATGGTAAACAGGACGGTGTGTGTGCTGAGAGAGGAGGAGCTGTGTCCTGATGATCCAGAGAGGTTGAAGCAGCAGCAGCTTGTGTGTAGAGATGCTCTGACTGGGCCATGTTACTGGGAGGTGGAGAGGAGAGCTTCATCCAGCAGTGACTGACAGAGGAATGAGAAGAAGTGCAGATGACTGTCAGTGCTGCAGAGTGAACTGCTCTGAGAACAGCTCCACTGTCAGACACAATGTAGAGTCCAGCATCATCCCTGTGTGTCCCTCTGGATCTGACAGAGGATCATCAGTGTATCTGGACTGCTCTGCTGCTGCGCTGTCCTTCTACAGTCTCTGCACAGTCTCTGTCTGACTCTGGCTTCAGACCCTCCTGGATCAAACTCACCTGGAAAGACTTTCAAACATCACTCAATAGATTTGAATACAGAATATATTTGATATATACTGTAGATGTACTGTAGAGTTGCAGTTTGTCACTTGTAAATACAGTCTGTGAGCAGCTATGAGCTGAAAGATCTTTCTAGAAACACGAAATGTTTTCACTCTTCTGTTGCTTTTTCAGTTCATTTTATTAGATAGTTAAGTTTGAAACAATAAGTAGTTGAAATATTAAGAAATAATACATAAGAAATAAATAGTAATCCATGTTTGTTGATTAGATTTATATGTTTAAATGTGTTATTTGTGCTAATTGTGCAATTATTGTCAGGGTTCCTGGGTCGTTGACCCAGTGATTTCAGTTTGTTCATGTTCAGTTTGGTTCGCCACATTAATGTTCTCACTTCCTGTTTTTTCCCGTGTCAGCTTGTCTCCCGTGTCATTAGTCAGATTATGTTCAGCCCTGTACTCACCTGTTTCCAATCATTGTCATCATTCACCTGTGTATTTAAGTTCCTCGGTTTCACCAGTTCTCTGTCGTGTCATTGATGTTGATGTTCATGTGATGTTCTGTTGTCGTTTCCGCCTGCGTTCAGCCAGCCAGCCATTCAGCCTTCCAGTCAGTTGCCCAGCCAGCCAGCCATTTTCTCCCTTTGTTCTGTTCATCCACTCCTCATAATAAATCTGCACCGACCTGCGAGTCCTGCGTTTGGGTTCCTTCTTCCTCGCCTCCACACGACGCCTGACAGAATGACACGACCCGTGCCACGAAGACACGATTGGAACCCAGCAGACTCGGACCTCTACGAGCGGCAGGAGGCAGCGCTTTCCCGTTGGGCAAAGGAGCTCAGGGGAAAACAGCGGCTCTTCGCGGAGCGAGAGCACGTCTTCGAGGGCACTCGCTTGGCTCTGGGCGGGCCTCGGAGACGCCGCGTTCCCCCACCTGCTGCCTCACCTGTACCGGAGCATTTGCCGTGGAGAGTGGACGTTCCACGCCGCGCTTCGGCCACTCCCTCTCTCGCCACTCCGCTCCTCGCTCCCACACCCGCCGCCTCATCCGCCGGACCTCCACCATCGCCGCGGCACAACGGCTACGCCTCCCACCTCAGCTCGACGGAGGCTACCGCGCCAGAGGCTCAGCTGTTTATCCCGGCCGCTTCCTCTTCCCGGAGAAAGCGGCGCACACGCCGCCATAAAATGGACTATTTTCAGCAATTCCCGGTGGTGAGTTCCAGCGACTGTTTTCCACCCTCGTTTGACTCTCCACTTCAACCCAATAATAAACCCGTCTTTGATTCATGGGACATTTCCCTCCTAGAGGAGGAAGTGGACTGGGAAGAGTTTTTCTGCTCTGCTCCTCCAAAGACTGTAGATAGTGGTGGCAGGAAAACCCGAACATTCTCCCATACACCTGCCAGTAACACACACACCGTCACTATTTCCACACCCATTATTGAGCCATTGCCCACCAGCATGGGGGCCCAGTCTACGCCCACACCAGTGCCAGCTCCCAGGAGGAGGGCAGCTGCGACCCGGTCTAACTCCACACCCGCTTCTGTTTCTCAGGTGGGGGTGACTGGTGTCCAGCCGCCTTCCGTGCCCGTCCCAGCGCCCAGGCTGAGGGCAGCCAGAACCCAGCCTGACCTCCCTAGAGACTTGGAAGAGCTAACCGGTTCACCTGCTACGTCACCACTTCATCCACCTCCTGACCCAGCCTTTCACGCCCTCGCACTATCCCTAGTTAGGTTAGCTGAACTGTCCCCTGCCCAGGCACCAGCCTTACTAGCCCAAGCCGTAATTTTATCTCCGTCACTAGCTCAATCTGTAGCTCAGCCAGCAGCCTCACCTACCCCTGTTCATCCCTTAGCATCTCCACTCCAGTCAGTTCCCTCACCTGCTGTTCAGCCTCCACTCCAGTCAGTTCCCTCACCTGCTGTTCAGCTTTCCCTCCAGTCAGTTCCCTCACCTGCTGTTCAGCTTTCCCTCCAGTCAGCTCAGTCTCCTGCTGTCCTCCAGTCACCTCCTGTAGCTCAGTCTCCTCCTGTCCTCCAGTCACCTCCTGTAGCCCAGTCTCCTCCTGTCCTCCAGTCACCTCCTGTAGCTCAGTCTCCTCCTGTCCTCCAGTCACCTCCTGTAGCTCGGTCCCCTGTCCAGTCTGCTCCTGTTTCCCAGTCACCTGTCCACCATCCCGTCCAGTTCCCGGACCTGCAGCCACAGCACCCAGAGCCAGCTGTGAGCCGTCCTGCTCCTCAGCCAGGGGTTTCCGCACCCGCTGGCCCGGCCGCTCCTCAGCCAGGGGCCTCCGCGCCTACTGGCCCTGCCTGTCTCCGGCCAGAGGCCTCCGCGCCTGCATCGCCTGGTCAGGCCTCTGCCTCAGCTGCACCCACGCCCGGCCCGGCCTCTGCCTCAGCTGCACCCACGCCCGGCCCGGCCTCTGCCTCAGAGCCTTCGTCTGCTGCAGCCTCAGAGCCTTCGTCTGCTGCAGCCTCAGAGCCTTCGTCTGCTGCAGCCTCAGAGCCTTCGTCTGCAGCAGCCTCAGAGCCTTCGTCTGCTGCAGCCTCAGAGCCTTCGTCTGCTGCAGCCTCAGAGCCTTCGTCTGCTGCAGCCTCAGAGCCTTCGTCTGCAGCAGCCTCAGAGCCTTCGTCTGCAGCAGCCTCAGAGCCTTCGTCTGCAGCAGCCTCAGAGCCTTCAGCCTCGCCTGGCCCAGCCTCGTTTGGGTCTGGAGCTAAACGGCCATTTTCTAGACCGCTGGCTAGGCCACTGGCCGGGCGCCGTCGCCTTCCGCACGGCCGGCCCCCGGACCGCCTTCGCCTGAGTGGCCGCCGTCGCCTTCCGCACGGCCGGCCCCCGGACCGCCTTCGCCTGAGTGGCCGCCGTCGCCTTCCGCACGGCCGGCCCCCCGAACTGTGTCCACGTCGCCGCCGTTGCCTTCCGCGCGGTCGGCCCCCGGACCAGTGCTGTCGCTGTTGCCGTCCGCACGGTCGGCCCCCTGAACTGTCTCGTCTCGGCCACGGGCCGCGTGGACGCCCACCTGAACTGTCTCGTCTCGGCCACGGGCCACGGGGGCGCCCACCTGAACTGTCTTGGTGTGGACTCCGTCCCTCCGTCCTGGGCCCCCTCCGCCCACCCTGTTCTGGTTTTTTTTTCTTTCTCTTTTGGCCGTCGGGTGCCGGCCTTTGGAGGGGGGGGGTACTGTCAGGGTTCCTGGGTCGTTGACCCAGTGATTTCAGTTTGTTCATGTTCAGTTTGGTTCGCCACATTAATGTTCTCACTTCCTGTTTTTTCCCGTGTCAGCTTGTCTCCCGTGTCATTAGTCAGATTATGTTCAGCCCTGTACTCACCTGTTTCCAATCATTGTCATCATTCACCTGTGTATTTAAGTTCCTCGGTTTCACCAGTTCTCTGTCGTGTCATTGATGTTGATGTTCATGTGATGTTCTGTTGTCGTTTCCGCCTGCGTTCAGCCAGCCAGCCATTCAGCCTTCCAGTCAGTTGCCCAGCCAGCCAGCCATTTTCTCCCTTTGTTCTGTTCATCCACTCCTCATAATAAATCTGCACCGACCTGCGAGTCCTGCGTTTGGGTTCCTTCTTCCTCGCCTCCACACGACGCCTGACAATTATAGAGGAACCTTTTCTAAAGTTGTGTTGTGGCTAAGAGGGCATTTTTTGGCTGTCACACTCAGCAAGCTAATTAAGAGACGAGCCACGAGGTTTGCACGTCTGCAGAAAGATAAATAAAGAGTGCCTTTTCTGGACATCCCCACCGAGTAAAAATGAAAGTTTATTCCCTTTGAGTGAGGCCAATGAGGTAAATGTTTTGTTTATTATCGTTGTATGTAAATGCACGAGTTTTGCATGGTATTCAAGTGCAATAGCCGCAGTGTGAAGTGTAATGTGTACTTTATTGATCATTTTGTTGGAATGTTTCGTTGTATATAATGCTTAAGGACTTTAGTAAGAATATTCATTTAAGTTTGTATTTCCTTTTAGTTCTGACGGCATTGTATCGGCTGTGGTTGGACATCATTACATGTTAAGACATGTGGAAGAATCCTCCTGTCCGAAATAAATGTCAGTTTAAACACAAAGAACAAGTTGAGCTTTATTAAGACTCGAGGGGAGTAACAATGATCATTGTTCTGACAGCATTTTGAGTGGGAACAGTTCAAAGTTATTTACTGATTGAAACGAGCTGAATGTTTCTGTGCACGATGAAGAAGATCAGCAGCAGCAGCTCAGCTGATCAATGAGTTGACATCTATCAGTCGTTTCATGAGATGAAGTCATCAGCAGACATTTGTTCTAACTGTGTGATGAATGTCAGAACGTCAGGGCTCTGCTTTAGTCACTACTTGATGATCATTGGCTCATTGTTGAATCCAGTGGCCCAGTCTGACCTCTGAGGAGGAAACACATGTTTACTGAGTGAATCGCTGCCATTAGGAACTAGTTTTTCATATCACAGCCTAGAAATCACACAGGACCATTTCTGCAAGTGAAAAGTCGTGATTGGAGGAAAATAATTGTATCGTTTGTGCAACTGTTGTTTGTAAATTAAGAATTGTCCCAACTACATGTGCTGCTGACCTTTGACCTTTTCTTTAGGTGCACAGAGGCCAGAGGAGTCTGTGGAAACATCCAGAACTGAGGCAGTGCTACAGATGTCTTCAAATAAAGTGGTGTATTATCCATGGATGCGTTCCATTCCTGTTCAGACCTGCTCGCTGTCAATGGGCTTCATTCCCAGTGTTGGGGAGTAACGGAATACATGTACCGCCGTTACATATTTAAAATACAAATATTTTTGTTGTTGTTGTTGTTGTGCTAAGCTAACAGGCAGAATGCTACAGGCATAGCCCTAACGAATGTAGCCTCATGGGCAGTGTAGTCCGTGCTGCAGGGAGAATGGACTGCCATACCCGTCTGTGAGCGCGAGGAGGGAGAAAAAGGAGAGTGGAAAACTACGAGTTGTCATCGAGCAGAAACGGGAGCTGGAAGCATGTAAATATAATAATAACCACTGCAGCCAAGAAGAGTGCCTGACGAGCCCAGTTGTAATGAGCTATTAAGACTCGACTGTACGCTGTGTTCGTGTTTTCCTCCGAAACAATAAGCTCCGTTGGAGCAGCCTTTCAACGCCTCTCTCTGTCTCTCGCTAGCAAACTTGACCCAGTCAACAAAGTAATTTTTCGGCTCCGAGCCCGACACGGACCCCGACGTATTAGCCAGAGGTCCCTTTACTACGGTTCGGAGCTGCGGAGCTTCAGTAATAGTAATAAATCACATTCATGTAGTTGTAAACAGCATGATAATATATTAAGTAATCCAAAGTATTCAGAATACGTTACTCTCATTGAGTAACGTAACGGAATACGTTACAAAATACATTTTGGGGCATGTATTCTGTAATCTCTAGTGGAATACATTTTAAAAGTAACCTTCCCAACACTGTTCATTCCATTTCAGACTGCCGGTGGTCGGCTGGAATCCAAACTCAACATGGCTCCTGTGTTAGAAGAGCCTCTGATTTTAAAATATGCACATTTAATAGTTTCTTTCCAACACTATGGAGCTACTAGCCCAGTATATGTAGCCCACAGTAGATGGAGTTATCAAGCTGCACTGACAAACATCATGACTCATGTAATCTCTACATGTGGACCTTTCACAGATGGATCCAAGTGCAGATTCAACTCTGCATTACATTTGACTTCAGCTGTTACACACTTTCATTTTCTAGCTGTGTCACTTCCTGCTTTTTGGATCAGATAGTTTATCCATGTCCGCAAATGTTTGGCTGCATATTTTTATCATCTATATTTTCCAGTCTTCATACAGCCGATATTTCATGTGAACTCCAATATGCCACCTGCCATCACGTTTTCAGGGTTCATTCAGTGTTGGAAATGTAGGACAAACAGCAGCACATGTTCTCTAAATGTTTGCAGTAATTTTTAAATGAAGCTGATACTACATGAGACATTTTCCACATTTATTGTCTTTGAACAGAGAATAATAAAGCCATCAAACATATACAGGTTTGTGCAAATACAAATGCCTGTGGTGCATTTGATGACCTGCAGAGGAGAACAAGTCGGGCTTTTCAGCCCTAACACAACCTCTTTGTTCTCAATACTACAAAACCTTAAAAGGCTGATATGCAAGTTTGCATGAATCACCAACACAGTTGTATTTTTTCTACTATAGTTATATTTAAGGTGATCAAATATCTGCTGACTGATTAGATCCAGTATCTATTACAGATGAACTGGATATCACAGCGCATGCTGTTAATCCGTCATATCAAACTAAACAGTGTTGCTGGTGTAAATATCCTCCAATAAAGTCAGATTGTTGTGATTATGCTTCATTTTTATGTACTGGGGTATCAATGACCCCCACGCTGCCGCAGCAGCGCCTGTGCGTGGCCCCCAAGTGCTACGTTTTCTTTCCCGATCCCCTGACGAACCCATTAGAATCGCTCTGGGGCACTCTTCGACCCCAAATGATCGTTCTGTTTTTTTCATTCTCATTCACCTGTCTCTACTGAGGGTGGGGTACTTTGGGACCCCCGGGGTCTGGGGCTGCCCCGAAGGGGAGCAGGGGGCATATAAGTCTGTGGACGGACCTGCGCTAGGTTCTTCGGATCACAATGTTATTCATCTCCTCCCTGCTTACAGATCTGTGATTAGGAGGGAGAAGGCCTGTGTGAAGCGGATTAATGTCTGGACAAAAGACAGTTGTGTTGCCCTTCAGGGGTGTTTTGATTGCACTGATTGGTCCTTGTTTCAAGAGAGCACTTCTGATTTGGATGAACTCACTGATGTGGTGTGTAGCAAAGACTCTGTGATTCCAGTCAGAGAATTTAAGACTTTCCCTAATAACAAACCGTGGCTCTCTAAAGATATTAAGGATCTGATACTTAAAAGGAAACTTGCTTTTAACGAGGGAGACGTTCCCACTATGAGAATATTGAGGAAGGAGGTGAGGGCTGCACCCTCTGTCAGAGTCAAAGTCTTTAGGTCTGTAAGGGATATAATACTCTTCATCTTTGCCTGACTGCCTCTTTTTCTTGGTCTTTGGTCGCTCTTCGCCATCTTCCTGCTGACCTCTTCTTTTACCACCTACCATCTCTGAAAACACCCCCTGGTGGAAATAGAAAGAATTACATGGTACAAAGTGACAAAACATGATACAGAGATCCTACTATCTTCCTCTTCTAGTTTGTATACAACATCATCTACATCAAAACTGCACTTTATTTTGCTTCTTCTTTATCAGACAGCACAAACAACTTTCTCATTTTGACTCAAATATTGGTTTTGAATGAAAATTATGCAACAATCCTGGGTGTTTATTCAACTTGTGAGCAGGTTTTCTAATCCACCGTACTATTATTATTGACACTAGTACATGTTCGTGCTGCTGGCAAACTAATAAACTCAAGAGCATATAGCAAAGCAAAAAAGTGAAAAGTAGGTCTTGCCTACATAAATAAACATAAGACAGTTGTGAGACTTTGACATAGTAACATGTGCAGTAATATTTACACCTGTGATGACATCTCACAAGCATTAGCCTTATTTTGAAACCAAGATTGTTTACACAGAGTTTGTAATTGCAGAGAAATGCTCCATTTATTTTGGTCATTTCATTTTTGAGCAGGAAGCTCACCTTTTTTGTTATAGCCTTTAGCTGAATAGAGAGTTTTCCAATTAAATACATATTCTTTAAATAATGTTCCCTCTTATAAGAAGTAGGATAATTAAATTTAAAAAAAAAAAACGTATTATTGTCATGGTCCTGGGCCATGTTGGCCCAGTGTTCTTAGTTTCCTTGTATGTTTGTATTTTATTCCATGCTTCCCCTGCCCATTATGTCTGAGTTCTCCCCGTGCTCTCTCTTCCCCCTGTGTGCCCTCTATGTATTTATGAGCCCTCGTCCCCTTTCGTGTTTATTCCATGTCTCCCCTGCCTGTTACGTTGGTGTTCTACTCGTGCTCTCTCTCCTCCTGTACTTCCTGTTTCACCTCTCCCGTCAGTGTTCAGTTCACCCCGCCCTGTCTCGTTATGATTATCAGTGTCACCTGTGTTCCCCGTGTGTTCCCACTTCCCTCGTTAACCCTCTGTGTATTTCTGTCTGCGTCTCCCTCTGTTCAGTGTGACGTCGTCCCTCATGTTGTGTGGATCTCCCTGTGTCTCTTCGCGTATGTTAGTTTACTTTTCCCAGTTTAGTTTTGTATTTCCTATGTTCTGCCATTCCAGCATTAAAGCTGTGATTTTGAGTTCATCCTCGTGTCTGTGAGTTTTGCGTTTGGGTCCTCCTCCTGCCTGCCACACAGCCGAGCCTTGACAGTACGACGTCACCAGATATGGACCCAGCAGACTTACCCGGGGAGAGCGATTTGATACGTGTCCAACGCCTAGTCGAGTGGATAACTCACACTTCCAATACAAGGGCCAAGATTGTGGGGATAAATGCTATCGAAGCAATCCTCAGAGGAAATTCTCATCTCCGCCAGGTCAGTGGATTTTTGGACCTATTGGCCAATTTGAATAACGCCCGGGAGGCGGCGCGAACTCGGGAAATATCAGACTTGGCCCAGCAGCAACAGACAACAGCCACCCTGGAGCAGCCGCGTCAGTTTCACCGGCCGGATGTGGTTTTTCCCGGCCCTTTGGAGCCATCTGCGGGGAAAAAGAAACGGCATTCACGCCGCCGACGCGCCACCCCACAGCCGGACATTCAGCCTTCTAATTCACCTGTTGTGCTACCAGAAGCTCAGTCGGCTCCCTCGCAGCCCTTCACAGCTCCGTTAGCTCTCTCGCAGCCCTTCACAGCTCCGTTAGCTCCCTCGCAGCCCTTCACAGCTCCGTTAGCTCCCTCGCAGCCCTTCACAGCTCCGTTAGCTCCCTCGCAGTCCTTCACAGCTCCGTTAGCTCCCTCGCAGTCCTTCACAGCTCCGTTAGCTCCCTCGCAGCCACCCTCAGTTCAGTCTCCAGTGTCCCCAGTGCAGTCTCCAGTGTCCCCAGTGCAGTCTCCAGTGTCCCCAGTGCAGTCTCCAGTGTCCCCAGTGCAGTCTCCAGTGTCCCCAGTGCAGTCTCCTGCAGCCCTGCTGTCCCCAGTGCAGCCTCCTTTAGCACAGTCACCCACTCAACCACCAGCACCACAACCGTCACTACCTCTAGTTCATTCCCCTGTGAAGTCATTAACTCCACCACCTACTCCACTCTCACCACCACCGTTACTACAGACATCAGTTCAGTCCCCTGTGCAGTCATTTACTTCTCCACCGTTAGCAGCTCAGGTCCCCGTGTGTCCAGCAGCTCAGGTCCCCGTGTGTCCAGCAGCTCAGGTCCCCGTGTGTCCAGCAGCTCAGGTCCCCGTGTGTCCAGCAGCTCAGGTCCCCGTGTGTCCAGCAGCTCAGGTCCCCGTGTGTCCAGCAGCTCAGCTCGCACCTGAACCTTTGGCCCAGTTCCCCGTAGCAGTGCGGTTTTCTAGCCAGCTTAACATTGAGCCCGGGGTCCCAATCCTCTCTGGCTCTACTTCAGCTCCTGCTGGAAGCTCGGATGAGCTCATCCAGGACTCCGCGGCTCCCACGCCGCCATCTACCTCGTCCGCTGGGGGTTCCAGTGAGCCCGGCCAGCACCTCCCTGTCTCCGCTGGAGGGTCCGAGAGGCCCGTTCAGCCTCCTGTCTCCGCTGGAGGGTCCGAGGGGCCCGTTCAGCCTCCTGTCTCCGCTGGAGGGTCCGAGGGGCCCGTTCAGCCTCCTGTCTCCGCTGGAGGGTCCGAGGGGCCCGTTCAGCCTCACGCCGCATCAGCTGGAGGGCCCGAGGAGCCTGTCCAGCCGCCATCTGCGACCGCCTCGTCATCACCTGGCCCGGCTACATCCGCCTGTGCTTCTGCTACGCCTGGCCCGGCCTCAGCCTCTGCAACCTCGCCTGGCCCGGCCTCAGCCTCTGCAACCTCGCCTGGCCCGGCCTCAGCCTTTGCAACCTCGCCTGGCCCGGCCTCAGCCTCTGCAACCTCGCCTGGCCCGGCCTCAGCCTCTGCAACCTCGCCTGGCCCGGCCTCAGCCTCTGCAACCTCGCCTGGCCCGGCCTCAGCCTCTGCAACCTCGCCTGGCCCGGCCTCAGCCTCTGCAACCTCGCCTGGCCCGGCCTCCGAGTCTTCGTCTGCTGCAGCCTCTTCAGAGTCTTCGTCTGCCGCAGCCTCCTCTTCAGAGCCTTCGTCTGCCGCAGCCTCCTCTTCAGAGCCTTCGTCTGCCGCAGCCTCCTCTTCAGAGCCTTCGTCTGCCGCAGCCTCCTCTTCAGAGCCTTCGTCTGGTCCAGCATCCTCCTCTTCAGAGCCTTCGTCTGGTCCAGCATCCTCCTCTTCAGAGCCTTCGTCTGGTCCAGCATCCTCCTCTTCAGCTGCTTCGTCTGGTCCAGCATCCTCCTCAGCTGCCTCGTCTGGTCCAGCATCCTCATCAGCTGCCTCGTCTGGTCCAGCATCCTCATCAGCTGCCTCGTCTGGTCCAGCATCCTCGTCAGCTGCCTCGTCTGGCCCTGCGCCCACCGGGCCATGGCCGGCACGCCTGGGACTGGAGGGCCGCCGCTGCCTTCCGCGCGGTCGGCCTCCTGAACTGCTCCGTCGTCTCCTTCGCCGCCGCCGCTGCCTTCCGCGCGGTCGGCCTCCTGAACTGCTCCGTCGTCTCCTTCGCCGCCGCCGTTGCCTTGCGCACGGCCGGCCTCCTGAACTGTTTCCGCGTCGCCGCCGTTGCCTTGCGCACGGTCGGCCTCCTGAACTGTTTCCGCGTCTCCGCCGTTGCCTTGCGCACGGTCGGCCCCCTGAACTGCTCTGTGTTTTGGGTTGTTTTCTTGGGCTCCGGTGTTTTCTGTGCTCTTTGTTTTCTGTTCCGAGCCCTCCGTCCTGGGCCCCCGCCGCCCGCCCTGGGTTGTTTTCTGTTTGGTTTTGTTTTTCTGTGTTTGGGCTGTCTGGAGCCAGCCCTTGAGGGGGGGGTACTGTCATGGTCCTGGGCCATGTTGGCCCAGTGTTCTTAGTTTCCTTGTATGTTTGTATTTTATTCCATGCTTCCCCTGCCCATTATGTCTGAGTTCTCCCCGTGCTCTCTCTTCCCCCTGTGTGCCCTCTATGTATTTATGAGCCCTCGTCCCCTTTCGTGTTTATTCCATGTCTCCCCTGCCTGTTACGTTGGTGTTCTACTCGTGCTCTCTCTCCTCCTGTACTTCCTGTTTCACCTCTCCCGTCAGTGTTCAGTTCACCCCGCCCTGTCTCGTTATGATTATCAGTGTCACCTGTGTTCCCCGTGTGTTCCCACTTCCCTCGTTAACCCTCTGTGTATTTCTGTCTGCGTCTCCCTCTGTTCAGTGTGACGTCGTCCCTCATGTTGTGTGGATCTCCCTGTGTCTCTTCGCGTATGTTAGTTTACTTTTCCCAGTTTAGTTTTGTATTTCCTATGTTCTGCCATTCCAGCATTAAAGCTGTGATTTTGAGTTCATCCTCGTGTCTGTGAGTTTTGCGTTTGGGTCCTCCTCCTGCCTGCCACACAGCCGAGCCTTGACAATTATACCTCTATCACTTAGAAAAAAACCCTGTTTTTTTTCTGTTGTCTGTTATATAACGTTAGTGATGCTCGTTTCAATTCATTTCTTAATCAGCTAAACAAGTCAGTTAAGAAACAGTCAAATATTAAGTTAAATTTGAAAACGGTTTAAAAAAAAACATCCCCATTCCAAAATGTCACATGACAATCTCATTGGCTCACGGAGTTATGATGTCACTACACTTTGATCTTTTGAAGTTTTTCCTTAAACAGGGGTGAGAAACAGCAGTTTTTTAGTTCGTGTCTTCGCAGCATTTGTGTTTGCAGCCTTCACACGTTCACCACAGAAACTTTTGGAAACCTTTGCAGAGTTGTCGTGTACAACCTTCAACATGTATCCAACAAGACACCAACTGTTGGGGGAAAGCTCTGCAAAAACCCAGGAGAAATAAAGACACAATGAGACAAAGTTACTTTTTATGCTTTAACGTGCACACGGGTAAGCTGTTAAGAACAACTCACACCCATGAACAGAGGCTTGGCATTTTTATAGGCACAAATCACAGAGACGGTGAGAACAGGATAAGAAAATAATAAACAGATAAAATAAACAACTCCATATGTGGCGCTAGTCTCGTCAGCAGAGAGCTGGGAGAAAGATAAAATAATCTAAAACAATATGTCCCAAAACAATATGTCTTCGCTGGGAAAGTCTAAAAGGATAATTCTAAACTAATCTAACCATAGACAAAGGGCATCTTTGTACATTTAAAAGAAGGTAAAGAAACATAGAATCATTTTCCACTAACATATTCCCTCCTGTTTTAACTTATTTTAAATGTATACAACAATTGTCTGTAAAGGTTATTTATTAAGTATCTTTAGCAATTTTTTAATTGTCAAAATGTCAGCATAGCATAAATGTAAATCATGTGGTCTAAAGAATGAAACAAATAAAATAATAAAAAGAACAAAGAAAAGTATAGTAAATAAAATAGCAACAGGAATAATCAAGAGAAAACAATAAAACTAAAACTACAAAAAATAAAAGGATAAAACCTTATATTGTACCTGCATAAACTACTAATGTGTTAATCAGTGCATGATCACTTGACAAGTCATTTTTAATCACCACGTCATTTATTAGCAGCTATTACAAGTTGTCCTCTAACAGAATTGCAACGGGATGCTGTTCTTTTTGAGACACGGCAACATAAGCAGTCATTGTAGGTGTGTGGTCAGTGACATATTTTTGCAGAACGGTCAAATTCTGCAAAACTTAATAAATGTCTCCTCCAGCTTCGTATCCATCAGGGATAAAAGTGCAACATGTCTCCCCGATCAGCTTACAAACTCCTCCTTGTGATGCTGTTAGCAGGTCTAGTGTCAGTCTGTTCTGCAGCACCATCATTCTGATGGCCTTCTGTTCTCCTGCTAAGGCCGTTCCCAGGGTCTTAGTTAAGTTGATGTGTCGTAGCAGAGCATATCGGTTGATTTCCACGTGATCCCGCACCTCGGCAACTCCAATGCCGGGGATCAAGCTCTGTAAGAATTTCACTCCTCCTCAGATGTGAAACTCTGGTTCCTTTACTGCTTGGTGCCGTCCGTGCACATCCTGTCTGGTACTGAGTCTTTGTTTGTAGTGGCATCCGGTAGATAGGTGAGTAGGCAGCTCCCCCACTGCCCGCGATCCATTGTTCATCACACATACTGGCAGTTGTGCTGCGTGCAGTTTGTTCAGTAGAATTACATCAGGCAGTGGGTCTGAGACTTGGGGCCAGGTCAGTAGCTAGGTCTGTCCGGAACAGTTCACATTTGTGGGTCATGATGACCTCCAGGTTGCTTTTGCTGGGATGCTGTAGTTGGCCTTGGACCAAAGAGTACCGTAGCCTGGATGTGTTGCCAGGCCCAACAGGCACCAACTGCGATCTTCAGGTATGCTGTACGGCCACAGGCCAAACGTCTGTGAGGATAGGGGCATATGAGTACATGCAAAGCAGTCAGTTTTATTATTCAGGTGAGCTGTAGTGTTCATAAACTGCCACCAGAAATTAGTGGCGTAGCCATGGGGAAACTTGGTGTACTTTCCTTTGTCATACAGTGTCTGCCTTTTCTTCATATAGCGTGACTTGTTGTCCCTCACGGAAGCAAAGATGAGGAGCCCGGTCAGGGTCAGGGCCGCTGCAGCTATTAGGAGCCACCACCTCATGACAACAGGACACACCCTCCTGTCGTGAGTAGACCCCCCGGCCAGGAAGGCTGACCCCTCCACCGGGCGAGATCACAACGATTGGGCGAGCCTGTGTCGGCTGAGTTTAGATGGCTTCACTTACTCGCCTGCAGTGACTCTGATGGATCCAGGATGGTCGTTCCGCAATTTTGCAAGCGGTGGGCGTGGTGAGGAGAACCTGATGTGGTCCCTCCCACCTGGGTGTGCTCCAGTTTTTCCTTTGGAGCACCTTGATCAGAACCCAGACACTGGGCTGTAATCTGCAAGACACTTGATAGACATCATTACATTCTTCGTTATTTACAATCATCTCTTTATTTTCCTACAACTTAGACATACATTTTGCTACTGAAATTGTATCTGCCTTTTTCACTGGGTAGATTTCCGGCCACTTTGAGAACACGTCTATGACCACTAGGGCGTATTTCGACCCTTGGCATTCATTTAGCTCAATAAAGTCCATATGAATTGTGTGAAAAGGATAAGGTGGTGTGGGAAAACGGCCTCTTTTTGGTCTCAGGTTCCCCTGAGCATTCTATTTTTGACACGCCATGCATGTTCTGACAAATTGTTTTGCTGAAGTTCCAAAATTTACAGTGTAGAAATGAGAGTTGACAATACAGGTCATTGCCCCCGTTGACAAATGCGTACAGCCATGAGTCACTAACGCCGCCATTTTGTGGAGGGATTTTGGCAACACTGGCTTGCCATAACACATCATTAAGTCGTTTGTCAGAACTGCACCGTGTTTTAGCCATTTTGCCTGCTCGGCTGTGCTTGCTGCTTTTTGTTCATTTTTCAACACATCCAGTGGAATCTGATGTGTGTCTACTGCCATCAATGTGATGTTTGTCATTTGTGCCGCCTGTTTTGCTGCTCTGTCAGCAAAGTTATTGCCTGTAGTAATGAAAGAGCCATCAGTTTTGTGTGCTGCACATTTACACAATGCGAGTTGTTGTGGTAAATGTATTACAGTCAGTAGGCGTTGTAGCAGGCTGGCATGCTGAACCGGTGGATGTGGTTGATGTAATCATTCCTCTGTTTTGCCAAATATTCTGCAAAATGATGCACAGCAGAGAAAACATACTGGCTGTCTGTATAAATGTTTATTTGTTTATCTTTGTGTATTTCACATGCGCGAATCACAGCTATCAGCTCAGCGCTCTGTGCAGAATATGAAGAAGAAAGTGGTTTTGCTTCTATTATCCTACTATCTGTGGTTACTGCGTAACCTACACAATTTCGGCCTGTGCTGTAAGGTCAAATAAGTTCTTAAGTGGCTGCCTCAAAACTGTTTTGCATTATTTCTCTGTGGCCTACTCCTACAATCTCGTGTGAAGTGACCTTCCTCTCCACGGTTCTAGCAGGCGTTGTCTCTATGTTATCTGCTGTTTCTGCGTGACTGTCTGCAGCCTTGGTGTTTGTGACTTTGCTCGCCTCTCTGTTCCTGATAGCCACCTGCGGATTAGTGTTTTAGTCTATTGTCAACACGTCAGCCTTATTTTTAAGTTACAGAATGCTTCTTCTTTTTTTTGTCTTGGTTTGGGAGAATAGATGCAACACTACATTTTCACTTAAGGCAGTTTGAAATAATTTCTAGTTTTCAAACAAATCATGGATCTCACACATTTCAAACTTTCAAGTTAGGGTTGTTTCCCATTTATACATATATATATATATATTTAACTTTGCATTGCTCATAGCTCATAGCTCTAAACCTAGGCATTTTTCAATCATATGCCTAATCACCATGTGTCACTGTGATTCTCAAGTATTGTCACAAGTTCGTTTAAATTCGTTTCCAAAACCAACAAAATAATCAAACAAAAACATAAACGTGTCAGGACACAAAAGAAAAAAGAAAAATGCTGCCACCCGAACAAGGCAGAAGTCTGCATATGTTGGCTTTTAATAGCATGCAGCTTCTGCTCTAAAAGAAACAAATA
The DNA here is from genome assembly GCF_057382095.1 of Aulonocara sp. 'chitande type north' Nkhata Bay. NCBI lineage: Eukaryota > Metazoa > Chordata > Actinopteri > Cichliformes > Cichlidae > Aulonocara > Aulonocara sp. 'chitande type north' Nkhata Bay. The sequence goes on along the minus strand of NC_141346.1, from coordinate 57,645,871 downwards.
AATAAAAATAAAAGAAAATGTGTAACATGCTCATCAGCTTAGCAGTGTCTACATATTTAATTCAGCTTCTCAATCCTGTAGTTTTAGCTGTTGTCTACAGGGTTTTGCTTATTGGTTGTTATTATAGGTGTGCTCTATATCTCAGCAATGTGTCATGCTAGAATGATAGCTGTGAAGCTGGTCAAGTGCCTCTATGCACTTCATTAGTTAGTTATTCTCTGTATTGTCTTCATCTCACATGTCATTACACTGAGTTTTAGCAAACCTTAAGCTTGATGCAGACTACTGCTTAACAATTATCCACCTCACATCATAACCGACTAAGGTGCCTCTTCATATTAACATTATGTCATTGTTAATATTATCCTCTTTGTCTTATATAACAGCAATAGCATATTATAATATTTTATTAGTGTGTACCACTATACTACTACTGAGCCAATTTGATAGTTAGGATCATCTTATTTAGCAAACAGATAATTTAGAATTCATCCAATCTGCGGTCACATTTGTTCTCTCTGTTGCATGGCAGACCAGGCAGTTCTATTATAATATATTATTTATATTTTATTTTGTATCCATCAAGGGCTTCAGATGACCTGCAGTATCATCCTTTTCCCAAGGTGGAGACAGTTACCTTTTCACACACTGTCCTTGGCTGAACAGTGACACAGCCTTAATATACTTTATTTATGTTATTAAAATATTTTCGTGTGAATTATTTGCTTTATATCCATTTTATACATTGTGGGCATGGTCATCATGCCAACTGTGTTTCATTGATAATATCACTTTACAGGTTGTTATCCTTGCTATTATTAATTTCAAATACTCTAAAGATAATTTCTACTGTAATTTTCCCTTTGTTTATCTTTATTTCGTACTTTTTATATTTATATCTACTCAGTGGGGTCTGTTTTCAACCCTTTGGCAAAAAGATTACGCCGCTTCTCCTTCCTGTCGTGGCCGGCCAAATGACCTTTTAGCCATCCAAAGGGCATTACATGACAGTAAGAAGGAAAACTACCATCTCCAGAATAAAATTCAACAGATTGAAGATGAGAAACTTCAACTGGAGGAGAAGTGTAGACAGATGGAAGTGAAATATAAAAACCTGGAAGAAAGACAACAACGCCAGCCCGACATAAATATTATTAATGACGGTTGGGGAATCAAGTTTGGACAAGCCCGAGACCAGATTGTCTTCCTAATTAAGGAAGACAAGCAAAAGAGCGCGGAACTAAAGGAGATGTCCAACCAGCTTAAAGACAGCAAAGCTACGGTTGAGAAGACAGAATGGGATCTCCAATATATGGACCAAAAGAATCGGCTGCTCCAAACAAACTTCGATGAAGCTGTGAAAAAAAATAAAGAAATCCTCCAACAGAAGGAAGAACAGGAGAAAAAGCAAAGAGACATGGAGCACAAACTCAAAGTCACGGAGGAAAAATACACAATGCTGAAAGAAAAGGTGGATGATACTCTGCGCCAAAATAAAGACCTTCTTCAAGAGAAAAAGCAACTAGAAGGGGAAAAGGAAAAACTGGACAAACAATGCTCACACATGCAGAAAAGGATGGATCAAATGGCGAGAAACAACTCCGAGCTCACTAAGGGGATATTGTTGGAATACAACAACTTGAAGCGCAAACACACTGAAATGCAGGCGCAAAAGCAAGAACAAGACAACATACATGGCGACCTGCAGCGTACGCTCCAAGATATCCACAGAAGAAATGAGGAGCTACAAGACATGTACAAAGAAGTACAACAGAGAAACACAGACATGCACAAGGACAAGATAATGCAGGAGGAAACATCCAAAGAGCTCAAGGAAAAGCTTGAAGAAAAACAAGCAACATTGGAAGAGGTGGAGAAAACATGCAAGAAGCTTGAGAAACAAAACGTAGAAACCATCGATGAGTTGAGAACCCTCATCCTGGAAAAAAAAGCTCTTGTAGAAAACTGCATGAAAAAGAAGAACAAACGCTTCCGCTGGCCCTGGAGGAGGAACTCTACTGCTTCCTCACCTGGTGTAGCCTCGTCTTGCTCCACCTCTGTTCACCCCCCCAACCAGTCCCGGCAGTTGACTGTCCCCTCCTGAGCCTGGTTCTGCCGGAGGTTTCTGCCCGTTTAAAGGCAGTTTTTCCTCCCAACTGTCGCCTAGTGCGTGCTCAGAGGGGATTGTTGGGGATTTCTCTCCTCTACCTTGTTTCATTATTTACTTAACTTTTTGTTCTTACTTCATTTTACCTTGTTTCATTATTTACTTGTTAACTCTTTCTTTTTCAACTTATTTATAAAACAATAAACAATTGAATTTATCCTTTGAGTATTTTTCATCTATACCTTTTTCAAACATTCATATCTGTCGTTTATCTTCTTCTTGAAACCTCATAAATGGTGAAGGAAAAATCCAACAGTTCATCTATATATAAAGAAGCACTTAAACTAAAACTGACATAGCTACGTTAATCCTACCGTAAAACAATAAGACGAGGTACGACCTCTCTCATGCTCCTAGGATGTGGGGGTGAACGCCAGAACACCCTGGAATGTTACAGACCTCCTAGGATGAGACATTCTTTCAATATGCCACCAACTATATACTTCTACACACAAATGATTACATGCAGTATTCTACCATATGCAAACTTATATCATTAAAAGACTATACTGACTACTAAGTAAAATTTTCCATTGACATACTTCATCATGAGAAGTATGGCTGCTGTGCCAACCTTGTTGTTGGTCAAAACTCCCTCACTTTCTATCTGCTGGATGAGTGTCCTTATACCAAGGTTCCATTTGAGCTTCTGGCTGGAGAAATAGTTAATAATCCTTCTGCCTTTGGTTATGAGGGCCTGACCTAAGCGCTCACTGATATCGATGCCTGTGAGTTTGTAAAAGTGGTTCGAAAGACCTTTCCGAGTAAACAAGAATGGCCACTGCTCCTGAATTTCAGCTACTGAAGGTGAGGGACAACTGTTGATAAGCTGCCGCTGAGAAATATATGTGAGGCACATGAAGTCATCCACATCAGGTCTCTCCACAGCTCCAGGTCCTTGTGAATTGAAAATTGTTAACAAGATGTGTTTCTTTTCCTCTAAAGAAGTTGGCGTTTCCCCCTCAGGAAGTTCAACTGGCTGCCAATTTATACAACCATAGCTATCAACAAGGCATCTAACTTTTTTAGGTGGGGTTGCACTACTGTTGGGACTGCAGTCTTCCTCATTCCTGGTTCTCTTTGTTTGACAAAGACGATTTGATGCTTCTTAGTAGTGAATAATGTCCACAACCCAGTCTTTCTGACCATACTTCTCCTGTCCTCTGGATGAGCTCTGTCTCCTCTTGTGATTGCATGCGACAGTCGGAGTGGAAATCTTTCCCAAGGAATCTGGAAGTGTGAGACCCAAGAGCTGGAGTAATGGTTGTACATAGTGGTGGACGTGGAGGAGGAGGGGTGAGGTGGATGGCTTGATGTTTCAGCTGATGCAGCAGGGCAAGGCTCCAGAGTAATGGTGTCATTCAGGTTCTCTGGTCTGTTGCCATCTAAAAATAAATAAATAAATAAAGATCATTGGAAAAGCTACCTTAAAAAGCTACTATGTCAACAAATATGTCCTCACTAAAAGATGAACCCTTCAATTAGGATTGAGTAGTAACGGCAAGGCAGTTTTGGGGACCTTGTCTGAAGATGAAAAGAAGCAATCCCAGGACTGCAAAAGAACTACAAACTCAAGGTCTTGCATTGAAAAGACCTTGAGTCAATATGTTTTACAGCATGTCACAATTTCAAACCCTTAGTTGTACCACTACCAATGAAAGGTTAATGGTGTTAGATTTAGTGTCTACTTTTGTTTATGTTTTCCGTGTTAATTATCTACCGGACAATGTGAGCCCCAAAACGCTGTTCAATATTATACCGTCAAAGTACATGTGTAGTATGGTGAAGAGAACAAAAAAGCTAATCAAGCTAATCAGTGACATATGAGTCTATGAGTGACCTTCAAATCATAGACTCAAGTCTATGATTTATACAGAACCTACACAAACCTCCTTTAAATGCAAGAAGTAGTTTACGTATTTGAATTGGTGTGAGAAAGGGTTTGAGATCTTCTGCCTCCACAAACAAAAGATCACTTTTTTGTTGTACACCAATAACGTCCGTCAGATGTTCTACAATGCAGATTATTTTCTCTCTGTCTAGTGCCGGCAGGAGCCTTGTGAGTTCCTCTTCAATTTCCATCCCTGAAAAAGAATTAAGAGGAAACTGAATGGTGTAGGGAGACAACAAAAAGACCTGCCATGTTATAAAGTGGTAGTGGGTAATAATCCATCAGACTGTCAGCATTTACACACACACTTCTTTCTGGAGGGCAACGCAAGCAGTGAAGTCCAAGGTCAATGAGAAGTACGGATTGATGCAACTCGAGCACAAAGTACAATCCAGAATCATTAACAAGTATAACAGCTATCTTCCCAAAAACCAAGCCATCATCACTGTCATCTACAATGGAAACATAGCCTTTCACATACTTGGTACCTTTGTGGACAACTGCTGACACATCCAAAGTGGTCTGATTAGTGCAGCCGGCTTTTGCCACAGCTTCTTGAATGACAGCGTTGTAAAGATGATGATTGTAATCACTTGCTTCTCCAATGATTTGAACTGTAGGTGGAAACAATTGGCCCACTGAGAGGTAGGACTGCAGTAACTGATGCCGTTCTGTCAGAGTCTTGCATAAGTTGACGAAGTTGTGCACTGTTCTTGTACATGCTTTGAAATACGAGTGCTTGCTCTCAAACCTAAGGGTCCACAAACGAATGTGTGGTCCAAAGTGAAGGATAAGCTCTGCATAATGTAACAAATAGTGAGTTCATAGTGACTAATAGTGACTTCAGTGCACGGTTGCAGGCATCAGCTGACACAGAATCGCTGGCACAGGCTGGTTAGTTATTTAATGGTTTCAGCTTTGTTTATTTGATCTAAAACTTCAGTGCACGGTCGCAGGGATCAGCTGACACAGATCGCTGGCACAGGCTGGTTAGTTATTTAATGGTTTCAGCTAAGTTTATTTGATCTAAGACTTCAGGGCATGATCGCAAAGATCAGCTGACACAGATCGCTGGCACAGGCTGGTTAGTTATTTAATGGTTTCAGCTTAGTTTATCTAAAACTTCAGTGCACGATTGCAGGGATCAGCTGACACAGATTGCTGGTACAGGCTGGTTAGTTATTTAATGGTTTCAGCTTAGTTTATCTGATCTAAAACTTCAGTGCACGGTTGCAGGGATCAGCTGACACAGATCGCTGGCACAGGCTGGTTAGTTATTTAATGGTTTCAGCTTAGTTTATTTGATCTAAAACTTCAGTGCACGGTTGCAGGGATCAGCTGACACAGATCCCTGGCACAGGCTGGTTAGTTATTTAATGGTTTCAGCTTAGTTTATTTGATCTAAAACTTCAGTGCACGATTGCAGGGATCAGCTGAAACAGATCGCTGGTACAGGCTGGTTAGTTATTTAATGGTTTCAGCCAAGTTTATCTAAAACTTCAGTGCACGGTTGCAGGGATCAGCTGACACAGATCCCTTGCACAGGCTGGTTAGTTATTTAATGGTTTCAACTTAGTTTATTTAATCTAAAACTTCAGTGCACGGTTGCAGGGATCAGCTGACACAGATCCCTGGCACAGGCTGGTTAGTTATTTAATGGTTTAGGTTTGGTTTATTTGATCTAAAACTTCAGTGCACGATTGCAGGGATCAGCTGACACAGATCGCTGGCACAGGCTGGTTAGTTATTTAATGGTTTCAGCTTAGTTTATTTTCTCTAAAAATTCAGTGCACGGTTGCAGGGATCCGCTGACACAGATCGCTCGCACAGGCTGGTTAGTTATTTAATGGTTTCAGCTTAGTTTATTTTCTGTAAGACTTCAGTGCACAGTTGCAGGGATCAGCTAACACAGATCCCTGACACACGCTGGTTAGTTATTTAATGGTTTCAACTTAGTTTATTTTCTCTAAAAATTCAGTGCACGGTTGCAGGGATCCGCTGACACAGATCGCTGGCACAGGCTGGTTAGTTATTTAATGGTTTCAGCTTTGTTTATTTGATCTAAAACTTCAGTGCACGTTCGCAGGGATCAGCTGACACAGATCGCTGGCACAGGCTGGTTAGTTATTTAATGGTTTCAGCTTAGTTTATTTGATCTAAAACTTCAGTGCACGGTTGCAGGGATCAGCTGACACAGATCGCTGGCACAGGCTGGTTAGTTATTTAATGGTTTCAGCTTAGTTTATCTAAAACTTCAGTGCACGGTTGCAGGGATCAGCTGACACAGATCGCTGGCACAGGCTGGTTAGTTATTTAATGGTTTCAGCTTAGTTTATTTGATCTAAAACTTCAGTGCACGGTTGCAGGGATCAGCTGACACAGATCCCTGGCACAGGCTGGTTAGTTATTTAATGGTTTCAGCTTAGTTTATTTGATCTAAAACTTCAGTGCACGATTGCAGGGATCAGCTGAAACAGATCGCTGGTACAGGCTGGTTAGTTATTTAATGGTTTCAGCCAAGTTTATCTAAAACTTCAGTGCACGGTTGCAGGGATCAGCTGACACAGATCCCTTGCACAGGCTGGTTAGTTATTTAATGGTTTCAGCTTAGTTTATTTGATCTAAAACTTCAGTGCACGGTTGCAGGGATCAGCTGACACAGATCGCTGTCACAGGCTGGTTAGTTATTTAAATGGTTTCAGGTTAGTTTATTTGATCTAAGACTTCAGTGCATGGTCGCAAAGATCAGCTGACACAGATCCCTGGCACAGGCTGGTTAGTTATTTAATGGTTTCAACTTAGTTTATTTTCTCTAAAACTTCAGTGCACGGTCACAGGGATCAGCTGACACAGATCGCTGGCACAGGCTGGTTAGTTATTTAATGGTTTCAGCTTAGTTTATTTGATCTAAAACTTCAGTGCACGGTTGCAGGGATCAGCTGACACAGATCCCTGGCACAGGCTGGTTAGTTATTTAATGGTTTCAGCTTAGTTTATTTGATCTAAAACTTCAGTGCACGATTGCAGGGATCAGCTGAAACAGATCGCTGGTACAGGCTGGTTAGTTATTTAATGGTTTCAGCCAAGTTTATCTAAAACTTCAGTGCACGGTTGCAGGGATCAGCTGAAACAGATCGCTGGTACAGGCTGGTTAGTTATTTAATGGTTTCAGCCAAGTTTATCTAAAACTTCAGTGCACGGTTGCAGGGATCAGCTGACACAGATCCCTTGCACAGGCTGGTTAGTTATTTAATGGTTTCAACTTAGTTTATTTTATCTAAAACTTCAGTGCACGGTCGCAGGGATCCGCTGACACAGATCGCTGGCACAGGCTGGTTAGTTATTTAATGGTTTCAGCTCAGTTTATCTAAAACTTCAGTGCATGGTTGCAGGGATCAGCTGACACAGATCGCTGGCACAGGCTGGTTAGTTATTTAATGGTTTAGGTTTGGTTTATTTAATCTAAAACTTCAGTGCACGGTTGCAGGGATCAGCTGACACAGAATCGCTGGCACAGGCTGGTTAGTTATTTAATGGTTTAGGTTTGGTTTATTTAATCTAAAACTTCAGTGCACGGTTGCAGGGATCAGCTGACACAGATCCCTGGCACAGGCTGGTTAGTTATTTAATGGTTTAGGTTTGGTTTATTTAATCTAAAACTTCAGTGCACGGTTGCAGGGATCAGCTAACACAGATTCCTGACACACGCTGGTTAGTTATTTAATGGTTTCAACTTAGTTTATTTGATCTAAAACTTCAGTGCACGATTGCAGGGATCAGCTGACACAGATCGCTGGCACAGGCTGGTTAGTTATTTAATGGTTTCAGCTTAGTTTATTTTCTCTAAAAATTCAGTGCACGGTTGCAGGGATCCGCTGACACAGATCGCTCGCACAGGCTGGTTAGTTATTTAATGGTTTCAGCTTAGTTTATTTTCTGTAAGACTTCAGTGCACAGTTGCAGGGATCAGCTAACACAGATCCCTGACACACGCTGGTTAGTTATTTAATGGTTTCAACTTAGTTTATTTTCTCTAAAAATTCAGTGCACGGTTGCAGGGATCCGCTGACACAGATCGCTGGCACAGGCTGGTTAGTTATTTAATGGTTTCAGCTTTGTTTATTTGATCTAAAACTTCAGTGCACGTTCGCAGGGATCAGCTGACACAGATCGCTGGCACAGGCTGGTTAGTTAGTTAATGGTTTCAGCTTAGTTTATTTGATCTAAAACTTCAGTGCACGGTTGCAGGGATCAGCTGACACAGATCGCTGGCACAGGCTGGTTAGTTATTTAATGGTTTCAGCTTAGTTTATCTAAAACTTCAGTGCACGGTTGCAGGGATCAGCTGACACAGATCGCTGGCACAGGCTGGTTAGTTATTTAATGGTTTCAGCTTAGTTTATTTGATCTAAAACTTCAGTGCACGGTTGCAGGGATCAGCTGACACAGATCCCTGGCACAGGCTGGTTAGTTATTTAATGGTTTCAGCTTAGTTTATTTGATCTAAAACTTCAGTGCACGATTGCAGGGATCAGCTGAAACAGATCGCTGGTACAGGCTGGTTAGTTATTTAATGGTTTCAGCCAAGTTTATCTAAAACTTCAGTGCACGGTTGCAGGGATCAGCTGACACAGATCCCTTGCACAGGCTGGCTAGTTATTTAATGGTTTCAGCTTAGTTTATCTAAAACTTCAGTGCACGGTTGCAGGGATCAGCTGAAACAGATCGCTGGTACAGGCTGGTTAGTTATTTAATGGTTTCAGCCAAGTTTATCTAAAACTTCAGTGCACGGTTGCAGGGATCAGCTGAAACAGATCGCTGGTACAGGCTGGTTAGTTATTTAATGGTTTCAGCCAAGTTTATCTAAAACTTCAGTGCACGGTTGCAGGGATCAGCTAACACAGATCCCTGACACACGCTGGTTATTTATTTAATGGTTTCAACTTAGTTTATTTTCTCTAAAAATTCAGTGCACGGTTGCAGGGATCCGCTGACACAGATCGCTGGCACAGGCTGGTTAGTTATTTAATGGTTTCAGCTTTGTTTATTTGATCTAAAACTTCAGTGCACGTTCGCAGGGATCAGCTGACACAGATCGCTGGCACAGGCTGGTTAGTTATTTAATGGTTTCAGCTTACTTTATTTTCTGTAAAACTTCAGTGCACGTTCGCAGGGATCAGCTGACACAGATCCCTGACACACGCTGGTTAGTTATTTAATGGTTTCAACTTAGTTTATTTTCTCTAAAACTTCAGTGCACGGTCGCAGGGATCAGCTGACACAGATCGCTGGTTAGTTATTTAATGGTTTCAGCTTAGTTTATTTGATCTAAAACTTCAGTGCACGGTTGCAGGGATCAGCTGACACAGATCGCTCGCACAGGCTGGTTAGTTATTTAATGGTTTCAGGTTAGTTTATTTGATCTAAGACTTCAGTGCATGGTCGCAAAGATCAGCTGACACAGATCCCTGGCACAGGCTGGTTAGTTATTTAATTGTTTCAGCTTACTTTATTTTCTGTAAAACTTCAGTGCACAGTTGCAGGGATCAGCTAACACAGATCCCTGACACACGCTGGTTAGTTATTTAATGGTTTCAACTTAGTTTATTTTCTCTAAAAATTCAGTGCACGGTTGCAGGGATCAGCTGACACAGATCGCTGGCACAGGCTGGTTAGTTATTTAGTGGTTTCAGCTTAGTTTATTTGATCTAAGACTTCAGTGCACGTTCGCAAAGATCAGCTGAAACAGATCGCTGGCACAGGCTGGTTAGTTATTTAATGGTTTCAACTTAGTTTATTTGATCTAAAACTTCAGTGCACGGTTGCAGGGATCAGCTGACACAGATCGCTGTCACAGGCTGGTTAGTTATTTAAATGGTTTCAGGTTAGTTCATTTGATCTAAAACTTCAGTGCACGGTTGCAGGGATCAGCTGACACACATCGCTGGCACAGGCTGGTTAGTTATTTAATGGTTTCAGCTTAGTTTATTTGATCTAAAACTTCAGTGCACGGTTGCAGGGATCAGCTGACACAGATCGCTGTCACAGGCTGGTTAGTTATTTAAATGGTTTCAGGTTAGTTTATTTGATCTAAGACTTCAGTGCATGGTCGCAAAGATCAGCTGACACAGATCCCTGGCACAGGCTGGTTAGTTATTTAATGGTTTCAACTTAGTTTATTTTCTCTAAAACTTCAGTGCACGGTCGCAGGGATCAGCTGACACAGATCGCTGGTTAGTTATTTAATGGTTTCAGCTTTGTTTATTTGATCTAAAACTTCAGTGCACGGTTGCAGGGATCAGCTGACACAGATCGCTGGCACAGGCTGGTTAGTTATTTAATGGTTTCAGCTTAGTTTATTTGATCTAAAACTTCAGTGCACGGTTGCAGGGATCAGCTGACACAGATCCCTGGCACAGGCTGGTTAGTTATTTAATGGTTTCAGCTTAGTTTATTTGATCTAAAACTTCAGTGCACGATTGCAGGGATCAGCTGAAACAGATCGCTGGTACATGCTGGTTAGTTATTTAATGGTTTCAGCCAAGTTTATCTAAAACTTCAGTGCACGGTTGCAGGGATCCGCTGACACAGATCGCTGGCACAGGCTGGTTAGTTATTTAATGGTTTCAGCTTAGTTTATTTGATCTAAAACTTCAGTGCACGGTCGCAAAGATCAGCTGACACAGATCCCTGGCACAGGCTGGTTAGTTATTTAATGGTTTCAGCTTAGTTTATTTTCTCTAAAACTTCAGTGCACAGTTGCAGGGATCAGCTAACACAGATCCCTGACACACGCTGGTTAGTTATTTAATGGTTTCAACTTAGTTTATTTTCTCTAAAACTTCAGTGCACGGTCGCAGGGATCAGCTGACACAGATCGCTGGTTAGTTATTTAATGGTTTCAGCTTAGTTTATTTGATCTAAAACTTCAGTGCACGGTTGCAGGGATCAGCTGACACAGATCGCTCGCACAGGCTGGTTAGTTATTTAAATGGTTTCAGGTTAGTTCATTTGATCTAAAACTTCAGTGCACGGTTGCAGGGATCAGCTGACACACATCGCTGGCACAGGCTGGTTAGTTATTTAATGGTTTCAGCTTAGTTTATTTGATCTAAAACTTCAGTGCACGGTTGCAGGGATCAGCTGACACAGATCGCTGTCACAGGCTGGTTAGTTATTTAAATGGTTTCAGGTTAGTTTATTTGATCTAAGACTTCAGTGCATGGTCGCAAAGATCAGCTGACACAGATCCCTGGCACAGGCTGGTTAGTTATTTAATGGTTTCAACTTAGTTTATTTTCTCTAAAACTTCAGTGCACGGTCGCAGGGATCAGCTGACACAGATCGCTGGTTAGTTATTTAATGGTTTCAGCTTTGTTTATTTGATCTAAAACTTCAGTGCACGGTTGCAGGGATCAGCTGACACAGATCGCTGGCACAGGCTGGTTAGTTATTTAATGGTTTCAGCTTAGTTTATTTGATCTAAAACTTCAGTGCACGGTTGCAGGGATCAGCTGACACAGATCCCTGGCACAGGCTGGTTAGTTATTTAATGGTTTCAGCTTAGTTTATTTGATCTAAAACTTCAGTGCACGATTGCAGGGATCAGCTGAAACAGATCGCTGGTACATGCTGGTTAGTTATTTAATGGTTTCAGCCAAGTTTATCTAAAACTTCAGTGCACGGTTGCAGGGATCAGCTGAAACAGATCGCTGGTACATGCTGGTTAGTTATTTAATGGTTTCAGCCAAGTTTATCTAAAACTTCAGTGCACGATTGCAGGGATCAGCTGAAACAGATCGCTGGTACATGCTGGTTAGTTATTTAATGGTTTCAGCTTAGTTTATTTGATCTAAAACTTCAGTGCACGGTCGCAAAGATCAGCTGACACAGATCCCTGGCACAGGCTGGTTAGTTATTTAATGGTTTCAGCTTAGTTTATTTTCTCTAAAACTTCAGTGCACAGTTGCAGGGATCAGCTAACACAGATCCCTGACACACGCTGGTTAGTTATTTAATGGTTTCAACTTAGTTTATTTTCTCTAAAACTTCAGTGCACGGTCGCAGGGATCAGCTGACACAGATCGCTGGTTAGTTATTTAATGGTTTCAGCTTAGTTTATTTGATCTAAAACTTCAGTGCACGGTTGCAGGGATCAGCTGACACAGATCGCTCGCACAGGCTGGTTAGTTATTTAATGGTTCAGGTTAGTTTATTTGATCTAAGACTTCAGTGCATGGTCGCAAAGATCAGCTGACACAGATCCCTGGCACAGGCTGGTTAGTTATTTAATGGTTTCAGCTTACTTTATTTTCTGTAAAACTTCAGTGCACAGTTGCAGGGATCAGCTAACACAGATCCCTGACACACGCTGGTTAGTTATTTAATGGTTTCAACTTAGTTTATTTTCTCTAAAAATTCAGTGCACGGTTGCAGGGATCAGTTGACAAAGATTCCTGGCACAGGCTGGTTAGTTATTTAATGGTTTCAACTTAGTTTATTTTCTCTAAAACTTCAGTGCACGGTTGCAGGGATCAGCTGACACAGATCGCTGGCACAGGCTGGTTAGTTATTTAGTGGTTTCAGCTTAGTTTATTTGATCTAAAACTTCAGTCCACGTTCGCAGGGATCAGCTGACACAGATCTCTGGCACAGCCTGGTTGGTTATTTAATGGTTTCAGCTTAGTTTATTTGATCTAAAACTTCAGTGCACGGTTGCAGGGATCAGCTGACACAGATCGCTCGCACAGGCTGGTTGGTTATTTAATGGTTTCAGGTTAGTTTATTTGATCTAAGACTTCAGTGCACGTTCGCAAAGATCATCTGAAACAGATCTCTGGCACAGCCTGGTTGGTTATTTAATGGTTTCAGCTTAGTTTATTTGATCTAAAACTTCAGTGCACGGTTGCAGGGATCAGCTGGCACAGATCCCTTGCACAGGCTGGTTAGTTATTTAATGGTTTCAACTTAGTTTATTTTATCTTAAACTTCAGTGCACGGTCGCAGGGATCCGCTGACACAGATCGCTGGTTAGTTATTTAATGGTTTCAGCTTAGTTTATTTTATCTAAAACTTCAGTGCACGGTCGCAGGGATCCGCTGACACAGATCGCTGGTTAGTTATTTAATGGTTTCAGCTTAGTTTATTTTATCTAAAACTTCAGTGCACGGTTGCAGGGATCAGCTGACACAGATCGCTGGCACAGGCTGGTTAGTTATTTAATGGTTTCAGCTTAGTTTATTTGATCTAAGACTTCAGTGCACGGTTGCAGGGATCAGCTGACACAGATCGCTGGCACAGGCTGGTTAGTTATTTAATGGTTTCAACTTAGTTTATTTTATCTTAAACTTCAGTGCACGGTCGCAGTGATCAGCTGACACAGATCGCTGGCACAGGCTGGTTAGTTATTTAATGGTTTCAGCTTAGTTTATTTGATCTAAAACTTCAGTGCACGGTTGCAGGGATCAGCTGACACAGATCGCTGTCACAGGCTGGTTAGTTATTTAAATGGTTTCAGCTTACTTTATTTTCTGTAAAACTTCAGTGCACAGATGCAGGGATCAGCTAACACAGATCCCTGACACACGCTGGTTAGTTATTTAATGGTTTCAACTTAGTTTATTTGATCTACAACTTCAGTCCACGTTCGCAGGGATCAGCTGACACAGATCCCTGGCACAGCCTGGTTGGTTATTTAATGGTTTCAGCTTAGTTTATTTGATCTAAAACTTCAGTGCACGGTTGCAGGGATCAGCTGACACAGATCGCTCGCACAGGCTGGTTAGTTATTTAATGGTTTCAGCTTAGTTTATTTGATCTAAAACTTCAGTGCACGGTTGCAGGGATCAGCTGACACAGATCCCTGGCACAGGCTGGTTAGTTATTTAATGGTTTCAGCTTAGTTTATTTGATCTAAAACTTCAGTGCACGATTGCAGGGATCAGCTGAAACAGATCGCTGGTTAGTTATTTAATGGTTTCAGCTTAGTTTATCTAAAACTTCAGTGCACGGTTGCAGGGATCAGCTGAAACAGATCGCTGGTACAGGCTGGTTAGTTATTTAATGGTTTCAGGTTAGTTTATTTGATCTAAGACTTCAGTGCACGGTCGCAGGGATCCGCTGACACAGATCGCTGGCACAGATCCCTTGCACAGGCTGGTTAGTTATTTAATGGTTTCAGGTTAGTTTATTTGATCTAAGACTTCAGTGCACGGTCGCAGGGATCCGCTGACACAGATCGCTGGCACAGATCCCTTGCACAGGCTGGTTAGTTATTTAATGGTTTCAACTTAGTTTATTTTATCTAAAACTTCAGTGCACGGTCGCAGGGATCCGCTGACACAGATCGCTGGTTAGTTATTTAATGGTTTCAACTTAGTTTATTTTATCTAAAACTTCAGTGCACGGTCGCAGGGATCCGCTGACACAGATCGCTGGTTAGTTATTTAATGGTTTCAGCTTAGTTTATTTTATCTAAAACTTCAGTGCACGGTCGCAGGGATCCGCTGACACAGATCGCTGGTTAGTTATTTAATGGTTTCAACTTAGTTTATTTTATCTAAAACTTCAGTGCACGGTCGCAGGGATCCGCTGACACAGATCGCTGGTTAGTTATTTAATGGTTTCAGCTTTGTTTATTTGATCTAAAACTTCAGTCCACGTTCGCAGGGATCAGCTGACACAGATCGCTGGCACAGGCTGGTTAGTTATTTAATGGTTTCAGGTTAATTTATTTGATCTAAGACTTCAGGGCATGATCGCAAAGATCAGCTGACACAGATCGCTGGCACAGGCTGGTTAGTTATTTAATGGTTTCAGCTTAGTTTATCTAAAACTTCAGTGCACGATTGCAGGGATCAGCTGACACAGATCGCTGGCACAGGCTGGTTAGTTATTTAATGGTTTCAGCTTAGTTTATTTGATCTAAAACTTCAGTGCACGATTGCAGGGATCAGCTGAAACAGATCGCTGGTACAGGCTGGTTAGTTATTTAATGGTTTCAGGTTAGTTTATTTGATCTAAGACTTCAGTGCACGTTCGCAAAGATCAGCTGAAGCAGATCGCTGGTACAGGCTGGTTAGTTATTCAATGGTTTCAACTTAGTTTATTTTATCTTAAACTTCAGTGCACGGTCGCAGGGATCAGCTGACACAGATCGCTGGTTAGTTATTTAATGGTTTCAGCTTAGTTTATTTTATCTAAAACTTCAGTGCACGGTTGCAGTGATCAGCTGACACAGATCGCTGGTTAGTTATTTAATGGTTTCAGCTTTGTTTATTTGATCTAAAACTTCAGTCCACGTTCGCAGGGATCAGCTGACACAGATCGCTGGCACAGGCTGGTTAGTTATTTAATGGTTTCAGCTTAGTTTATTTGATCTAAGACTTCAGTGCACGGTTGCAGGGATCAGCTGACACAGATCGCTGGCACACGCTGGTTAGTTATTTAATGGTTTCAACTTAGTTTATTTTATCTAAAACTTCAGTGCACGGTCGCAGGGATCATCTGACACAGATCGCTGGTTAGTTATTTAATGGTTTCAGCTTTGTTTATGTGATCTAAAACTTCAGTCCACGTTCGCAGGGATCAGCTGACACAGATCGCTGGCACAGGTTGGTTAGTTATTTAATGGTTTCAGCTTAGTTTATTTGATCTAAGACTTCAGTGCACGGTTGCAGGGATCAGCTGACACAGATCCCTGGCACAGGCTGGTTAGTTATTTCGTGGTTTCAGCTTAGTTTATTTTGATCTAAGACTTCAGTGCACGTTCGCAAAGATCAGCTGAAACAGATTGCTGGCACAGGCTGGTTAGTTATTTAATTGTTTCAGCTTAGTTTATCTAAAACTTCAGTGCACAGTTGCAGGGATCAGCTGACACAGATTGCTGGCACAGGCTGGTTAGTTATTTAATGGTTTCAGCCAAGTTTATCTAAAACTTCAGTGCACGGTTGCAGGGATCAGCTGACACAGATCGCTGGCACAGGCTGGTTAGTTATTTAATGGTTTCAACTTAGTTTATTTGATCTAAAACTTCAGTCCACGTTCGCAGGGATCAGCTGACACAGATCGCTGGCACAGGCTGGTTAGTTATTTAATGGTTTCAGCCAAGTTTATCTAAAACTTCAGTGCACGGTTGCAGGGATCAGTTGGCACAGATCGCTGGCACAGGCTGGTTAGTTATTTAATGGTTTCAGCTTACTTTATTTTCTGTAAAACTTCAGTCCACGTTCGCAGGGATCAGCTGACACAGATCTCTGGCACAGCCTGGTTGGTTATTTAATGGTTTCAGCTTAGTTTATTTGATCTAAAACTTCAGTGCACGGTTGCAGGGATCAGCTGACACAGATCGCTCGCACAGGCTGGTTAGTTATTTAATGGTTTCAGGTTAGTTTATTTGATCTAATACTTCAGGGCATGGTCGCAAAGATCAGCTGACACAGATCGCTGGGACTGGCTGGTTAGTTATTTAATGGTTTCAGCTTAGTTTATCTAAAACTTCAGTGCACGATTGCAGGGATCAGCTGACACAGATCGCTGGCACAGGCTGGTTAGTTATTTAATGGTTTCAGCTTAGTTTATTTGATCTAAAACTTCAGTGCACGGTTGCAGGGATCAGCTGACACAGATCCCTGGCACAGGCTGGTTAGTTATTTAATGGTTTCAGCTTAGTTTATTTGATCTAAAACTTCAGTGCACGATTGCAGGGATCAGCTGAAACAGATCGCTGGTACAGGCTGGTTAGTTATTTAATGGTTTCAGCTTAGTTTATCTAAAACTTCAGTGCACGGTTGCAGGGATCAGCTGAAACAGATCGCTGGTACAGGCTGGTTAGTTATTTAATGGTTTCAGGTTAGTTTATTTGATCTAAGACTTCAGTGCACGTTCGCAAAGATCAGCTGAAACAGATCGCTGGCACAGATCCCTTGTACAGGCTGGTTAGTTATTTAATGGTTTCAACTTAGTTTATTTTATCTAAAACTTCAGTGCACGGTCGCAGGGATCCGCTGCCACGGATCGCTGGTTAGTTATTTAATGGTTTCAGCTTAGTTTATTTTATCTAAAACTTCAGTGCACGGTCGCAGGGATCCGCTGACACAGATCGCTGGTTAGTTATTTAATGGTTTCAGCTTAGTTTATTTTATCTAAAACTTCAGTGCACGGTCGCAGTGATCAGCTGACACAGATCGCTGGTTAGTTATTTAATGGTTTCAGCTTTGTTTATTTGATCTAAAACTTCAGTGCACGTTCGCAGGGATCAGCTGACACAGATCGCTGGCACAGGCTGGTTAGTTATTTAATGGTTTCAGGTTAGTTTATTTGATTTAAGACTTCAGGGCATGATCGCAAAGATCAGCTGACACAGATCGCTGGCACAGGCTGGTTAGTTATTTAATGGTTTCAGCTTAGTTTATCTAAAACTTCAGTGCACGGTTGCAGGGATCAGTTGACACAGAGCGCTGGCACAGGCTGGTTGGTTATTTAATGGTTTCAACTTAGTTTATTTTATCTAAAACTTCAGTGCACGGTCGCAGGGATCAACTAACACAGATCCCTGACACACGCTGGTTAGTTATTTAATGGTTTCAACTTAGTTTATTTTATCTAAAACTTCAGTCCACGTTAGCAGGGATCAGCTGACACAGATCGCTGGCACAGGCTGGTTAGTTATTTAATGGTTTCAGCTTAGTTTATTTTATCTAAAACTTCAGTGCACGATTGCAGGGATCAGCTGACACAGATCGCTGGCACAGGCTGGTTAGTTATTTAATGGTTTCAGCTTAGTTTATTTTATCTAAAACTTCAGTGCACGATTGCAGGGATCAGCTGACACAGATCGCTGGCACAGGCTGGTTAGTTATTTAATGGTTTCAGCTTAGTTTATTTTATCTAAAACTTCAGTCCACGTTCGCAGGGATCAGCTGACACAGATCGCTGGTACAGGCTGGTTAGTTATTTAATGGTTTCAACTTAGTTTATTTTATCTTAAACTTCAGTGCACGGTCGCAGGGATCCGCTGACACAGATCGCTGGTTAGTTATTTAATGGTTTCAGCTTAGTTTATTTTATCTAAAACTTCAGTGCACGGTCGCAGGGATCAGCTGACACAGATCGCTGGTTAGTTATTTAATGGTTTCAGCTTAGTTTATTTGATCTAAGACTTCAGTGCACGGTTGCAGGGATCAGCTGACACAGATCCCTGGCACAGGCTGGTTAGTTATTTCGTGGTTTCAGCTTAGTTTATTTTGATCTAAGACTTCAGTGCACGTTCGCAAAGATCAGCTGAAACAGATTGCTGGCACAGGCTGGTTAGTTATTTAATTGTTTCAGCTTAGTTTATCTAAAACTTCAGTGCACAGTTGCAGGGATCAGCTGACACAGATCCCTGGCACAGGCTGGTTAGTTATTTAATGGTTTCAACTTAGTTTATCTAAAACTTCAGTGCACGGTTGCAGGGATCAGCTGACACAGATCGCTGGCACAGGCTGGTTAGTTATTTAATGGTTTCAGGTTAGTTTATTTGATCTAAAACTTCAGTCCACGTTCGCAGGGATCAGCTGACACAGATCGCTGGCACAGGCTGGTTAGTTATTTAATGGTTTCAGCCAAGTTTATCTAAAACTTCAGTCCACGTTCGCAGGGATCAGTTGGCACAGATCGCTGGCACAGGCTGGTTAGTTATTTAATGGTTTCAGGTTAGTTTATTTGATCTAAGACTTCAGTGCATGGTCGCAAAGATCAGCTGACACAAATCCCTGGCACAGGCTGGTTAGTTATTTAATGGTTTCAGCTTAGTTTATTTGATCTAAAACTTCAGTGCACGGTTGCAGGGATCAGCTGACACAGATCCCTGGCACAGGCTGGTTAGTTATTTAATGGTTTCAGCTTACTTTATTTTCTGTAAAACTTCAGTGCACAGTTGCAGGGATCAGCTAACACAGATCGCTGGCACAGGCTGGTTAGTTATTTAATGGTTTCAACTTAGTTTATTTTCTCTAAAACTTCAGTGCACGGTCGCAGGGATCAGCTGACACAGATCGCTGGTTAGTTATTTAATGGTTTCAACTTAGTTTATTTTCTCTAAAACTTCAGTGCACGGTTGCAGGGATCAGCTGAAACAGATCGCTGGTACAGGCTGGTTAGTTATTTAATGGTTTCAGGTTAGTTTATTTGATCTAAGACTTCAGTGCACGTTCGCAAAGATCAGCTGAAACAGATCGCTGGCACAGATCCCTTGCACAGGCTGGTTAGTTATTTAATGGTTTCAACTTAGTTTATTTTATCTAAAACTTCAGTGCACGGTCGCAGGGATCCGCTGACACAGATCGCTGGTTAGTTATTTAATGGTTTCAACTTAGTTTATTTTATCTAAAACTTCAGTGCACGGTCGCAGGGATCCGCTGACACAGATCGCTGGCACAGGCTGGTTAGTTATTTAATGGTTTCAACTTAGTTTATTTTATCTAAAACTTCAGTGCACGGTCGCAGTGATCAGCTGACACAAATCGCTGGTTAGTTATTTAATGGTTTCAGCTTTGTTTATTTGATCTAAAACTTCAGTCCACGTTCGCAGGGATCAGCTGACACAGATCGCTGGCACAGGCTGGTTAGTTATTTAATGGTTTCAGGTTAGTTTATTTGATCTAAGACTTCAGGGCATGATCGCAAAGATCAGCTGACACAGATCGCTGGTTAGTTATTTAATGGTTTCAGCTTAGCTTATTTTATCTAAAACTTCAGTGCACGGTCGCAGGGATCAGCTGACACAGATCGCTGGCACAGGCTGGTTAGTTATTTAATGGTTTCAACTTAGTTTATTTTATCTAAAACTTCAGGGCACGGTCGCAGTGATCAGCTGACACAAATCGCTGGTTAGTTATTTAATGGTTTCAGCTTTGTTTATTTGATCTAAAACTTCAGTCCACGTTCGCAGGGATCAGCTGACACAGATCGCTGGCACAGGCTGGTTAGTTATTTAATGGTTTCAGGTTAGTTTATTTGATCTAAGACTTCAGGGCATGATCGCAAAGATCAGCTGACACAGATCGCTGGCACAGGCTGGTTAGTTATTTAATGGTTTCAGCTTAGTTTATCTAAAACTTCAGTGCACGATTGCAGGGATCAGCTGACACAGATCGCTGGCACAGGCTGGTTAGTTATTTAATGGTTTCAACTTAGTTTATTTGATCTAAAACTTCAGTGCACGATTGCAGGGATCAGCTGAAACAGATCGCTGGTACAGGCTGGTTAGTTATTTAATGGTTTCAGCTTAGTTTATCTAAAACTTCAGTGCACGGTTGCAGGGATCAGCTGAAACAGATCGCTGGTACAGGCTGGTTAGTTATTTAATGGTTTCAGGTTAGTTTATTTGATCTAAGACTTCAGTGCACGTTCGCAAAGATCAGCTGAAGCAGATCGCTGGCACAGGCTGGTTAGTTATTTAATGGTTTCAACTTAGTTTATTTTATCTTAAACTTCAGTGCACGGTCGCAGGGATCCGATGACACAGATCGCTGGTTAGTTATTTAATGGTTTCAGCTTAGTTTATTTTATCTAAAACTTCAGTGCACGGTCGCAGGGATCAGCTGACACAGATCGCTGGTTAGTTATTTAATGGTTTCAGCTTAGTTTATTTTATCTAAAACTTCAGTGCACGGTCGCAGGGATCCGATGACACAGATCGCTGGTTAGTTATTTAATGGTTTCAACTTAGTTTATTTGATCTAAAACTTCAGTGCACGGTTGCAGGGATCAGCTGACACAGATCGCTGGCACAGGCTGGTTAGTTATTTAATGGTTTCAACTTAGTTTATTTTATCTAAAACTTCAGTCCACGTTCGCAGGGATCAGCTGACACAGATCGCTGGCACAGGCTGGTTAGTTATTTAATAGTTTCAGCTTAGTTTATCTAAAACTTCAGTGCACAGTTGCAGGGATCAGCTGACACAGATCCCTGGCACAGGCTGGTTAGTTATTTAATGGTTTCAACTTAGTTTATTTTCTCTAAAACTTCAGTGCACGGTCGCAGGGATCAGCTGACACAGATCGCTGGTTAGTTATTTAATGGTTTCAACTTAGTTTATTTGATCTAAAACTTCAGTGCACGGTTGCAGGGATCAGCTGACACAGATCGCTGGCACAGGCTGGTTAGTTATTTAATGGTTTCAACTTAGTTTATTTTCTCTAAAACTTCAGTGCACGGTCGCAGGGATCCGCTGACACAGATCGCTGGTTAGTTATTTAATGGTTTCAGCTTAGTTGATTTTATCTAAAACTTCAGTGCACGGTCGCAGGGATCAGCTGACACAGATCGCTGGCACAGGCTGGTTAGTTATTTAATGGTTTCAACTTAGTTTATTTTATCTAAAACTTCAGTGCACGGTCGCAGTGATCAGCTGACACAGATCGCTGGTTAGTTATTTAATGGTTTCAGCTTTGTTTATTTGATCTAAAACTTCAGTCCACGTTCGCAGGGATCAGCTGACACAGATCGCTGGCACAGGCTGGTTAGTTATTTAATGGTTTCAGGTTAGTTTATTTGATCTAAGACTTCAGGGCATGATCGCAAAGATCAGCTGACACAGATCGCTGGCACAGGCTGGTTAGTTATTTAATGGTTTCAGCTTAGTTTATCTAAAACTTCAGTGCACGATTGCAGGGATCAGCTGACACAGATCGCTGGCACAGGCTGGTTAGTTATTTAATGGTTTCAGCTTAGTTTATTTGATCTAAAACTTCAGTGCACGATTGCAGGGATCAGCTGAAACAGATCGCTGGTACAGGCTGGTTAGTTATTTAATGGTTTCAGCTTAGTTTATCTAAAACTTCAGTGCACGGTTGCAGGGATCAGCTGAAACAGATCGCTGGTACAGGCTGGTTAGTTATTTAATGGTTTCAGCTTAGTTTATTTGATCTAAAACTTCAGTGCACGATTGCAGGGATCAGCTGAAACAGATCGCTGGTACAGGCTGGTTAGTTATTTAATGGTTTCAGCTTAGTTTATCTAAAACTTCAGTGCACGATTGCAGGGATCAGCTGACACAGATCGCTGGCACAGGCTGGTTAGTTATTTAATGGTTTCAGCTTAGTTTATTTGATCTAAAACTTCAGTGCACGATTGCAGGGATCAGCTGAAACAGATCGCTGGTACAGGCTGGTTAGTTATTTAATGGTTTCAGCTTAGTTTATCTAAAACTTCAGTGCACGGTTGCAGGGATCAGCTGAAACAGATCGCTGGTACAGGCTGGTTAGTTATTTAATGGTTTCAGGTTAGTTTATTTGATCTAAGACTTCAGTGCACGTTCGCAAAGATCAGCTGAAACAGATCGCTGGCACAGATCCCTTGCACAGGCTGGTTAGTTATTTAATGGTTTCAACTTAGTTTATTTTCTCTAAAACTTCAGTGCACGGTCGCAGGGATCCGCTGACACAGATCGCTGGTTAGTTATTTAATGGTTTCAGCTTAGTTTATTTTATCTAAAACTTCAGTGCACGGTCGCAGGGATCAGCTGACACAGATCGCTGGTTAGTTATTTAATGGTTTCAGCTTAGTTTATTTGATCTAAAACTTCAGTGCACGGTTGCAGGGATCAGCTGACACAGATCGCTGGCACAGGCTGGTTAGTTATTTAATGGTTTCAGCTTAGTTTATTTGATCTAAGACTTCAGTGCACGTTCGCAAAGATCAGCTTAAACAGATTGCTGGCACAGGCTGGTTAGTTATTTAATTGTTTCAGCTTAGTTTATCTAAAACTTCAGTGCACAGTTGCAGGGATCAGCTGACACAGATCGCTGGCACAGGCTGGTTAGTTATTTAATGGTTTCAGCCAAGTTTATCTAAAACTTCAGTGCACGGTTGCAGGGATCAGTTGGCACAGATCGCTGGCACAGGCTGGTTAGTTATTTAATGGTTTCAGCTTACTTTATTTTCTGTAAAACTTCAGTGCACAGTTGCAGGGATCAGCTAACACAGATCCCTGACACACGCTGGTTAGTTATTTAATGGTTTCAACTTAGTTTATTTTCTCTAAAAATTCAGTGCACGGTTGCAGGGATCAGTTGACAAAGATTCCTGGCACAGGCTGGTTAGTTATTTAATGGTTTCAGCTTTGTTTATTTGATCTAAAACTTCAGTGCACGGTCGCAGGGATCCGCTGACACAGATCGCTGGCACAGGCTGGTTAGTTATTTAATGGTTTCAGCTTAGTTTATTTGATCTAAAACTTCAGTGCACGGTTGCAGGGATCAGCTGACACAGATCGCTGGCACAGGCTGGTTAGTTATTTAATGGTTTCAACTTAGTTTATTTTCTCTAAAACTTCAGTGCACGGTTGCAGGGATCAGCTGACACAGACCGCTGGCACAGGCTGGTTAGTTATTTAGTGGTTTCAGCTTAGTTTATTTTATCTTAAACTTCAGTGCACGGTCGCAGGGATCAGCTGACACAGATCGCTGGTTAGTTATTTAATGGTTTCAGCTTTGTTTATCTAAAACTTCAGTCCACGTTCGCAGGGATCAGCTGACACAGATCGCTGGCACAGGCTGGTTGGTTATTTAATGGTTTCAGCTTAGTTTATTTGATCTAACACTTCAGTGCACGGTTGCAGGGATCAGCTGACACAGATCGCTGGCACAGGCTGGTTAGTTATTTCGTGGTTTCAGCTTAGTTTATTTTGATCTAAGACTTCAGTGCACATTCGCAAAGATCAGGTGAAACAGATCGCTGGCACAGGCTGGTTAGTTATTTAATTGTTTCAGCTTAGTTTATCTAAAACTTCAGTGCACGGTTGCAGGGATCAGCTGACACAGATCGCTGGCACAGGCTGGTTAGTTATTTAATGGTTTCAGCTTAGTTTATCTAAAACTTCAGTGCACGGTTGCAGGGATCAGCTGACACAGATTCCTGGCACAGGCTGGTTAGTTATTTAATGGTTTTAACTTAGTTTATTTGATCTAAAACTTCAGTGCACGATTGCAGGGATCAGCTGAAACAGATCGCTGGTACAGGCTGGTTAGTTATTTAATGGTTTCAGCCAAGTTTATCTAAAACTTCAGTGTGCGGTTGCAGGGATCAGCTGACACAGATCCCTTGCACAGGCTGGTTAGTTATTTAAGGGTTTCAACTTAGTTTATTTTATCTAAAACTTCAGTGCACGGTCGCAGGGATCCGCTGACACATATCGCTGGCACAGGCTGGTTAGTTATTTAATGGTTTCAGCTTAGTTTATTTGATCTAAAACTTCAGTGCACGCTTGCAGGGATCAGCTGACACAGATCGCTGTCACAGGCTGGTTAGTTATTTAAATGGTTTCAGGTTAGTTTATTTGATCTAAGACTTCAGTGCATGGTCGCAAAGATCAGCTGACACAGATCCCTGGCACAGGCTGGTTAGTTATTTAATGGTTTCAACTTAGTTTATTTTCTCTAAAACTTCAGTGCACGGTTGCAGGGATCAGCTGACACAGACCGCTGGCACAGGCTGGTTAGTTATTTAGTGGTTTCAGCTTAGTTTATTTTATCTTAAACTTCAGTGCACGGTCGCAGGGATCAGCTGACACAGATCGCTGGTTAGTTATTTAATGGTTTCAGCTTTGTTTATTTGATCTAAAACTTCAGTCCACGTTCGCAGGGATCAGCTGACACAGATCTCTGGCACAGGCTGGTTAGTTATTTAATGGTTTCAGCTTAGTTTATTTTATCTTAAACTTCAGTGCACGGTCGCAGGGATCAGCTGACACAGATCGCTGGTTAGTTATTTAATGGTTTCAGCTTTGTTTATCTAAAACTTCAGTCCACGTTCGCAGGGATCAGCTGACACAGATCGCTGGCACAGGCTGGTTGGTTATTTAATGGTTTCAGCTTAGTTTATTTGATCTAACACTTCAGTGCACGGTTGCAGGGATCAGCTGACACAGATCGCTGGCACAGGCTGGTTAGTTATTTCGTGGTTTCAGCTTAGTTTATTTTGATCTAAGACTTCAGTGCACATTCGCAAAGATCAGGTGAAACAGATCGCTGGCACAGGCTGGTTAGTTATTTAATTGTTTCAGCTTAGTTTATCTAAAACTTCAGTGCACGGTTGCAGGGATCAGCTGACACAGATCGCTGGCACAGGCTGGTTAGTTATTTAATGGTTTCAGCTTAGTTTATCTAAAACTTCAGTGCACGGTTGCAGGGATCAGCTGACACAGATCCCTGGCACAGGCTGGTTAGTTATTTAATGGTTTTAACTTAGTTTATTTGATCTAAAACTTCAGTGCACGATTGCAGGGATCAGCTGAAACAGATCGCTGGTACAGGCTGGTTAGTTATTTAATGGTTTCAGCCAAGTTTATCTAAAACTTCAGTGTGCGGTTGCAGGGATCAGCTGACACAGATCCCTTGCACAGGCTGGTTAGTTATTTAATGGTTTCAACTTAGTTTATTTTATCTAAAACTTCAGTGCACGGTCGCAGGTATCCGCTGACACATATCGCTGGCACAGGCTGGTTAGTTATTTAATGGTTTCAGCTTAGTTTATTTGATCTAAAACTTCAGTGCATGGTCGCAAAGATCAGCTGACACAGATCGCTGGTACAGGCTGGTTAGTTATTTAATGGTTTCAGCTTAGTTTATTTGATCTAAGACTTCAGTGCATGGTCGCAAAGATCAGCTGACACAGATCCCTGGCACAGGCTGGTTAGTTATTTAATGGTTTCAACTTAGTTTATTTTCTCTAAAACTTCAGTGCACGGTTGCAGGGATCAGCTAACACAGATCCCTGACACACGCTGGTTAGTTATTTAATGGTTTCAACTTAGTTTATTTTCTCTAAAACTTCAGTGCATGGTCGCAGTGATCAGCTGACACAGATCGCTGGTTAGTTATTTAATGGTTTCAGCTTAGTTTATTTGATCTAAAACTTCAGTGCACGGTCGCAGGGATCCGCTGACACAGATCGCTGGCACAGGCTGGTTAGTTATTTAATGGTTTCAGCTTAGTTTATTTGATCTAAGACTTCAGTCCACGTTCACAGGGATCAGCTGACACAGATCCCTGGCACAGCCTGGTTGGTTATTTAATGGTTTCAGCTTAGTTTATTTGATCTAAAACTTCAGTGCACGGTTGCAGGGATCAGCTGACACAGATCGCTCGCACAGGCTGGTTAGTTATTTAATGGTTTCAGGTTAGTTTATTTCATCTAAGACTTCAGTGCATGGTCGCAAAGATCAGCTGACACAGATCCCTGGCACAGGCTGGTTAGTTATTTAATTGTTTCAGCTTACTTTATTTTCTGTAAAACTTCAGTGCACAGTTGCAGGGATCAGCTAACACAGATCCCTGACACACGCTGGTTAGTTATTTAATGGTTTCAACTTAGTTTATTTTCTCTAAAAATTCAGTGCACGGTTGCAGGGATCAGTTGACAAAGATTCCTGGCACAGGCTGGTTAGTTATTTAATGGTTTCAACTTAGTTTATTTTCTCTAAAACTTCAGTGCACGGTTGCAGGGATCAGCTGACACAGATCGCTCGCACAGGCTGGTTGGTTATTTAATGGTTTCAGCTTAGTTTATTTGATCTAAGACTTCAGTGCACGTTCGCAAAGATCAGCTGAAACAGATCGCTGGCACAGATCCCTTGCACAGGCTGGTTAGTTATTTAATGGTTTCAACTTAGTTTATTTTATCTTAAACTTCAGTGCACGGTCGCAGGGATCCGCTGACAAAGATCGCTGGTTAGTTATTTAATGGTTTCAGCTTAGTTTATTTTATCTAAAACTTCAGTGCACGGTCGCAGGGATCAGCTGACACAGATCGCTGGTTAGTTATTTAATGGTTTCAGCTTTGTTTATTTGATCTAAAACTTCAGTCCACGTTCGCAGGGATCAGCTGACCCAGATCGCTGGCACAGGCTGGTTAGTTATTTAATGGTTTCAGCTTAGTTTATTTGATCTAAGACTTCAGTGCACGGTTGCAGGGATCAGCTGACACAGATCGCTGGCACAGGCTGGTTAGTTATTTAATGGTTTCAACTTAGTTTATTTTATCTAAGACTTCAGTGCACGGTCGCAGTGATCAGCTGACACAGATCGCTGGTTAGTTATTTAATGGTTTCAGCTTTGTTTATTTGATCTAAAACTTCAGTCCACGTTCGCAGGGATCAGCTGACACAGATCTCTGGCACAGGCTGGTTGGTTATTTAATGGTTTCAGCTTAGTTTATTTGATCTAAAACTTCAGTGCACGGTTGCAGGGATCAGCTGACACAGATCGCTGGCACAGGCTGGTTAGTTATTTAATGGTTTCAGCTTAGTTTATTTGATCTAAGACGTAAGTGCACGGTTGCAGGGATCAGCTGAAACAGATCGTTGGCACAGGCTGGTTAGTTATTTAAATGGTTTCAACTTAGTTTATCATAAAAAACTTCAGTGCACGGTTGCAGGGATCAGCTGACACAGATCGTTGGCACAGGCTGGTTAGTTATTTAATGGTTTCAACTTAGTTTATCTAAAACTTCAGTGCACGGTTGCAGGAATCAGCTGACACAGATCGCTGGCACAGGCTGGTTAGTTATTTAATGGTTTCGGTTTGGTTTAGTTTATCTAAAACTTCAGTGCACGGTTGCATGGATCAGATGAAACAGATCGCTGGCACAGGCTGGCTAGTTATTTAATGGTTTCAGCTTAGTTTATCTAAAACTTCAGTGCACGGTTGCAGGGATCAGCTGACACAGATCGCTGGCACAGGCTGGTTAGTTATTTAATGGTTTCGGTTTGGTTTATTTTATCTAAAACTTCAGTGCACGGTTGCAGGGATCAGCTGACACAGATCGCTGGCACAGGCTGGTTAGTTATTTAATGGTTTCGGTTTGGTTTATTTTATCTAAAACTTCAGTGCACGGTTGCAGGGATCAGCTGACACAGATCGCTGGCACAGGCTGGTTAGTTATTTAATGGTTTCAGCTTAGTTTATCTAAAACTTCAGTGCACGGTTGCAGGGATCAGATGAAACAGATCGCTGGCACACGCTGGTTAGTTATTTAATGGTTTCAGCTTAGTTTATCTAAAACTTCAGTGCACGGTTGCAGGGATCAGCTGACACAGATCCCTGGCACAGGCTGGTTAGTTATTTAATGGTTTTAACTTAGTTTATTTGATCTAAAACTTCAGTGCACGATTGCAGGGATCAGCTGAAACAGATCGCTGGTACAGGCTGGTTAGTTATTTAATGGTTTCAGCCAAGTTTATCTAAAACTTCAGTGCGCGGTTGCAGGGATCAGCTGACACAGATCCCTTGCACAGGCTGGTTAGTTATTTAATGGTTTCAACTTAGTTTATTTTATCTAAAACTTCAGTGCACGGTCGCAGGGATCCGCTGACACAGATCGCTGGCACAGGCTGGTTAGTTATTGAATGGTTTCAGCTTAGTTTATTTGATCTAAAACTTCAGTGCACGGTTGCAGGGATCAGCTGACACAGATCGCTGTCACAGGCTGGTTAGTTATTTAAATGGTTTCAGGTTAGTTTATTTGATCTAAGACTTCAGTGCATGGTCGCAAAGATCAGCTGACACAGATCCCTGACACACGCTGGTTAGTTATTTAATGGTTTCAACTTAGTTTATTTTCTCTAAAACTTCAGTGCACGGTTGCAGGGATCAGCTGACACAGATCGCTGGTTAGTTATTTAATGGTTTCAGCTTTGTTTATTTGATCTACAACTTCAGTCCACGTTCGCAGGGATCAGCTGACACAGATCTCTGGCACAGCCTGGTTGGTTATTTAATGGTTTCAGCTTGGTTTATTTGATCTAAAACTTCAGTGCACGGTTGCAGGGATCAGCTGACCCAGATCGCTCGCACAGGCTGGTTAGTTATTTAATGGTTTCAACTTAGTTTATTTTCTCTAAAAATTCAGTGCACGGTTGCAGGGATCAGCTGACACAGATCGCTGGCACAGGCTGGTTAGTTATTTAGTGGTTTCAGCTTAGTTTATTTGATCTAAAACTTCAGTCCACGTTCGCAGGGATCAGCTGACACAGATCTCTGGCACAGCCTGGTTGGTTATTTAATGGTTTCAGCTTAGTTTATTTGATCTAAAACTTCAGTGCACGGTTGCAGGGATCAGCTGACACAGATCGCTCGCACAGGCTGGTTGGTTATTTAATGGTTTCAGGTTAGTTTATTTGATCTAAGACTTCAGTGCACGTTCGCAAAGATCAGCTGAAACAGATCGCTGTCACAGGCTGGTTAGTTATTTAAATGGTTTCAGGTTAGTTTATTTGATCTAAGACTTCAGTGCATGGTCGCAAAGATCAGCTGACACAGATCGCTGGTTAGTTATTTAATGGTTTCAGCTTTGTTTATTTGATCTACAACTTCAGTCCACGTTCGCAGGGATCAGCTGACACAGATCCCTGGCACAGCCTGATTGGTTATTTAATGGTTTCAGCTTAGTTTATTTGATCTAAAACTTCAGTGCACGGTTGCAGGGATCAGCTGACACAGATCTCTGGCACAGGCTGGTTGGTTATTTAATGGTTTCAGCTTAGTTTATTTGATCTAAAACTTCAGTGCACGGTTGCAGGGATCAGCTGACACAGATCTCTGGCACAGCCTGGTTGGTTATTTAATGGTTTCAGCTTGGTTTATTTGATCTAAAACTTCAGTGCACGGTTGCAGGGATCAGCTGACACAGATCGCTCGCACAGGCTGGATAGTTATTTAATGGTTTCAGGTTAGTTTATTTGATCTAAGACTTCAGTGCATGGTCACAAAGATCAGCTGACACAGATCCCTGGCACAGGCTGGTTAGTTATTTAGTGGTTTCAGCTTAGTTTATTTGATCTAAAACTTCAGTGCACGGTTGCAGGGATCAGCTGACACAGATCGCTCGCACAGGCTGGTTGGTTATTTAATGGTTTCAGGTTAGTTTATTTGATCTAAGACTTCAGTGCACGTTCGCAAAGATCAGCTGAAACCGATCGCTGGCACAGATCCCTTGCACAGGCTGGTTGGTTATTTAATGGTTTCAACTTAGTTTATTTTATCTAAAACTTCAGTGCACGGTCGCAGGGATCAGCTGACACAGATCGCTGGTTAGTTATTTAATGGTTTCAGCTTAGTTTATCTAAAACTTCAGTGCACGGTTGCAGGGATCAGCTGACACAGATCCGTGGCACAGGCTGGTTAGTTATTTAATGGTTTTAACTTAGTTTATTTGATCTAAAACTTCAGTGCACGGTTGCAGGGATCAGCTGAAACAGATCGCTGGTACAGGCTGGCTAGTTATTTAATAGTTTCAACTTAGTTTATTTTATCTAAAACTTCAGTGCACGGTTGCAGGGATCAGCTGACAAAGATCCCTGGCACAGGCTGGTTAGTTATTTAATGGTTTTAACTTAGTTTATTTGATCTAAAACTTCAGTGCACGGTTGCAGGGATCAGCTGAAACAGATCGCTGGTACAGGCTGGCTAGTTATTTAATGGTTTCAGCTTAGTTTATTTGATCTAAGACTTCAGTCCACGTTCGCAGGGATCAGCTGACACAGATCCCTGGCACAGCCTGGTTGGTTATTTAATGGTTTCAGCTTAGTTTATTTGATCTAAAACTTCAGTGCACGGTTGCAGGGATCAGCTGACACAGATCCCTTGCACAGGCTGGTTAGTTATTTAATGGTTTCAACTTAGTTTATTTTATCTAAAACTTCAGTGCACGGTCGCAGGGATCCGCTGACACAGATCCCTGGCACAGCCTGGTTGGTTATTTAATGGTTTCAGCTTAGTTTATTTGATCTAAAACTTCAGTGCACGGTTGCAGGGATCAGCTGACACAGATCCCTGGCACAGGCTGGTTAGTTATTTAATGGTTTCAACTTAGTTTATTTTCTCTAAAAATTCAGTGCACGGTTGCAGGGATCAGTTGACACAGAGTGCTGGCACAGGCTGGTTAGTTATTTAATGGTTTCAACTTAGTTTATTTTATCTAAAACTTCAGTGCACGTTTGCAAGGATCAGCTGACAAAGATCGCTGGCACAGGCTGGTTAGTTATTTAATGGTTTCAGCTTAGTTTATTTTATCTAAAACTTCAGTGCACGGTTGCAGGGATCAGCTGACACAGATCGCTGGTTAGTTATTTAATGGTTTCAGCTTTGTTTATTTGATCTACAACTTCTGTCCACGTTCGCAGGGATCAGCTGACACAGATCTCTGGCACAGGCTGGTTGGTTATTTAATAGTTTCAACTTAGTTTATTTGATCTAAAACTTCAGTGCACGGTTGCAGGGATCAGCTGACACAGATCGCTGGCACAGGCTGGTTAGTTATTTAATGGTTTCAGCTTAGTTTATCTAAAACTTCAGTGCATGGTTGCAGGGATCAGCTGACACAGATCGCTGGCACAGGCTGGTTAGTTATTTAATGGTTTCAACTTAGTTTATTTTCTCTAAAACTTCAGTGCACGGTTGCAGGGATCAGCTGACACAGATCGCTGGCACAGGCTGGTTAGTTATTTAATGGTTTCAGCTTAGTTTATTTGATCTAAAACTTCAGTGCACGGTTGCAGGGATCAGCTGACACAGATCGCTGGCACAGGCTGGTTAGTTATTTAATAGTTTCAACTTAGTTTATTTGATCTAAAACTTCAGTGCACGGTTGCAGGGATCAGCTGACACAGATCGCTGGCACAGGCTGGTTAGTTATTTAATGGTTTCAGCTTAGTTTATCTAAAACTTCAGTGCACGGTTGCAGGGATCAGCTGACAAAGATCGCTGGCACAGGCTGGTTAGTTATTTAATGGTTTCAGCTTAGTTTATTTTATCTAAAACTTCAGTGCACGGTTGCAGGGATCAGCTGACACAGATCGCTGGTTAGTTATTTAATGGTTTCAGCTTTGTTTATTTGATCTACAACTTCTGTCCACGTTCGCAGGGATCAGCTGACACAGATCTCTGGCACAGGCTGGTTGGTTATTTAATGGTTTCAGCTTAGTTTATTTGATCTAAAACTTCAGTGCACGGTTGCAGGGCTCAGCTGACACAGATCGCTCGCACAGGCTGGTTAGTTATTTAATAGTTTCAACTTAGTTTATTTGATCTAAAACTTCAGTGCACGGTTGCAGGGATCAGCTGACACAGATCGCTGGCACAGGCTGGTTAGTTATTTAATGGTTTCAGCTTAGTTTATCTAAAACTTCAGTGCATGGTTGCAGGGATCAGCTGACACAGATCGCTGGCACAGGCTGGTTAGTTATTTAATGGTTTCAACTTAGTTTATTTTCTCTAAAACTTCAGTGCACGGTTGCAGGGATCAGCTGACACAGATCGCTGGCACAGGCTGGTTAGTTATTTAATGGTTTCAGCTTAGTTTATTTTATCTAAAACTTCAGTGCACGGTTGCAGGGATCAGCTGACACAGATCGCTGGCACAGGCTGGTTAGTTATTTAATAGTTTCAACTTAGTTTATTTGATCTAAAACTTCAGTGCACGGTTGCAGGGATCAGCTGACACAGATCGCTGGCACAGGCTGGTTAGTTATTTAATGGTTTCAGCTTAGTTTATCTAAAACTTCAGTGCACGGTTGCAGGGATCAGCTGACACAGATCGCTGGCACAGGCTGGTTAGTTATTTAATGGTTTCAGCTTAGTTTATCTAAAACTTCAGTGCACGGTTGCAGGGATCAGCTGACACAGATCCCTGGCACAGGCTGGTTAGTTATTTAATGGTTTCAACTTAGTTTATTTTCTCTAAAAATTCAGTGCACAGTTGCAGGGATCAGTTGACACAGAGTGCTGGCACAGGCTGGTTAGTTATTTAATGGTTTCAACTTAGTTTATTTTATCTAAAACTTCAGTGCACGTTTGCAAGGATCAGCTGACAAAGATCGCTGGCACAGGCTGGTTAGTTATTTAATGGTTTCAGCTTAGTTTATTTTATCTAAAACTTCAGTGCACGGTTGCAGGGATCAGCTGACACAGATCACTGGTTAGTTATTTAATGGTTTCAGCTTTGTTTATTTGATCTACAACTTCTGTCCACGTTCGCAGGGATCAGCTGACACAGATCTCTGGCACAGGCTGGTTAGTTATTTAATAGTTTCAACTTAGTTTATTTGATCTAAAACTTCAGTGCACGGTTGCAGGGATCAGCTGACACAGATCGCTGGCACAGGCTGGTTAGTTATTTAATGGTTTCAGCTTAGTTTATCTAAAACTTCAGTGCATGGTTGCAGGGATCAGCTGACACAGATCGCTGGCACAGGCTGGTTAGTTATTTAATGGTTTCAACTTAGTTTATTTTCTCTAAAACTTCAGTGCACGGTTGCAGGGATCAGCTGACACAGATCGCTGGCACAGGCTGGTTAGTTATTTAATGGTTTCAGCTTAGTTTATTTTATCTAAAACTTCAGTGCACGGTTGCAGGGATCAGCTGACACAGATCGCTGGCACAGGCTGGTTAGTTATTTAATAGTTTCAACTTAGTTTATTTGATCTAAAACTTCAGTGCACGGTTGCAGGGATCAGCTGACACAGATCGCTGGCACAGGCTGGTTAGTTATTTAATGGTTTCAGCTTAGTTTATCTAAAACTTCAGTGCACGGTTGCAGGGATCAGCTGACACAGATCGCTGGCACAGGCTGGTTAGTTATTTAATGGTTTCAACTTAGTTTATTTTCTCTAAAACTTCAGTGCACGGTTGCAGGGATCAGCTGACACAGATCGCTGGCACAGGCTGGTTAGTTATTTAGTGGTTTCAGGTTAGTTTATTTGATCTAAGACTTCAGTGCACGTTCGCAAAGATCAGCTGAAACAGATCGCTGGCTCAGGCTGGTTAGTTATTTAATGGTTTCAACTTAGTTTATTTTATCTTAAACTTCAGTGCACGGTCGCAGGGATCCGCTGACACAGATCGCTGGTTAGTTATTTAATGGTTTCAGCTTAGTTTATTTTATCTAAAACTTCAGTGCACGGTCGCAGGGATCAGCTGACACAGATCGCTGGTTAGTTATTTAATGGTTTCAGCTTTGTTTATTTGATCTAAAACTTCAGTGCACGTTCGCAGGGATCAGCTGACCCAGATCGCTGGCACAGGTCGGTTAGTTATTTAATGGTTTCAGCTTAGTTTATTTGATCTAAAACTTCAGTGCACGGTTGCAGGGATCAGCTGACACAGATCGCTGGCACAGGCTGGTTAGTTATTTAATGGTTTCAGCTTAGTTTATCTAAAACTTCAGTGCACGGTTGCAGGGATCAGATGAAACAGATCGCTGGCACAGGCTGGCTAGTTATTTAATGGTTTCAGCTTAGTTTATCTAAAACTTCAGTGCACGGTTGCAGGGATCAGCTGACACAGATCCCTGACACACGCTGGTTAGTTATTTAGTGGTTTCAGCTTAGTTTATTTGATCTAAAACTTCAGTGCATGGTCGCAAAGATCAGCTGACACAGATCCCTGACACACGCTGGTTAGTTATTTAGTGGTTTCAGCTTAGTTTATTTGATCTAAAACTTCAGTGCACGGTCGCAGTGATCAGCTGACACAGATCTCTGGTTAGTTATTTAATGGTTTCAGCTTTGTTTATTTGATCTACAACTTCAGTCCACGTTCGCAGGGATCAGCTGACACAGATCTCTGGCACAGCCTGGTTGGTTATTTAATGGTTTCAGCTTAGTTTATTTTATCTAAAACTTCAGTGCATGGTCGCAAAGATCAGCTGACACAGATCCCTGACACACACTGGTTAGTTATTTAATGGTTTCAACTTAGTTTATTTTCTCTAAAACTTCAGTGCACGGTTGCAGGGATCAGCTAACACAGATCTCTGGCACAGCCTGGTTGGTTATTTAATGGTTTCAACTTAGTTTATTTTATCTTAAACTTCAGTGCACGGTCGCAGGGATCCGCTGACACAGATCGCTGGTTAGTTATTTAATGGTTTCAGCTTAGTTTATCTAAAACTTCAGTGCACGGTTGCAGGGATCAGCTGACACAGATCGCTGGTTAGTTATTTAATGGTTTCAGCTTTGTTTATTTGATCTACAACTTCTGTCCACGTTCGCAGGGATCAGCTGAAACAGATCGCTGGCACAGGCTGGTTAGTTATTTTGTGGTTTCAGGTTAGTTTATTTTGATCTAAGACTTCAGTCCACGTTCGCAGGGATCAGCTGACACAGATCTGTGGCACAGGCTGGTTAGTTATTTAATAGTTTCAACTTAGTTTATTTGATCTAAAACTTCAGTGCACGGTTGCAGGGATCAGCTGACACAGATCGCTGGCACAGGCTGGTTAGTTATTTAATGGTTTCAGCTTAGTTTATCTAAAACTTCAGTGCACGGTTGCAGGGATCAGCTGACACAGATCGCTGGCACAGGCTGGTTAGTTATTTAATGGTTTCAACTTAGTTTATTTTCTCTAAAACTTCAGTGCACGGTTGCAGGGATCAGCTGACACAGATCGCTGGCACAGGCTGGTTAGTTATTTAGTGGTTTCAGCTTAGTTTATTTGATCTAAAACTTCAGTCCACGTTCGCAGGGATCAGCTGACACAGATCTCTGGCACAGCCTGGTTGGTTATTTAATGGTTTCAGCTTAGTTTATTTGATCTAAAACTTCAGTGCACGTTCGCAAAGATCAGCTGAAACAGATCGCTGGCACAGGCTGGTTAGTTATTTAATGGTTTCAACTTAGTTTATTTTATCTTAAACTTCAGTGCACGGTCGCAGGGATCCGCTGACACAGATCGCTGGTTAGTTATTTAATGGTTTCAGCTTAGTTTATTTTATCTAAAACTTCAGTGCACGGTCGCAGGGATCAGCTGACACAGATCGCTGGTTAGTTATTTAATGGTTTCAGCTTTGTTTATTTGATCTAAAACTTCAGTGCACGTTCGCAGGGATCAGCTGACCCAGATCGCTGGCACAGGTCGGTTAGTTATTTAATGGTTTCAGCTTAGTTTATTTGATCTAAAACTTCAGTGCACGGTTGCAGGGATCAGCTGACACAGATCGCTGGCACAGGCTGGTTAGTTATTTAATGGTTTCAGCTTAGTTTATCTAAAACTTCAGTGCACGGTTGCAGGGATCAGATGAAACAGATCGCTGGCACAGGCTGGCTAGTTATTTAATGGTTTCAGCTTAGTTTATCTAAAACTTCAGTGCACGGTTGCAGGGATCAGCTGACACAGATCCCTGACACACGCTGGTTAGTTATTTAGTGGTTTCAGCTTAGTTTATTTGATCTAAAACTTCAGTGCATGGTCGCAAAGATCAGCTGACACAGATCCCTGACACACGCTGGTTAGTTATTTAGTGGTTTCAGCTTAGTTTATTTGATCTAAAACTTCAGTGCACGGTCGCAGTGATCAGCTGACACAGATCTCTGGTTAGTTATTTAATGGTTTCAGCTTTGTTTATTTGATCTACAACTTCAGTCCACGTTCGCAGGGATCAGCTGACACAGATCTCTGGCACAGCCTGGTTGGTTATTTAATGGTTTCAGCTTAGTTTATTTTATCTAAAACTTCAGTGCATGGTCGCAAAGATCAGCTGACACAGATCCCTGACACACACTGGTTAGTTATTTAATGGTTTCAACTTAGTTTATTTTCTCTAAAACTTCAGTGCACGGTTGCAGGGATCAGCTAACACAGATCTCTGGCACAGCCTGGTTGGTTATTTAATGGTTTCAACTTAGTTTATTTTATCTTAAACTTCAGTGCACGGTCGCAGGGATCCGCTGACACAGATCGCTGGTTAGTTATTTAATGGTTTCAGCTTAGTTTATCTAAAACTTCAGTGCACGGTTGCAGGGATCAGCTGACACAGATCGCTGGTTAGTTATTTAATGGTTTCAGCTTTGTTTATTTGATCTACAACTTCTGTCCACGTTCGCAGGGATCAGCTGAAACAGATCGCTGGCACAGGCTGGTTAGTTATTTAATGGTTTCAGCTTAGTTTATTTTATCTAAAACTTCAGTGCACGGTTGCAGGGATCAGCTGACACAGATCGCTGGCACAGGCTGGTTAGTTATTTTGTGGTTTCAGGTTAGTTTATTTTGATCTAAGACTTCAGTCCACGTTCGCAGGGATCAGCTGACACAGATCTGTGGCACAGGCTGGTTAGTTATTTAATAGTTTCAACTTAGTTTATTTGATCTAAAACTTCAGTGCACGGTTGCAGGGATCAGCTGACACAGATCGCTGGCACAGGCTGGTTAGTTATTTAATGGTTTCAGCTTAGTTTATCTAAAACTTCAGTGCACGGTTGCAGGGATCAGCTGACACAGATCGCTGGCACAGGCTGGTTAGTTATTTAATGGTTTCAACTTAGTTTATTTTCTCTAAAACTTCAGTGCACGGTTGCAGGGATCAGCTGACACAGATCGCTGGCACAGGCTGGTTAGTTATTTAGTGGTTTCAGCTTAGTTTATTTGATCTAAAACTTCAGTCCACGTTCGCAGGGATCAGCTGACACAGATCTCTGGCACAGCCTGGTTGGTTATTTAATGGTTTCAGCTTAGTTTATTTGATCTAAAACTTCAGTGCACGTTCGCAAAGATCAGCTGAAACAGATCGCTGGCACAGGCTGGTTAGTTATTTAATGGTTTCAGCTTAGTTTATTTTATCTAAAACTTCAGTGCACGGTCGCAGGGATCAGCTGACACAGATCGCTGGTTAGTTATTTAATGGTTTCAGCTTTGTTTATTTGATCTAAAACTTCAGTGCACGTTCGCAGGGATCAGCTGACCCAGATCGCTGGCACAGGTCGGTTAGTTATTTAATGGTTTCAGCTTAGTTTATTTGATCTAAAACTTCAGTGCACGGTTGCAGGGATCAGCTGACACAGATCGCTGGCACAGGCTGGTTAGTTATTTAATGGTTTCAGCTTAGTTTATCTAAAACTTCAGTGCACGGTTGCAGGGATCAGATGAAACAGATCGCTGGCACAGGCTGGCTAGTTATTTAATGGTTTCAGCTTAGTTTATCTAAAACTTCAGTGCACGGTTGCAGGGATCAGCTGACACAGATCCCTGACACACGCTGGTTAGTTATTTAGTGGTTTCAGCTTAGTTTATTTGATCTAAAACTTCAGTGCATGGTCGCAAAGATCAGCTGACACAGATCCCTGACACACGCTGGTTAGTTATTTAGTGGTTTCAGCTTAGTTTATTTGATCTAAAACTTCAGTGCACGGTCGCAGTGATCAGCTGACACAGATCTCTGGTTAGTTATTTAATGGTTTCAGCTTTGTTTATTTGATCTACAACTTCAGTCCACGTTCGCAGGGATCAGCTGACACAGATCTCTGGCACAGCCTGGTTGGTTATTTAATGGTTTCAACTTAGTTTATTTTCTCTAAAACTTCAGTGCACGATTGCAGGGATCAGCTAACACAGATCTCTGGCACAGCCTGGTTGGTTATTTAATGGTTTCAACTTAGTTTATTTTATCTTAAACTTCAGTGCACGGTCGCAGGGATCCGCTGACACAGATCGCTGGTTAGTTATTTAATGGTTTCAGCTTAGTTTATCTAAAACTTCAGTGCACGGTTGCAGGGATCAGCTGACACAGATCGCTGGTTAGTTATTTAATGGTTTCAGCTTTGTTTATTTGATCTACAACTTCTGTCCACGTTCGCAGGGATCAGCTGAAACAGATCGCTGGCACAGGCTGGTTAGTTATTTAATGGTTTCAGCTTAGTTTATTTTATCTAAAACTTCAGTGCACGGTTGCAGGGATCAGCTGACACAGATCGCTGGCACAGGCTGGTTAGTTATTTTGTGGTTTCAGGTTAGTTTATTTTGATCTAAGACTTCAGTCCACGTTCGCAGGGATCAGCTGACACAGATCTGTGGCACAGGCTGGTTAGTTATTTAATGGTTTCAGCTTAGTTTATCTAAAACTTCAGTGCACGGTTGCAGGGATCAGCTGACACAGATCGCTGGCACAGGCTGGTTAGTTATTTAATGGTTTCAACTTAGTTTATTTTCTCTAAAACTTCAGTGCACGGTTGCAGGGATCAGCTGACACAGATCGCTGGCACAGGCTGGTTAGTTATTTAGTGGTTTCAGCTTAGTTTATTTGATCTAAAACTTCAGTCCACGTTCGCAGGGATCAGCTGACACAGATCTCTGGCACAGCCTGGTTGGTTATTTAATGGTTTCAGCTTAGTTTATTTGATCTAAAACTTCAGTGCACGTTCGCAAAGATCAGCTGAAACAGATCGCTGGCACAGGCTGGTTAGTTATTTAATGGTTTCAACTTAGTTTATTTTATCTTAAACTTCAGTGCACGGTCGCAGGGATCCGCTGACACAGATCGCTGGTTAGTTATTTAATGGTTTCAGCTTAGTTTATTTTATCTAAAACTTCAGTGCACGGTCGCAGGGATCAGCTGACACAGATCGCTGGTTAGTTATTTAATGGTTTCAGCTTTGTTTATTTGATCTAAAACTTCAGTCCACGTTCGCAGGGATCAGCTGACCCAGATCGCTGGCACAGGCTGGTTAGTTATTTAATGGTTTCAGCTTAGTTTATTTGATCTAAAACTTCAGTGCACGGTTGCAGGAATCAGCTGACACAGATCGCTGGCACAGGCTGGTTAGTTATTTAATGGTTTCAGCTTAGTTTATCTAAAACTTCAGTGCACGGTTGCAGGGATCAGCTGACACAGATCGTTGGCACAGGCTGGTTAGTTATTTAATGGTTTCAACTTAGTTTATCTAAAACTTCAGTGCACGGTTGCAGGAATCAGCTGACACAGATCGCTGGCACAGGCTGGTTAGTTATTTAATGGTTTCGGTTTAGTTTATTTTATCTAAAACTTCAGTGCACGGTTGCAGGGATCAGCTGACACAGATCGCTGGCACAGGCTGGTTAGTTATTTAATGGTTTCAGCTTAGTTTATCTAAAACTTCAGTGCACGGTTGCAGGGATCAGATGAAACAGATCGCTGGCACAGGCTGGCTAGTTATTTAATGGTTTCAGCTTAGTTTATCTAAAACTTCAGTGCACGGTTGCAGGGATCAGCTGACACAGATCGCTGGCACAGGCTGGTTAGTTATTTAATGGTTTCGGTTTGGTTTATTTTATCTAAAACTTCAGTGCACGGTTGCAGGGATCAGCTGACACAGATCGCTGGCACAGGCTGGTTAGTTATTTAATGGTTTCAGCTTAGTTTATCTAAAACTTCAGTGCACGGTTGCAGGGATCAGATGAAACAGATCGCTGGCACAGGCTGGCTAGTTATTTAATGGTTTCAGCTTAGTTTATCTAAAACTTCAGTGCACGGTTGCAGGGATCAGCTGACACAGATCCCTGGCACAGGCTGGTTAGTTATTTAATGGTTTTAACTTAGTTTATTTGATCTAAAACTTCAGTGCACGATTGCAGGGATCAGCTGAAACAGATCCCTTGCACAGGCTGGTTGGTTATTTAATGGTTTCAGCTTAGTTTATTTGATCTAAAACTTCAGTGCACGGTTGCAGGGATCAGCTGACACAGATCGCTGGCACAGGCTGGTTGGTTATTTAATGGTTTCAGCTTAGTTTATTTGATCTAAAACTTCAGTGCACGGTTGCAGGGATCAGCTGACACAGATCGCTGGCACAGGCTGGTTGGTTATTTAATGGTTTCAGCTTAGTTTATTTTATCTAAAACATCAGTGCACGGTTGCAGGGATCAGCTGACACAGATCGCTGGCACAGGCTTGTTAGTTATTTAATGGTTTCAGCTTAGTTTATTTGATCTAAAACTTCAGTGCACGGTTGCAGGGATCAGCTGACACAGATCGCTGTCACAGGCTGGTTAGTTATTTAAATGGTTTCAGGTTAGTTTATTTGATCTAAGACTTCAGTGCATGGTCGCAAAGATCAGCTGACACAGATCCCTGACACACGCTGGTTAGTTATTTAGTGGTTTCAGCTTAGTTTATTTGATCTAAAACTTCAGTGCACGGTCGCAGTGATCAGCTGACACAGATCGCTGGTTAGTTATTTAATGGTTTCAGCTTAGTTTATTTTATCTAAAACTTCAGTGCATGGTCGCAAAGATCAGCTGACACAGATCCCTGGCACAGGCTGGTTAGTTATTTAATTGTTTCAGCTTACTTTATTTTCTGTAAAACTTC
This sequence comes from Aulonocara sp. 'chitande type north' Nkhata Bay, assembly GCF_057382095.1. Lineage (NCBI taxonomy): Eukaryota > Metazoa > Chordata > Actinopteri > Cichliformes > Cichlidae > Aulonocara > Aulonocara sp. 'chitande type north' Nkhata Bay. The sequence continues at coordinate 57,604,715 of NC_141346.1, read as the reverse complement.
AGTGCACAGTTGCAGGGATCAGCTAACACAGATCCCTGACACACACTGGTTAGTTATTTAATGGTTTCAACTTAGTTTATTTTCTCTAAAAATTCAGTGCACGGTTGCAGGGATCAGCTGACACAGATCGCTGGCACAGGCTGGTTAGTTATTTAATGGTTTTAACTTAGTTTATTTGATCTAAAACTTCAGTGCACGATTGCAGGGATCAGCTGAAACAGATCGCTGGTACAGGCTGGTTAGTTATTTAATGGTTTCAGCCAAGTTTATCTAAAACTTCAGTGCACGGTTGCAGGGATCAGCTGACACAGATCCCTTGCACAGGCTGGTTAGTTATTTAATGGTTTCAACTTAGTTTATTTTATCTAAAACTTCAGTGCACGGTCGCAGTGATCAGCTGACACAGATCGCTGGTTAGTTATTTAATGGTTTCAGCTTTGTTTATTTGATCTACAACTTCAGTCCACGTTCGCAGGGATCAGCTGACACAGATCTCTGGCACAGCCTGGTTGGTTATTTAATGGTTTCAGCTTAGTTTATTTGATCTAAAACTTCAGTGCACGGTTGCAGGGATCAGCTGACACAGATCCCTGGCACAGGCTGGTTAGTTATTTAATGGTTTCAGCTTAGTTTATTTGATCTAAGACTTCAGTGCACGTTCGCAAAGATCAGCTGAAACAGATCCCTGGCACAGGCTGGTTAGTTATTTAATGGTTTCAACTTAGTTTATTTTCTCTAAAAATTCAGTGCACGGTTGCAGGGATCAGTTGACACAGAGCGCTGGCACAGGCTGGTTGGTTATTTAATGGTTTCAACTTAGTTTATTTTATCTAAAACTTCAGTGCACGGTTGCAGGGATCAGCTGAGACAGATCGCTGGCACAGGCTGGTTAGTTATTTTGTGGTTTCAGCTTAGTTTATTTTGATCTAAAACTTCAGTGCACGGTCGCAGGGATCAGCTGAAACAGATCGCTGGCACAGGCTGGTCAGTTATTTAATGGTTTCAGCTTAGTTTATCTAAAACTTCAGTGCACGGTTGCAGGGATCAGCTGACACAGATCGCTGGCACAGGCTGGTTAGTTATTTAATGGTTTCGGTTTGGTTTATTTTATCTAAAACTTCAGTGCACGGTTGCAGGGATCAGCTGACACAGATCGCTGGCACAGGCTGGTTAGTTATTTAATGGTTTTAACTTAGTTTATTTGATCTAAAACTTCAGTGCACGGTCGCAGGGATCCGCTGACACAGATCGCTGGCACAGGCTGGTTAGTTATTTAATGGTTTCAGCTTAGTTTATTTGATCTAAAACTTCAGTGCACAATTGCAGGGATCAGCTGAAACAGATCGCTGGTACAGGCTGGTTAGTTATTTAATGGTTTCAGGTTAGTTTATTTGATCTAAGACTTCAGTGCACGTTCGCAAAGATCAGCTGAAACAGATCGCTGGCACAGATCCCTTGCACAGGCTGGTTAGTTATTTAATGGTTTCAACTTAGTTTATTTTATCTAAAACTTCAGTGCACGGTCGCAGGGATCCGCTGACACAGATCGCTGGTTAGTTATTTAATGGTTTCAGCTTAGTTTATTTTATCTAAAACTTCAGTGCACGGTCGCAGGGATCAGCTGACACAGATCGCTGGCACAGGCTGGTTAGTTATTTAATGGTTTCAGCTTAGTTTATTTGATCTAAGACTTCAGTGCACGGTTGCAGGGATCAGCTGACACAGATCGCTGGCACAGGCTGGTTAGTTATTTAATGGTTTCAACTTAGTTTATTTTATCTAAAACTTCAGTGCACGGTCGCAGTGATCAGCTGACACAAATCGCTGGTTAGTTATTTAACGGTTTCAGCTTTGTTTATTTTATCTAAAACTTCAGTCCACGTTCGCAGGGATCAGCTGACACAGATCGCTGGCACAGGCTGGTTAGTTATTTAATGGTTTCAGGTTAGTTTATTTGATCTAAGACTTCAGGGCATGATCGCAAAGATCAGCTGACACAGATCGCTGGCACAGGCTGGTTAGTTATTTAATGGTTTCAGCTTAGTTTATCTAAAACTTCAGTGCACGATTGCAGGGATCAGCTGACACAGATCGCTGGCACAGGCTGGTTAGTTATTTAATGGTTTCAACTTAGTTTATTTGATCTAAAACTTCAGTGCACGGTTGCAGGGATCAGCTGACACAGATCCCTGGCACAGGCTGGTTAGTTATTTAATGGTTTCAGCTTAGTTTATTTGATCTAAAACTTCAGTGCACGGTTGCAGGGATCAGCTGACACAGATCGCTGGTACAGGCTGGTTAGTTATTTAATGGTTTCAGCTTAGTTTATTTGATCTAAAACTTCAGTGCACGGTTGCAGGGATCAGCTGACACAGATCGCTGGTACAGGCTGGTTAGTTATTTAATGGTTTCAGCTTAGTTTATTTGATCTAAAACTTCAGTGCACGGTTGCAGGGATCAGCTGACACAGATCGCTGGTACAGGCTGGTTAGTTATTTAATGGTTTCAGCTTAGTTTATCTAAAACTTCAGTGCACGGTTGCAGGGATCAGCTGAAACAGATCGCTCGCACAGGCTGGTTAGTTATTTAATGGTTTCAGGTTAGTTTATTTGATCTAATACTTCAGGGCATGGTCGCAAAGATCAGCTGAAACAGATCGCTGGCACAGATCCCTTGCACAGGCTGGTTAGTTATTTAATGGTTTCAACTTAGTTTATTTTATCTTAAACTTCAGTGCACGGTCGCAGGGATCCGCTGACACAGATCGCTGGTTAGTTATTTAATGGTTTCAGGTTAGTTTATTTGATCTAAGACTTCAGTGCACGGTCGCAGTGATCAGCTGACACAGATCGCTGGTTAGTTATTTAATGGTTTCAGCTTAGTTTATTTGATTTACAACTTCAGTCCACGTTCGCAGGGATCAGCTGACACAGATCTCTGGCACAGCCTGGTTGGTTATTTAATGGTTTCAGCTTAGTTTATTTGATCTAAAACTTCAGTGCACGGTTGCAGGGATCAGCTGACACAGATCGCTCGCACAGGCTGGTTAGTTATTTAATGGTTTCAGGTTAGTTTATTTGATCTAATACTTCAGGGCATGGTCGCAAAGATCAGCTGACACAGATCGCTGGGACAGGCTGGTTAGTTATTTAATTGTTTCAGCTTACTTTATTTGATCTAAGACTTCAGTGCACGGTTGCAGGGATCAGCTGACACAGATCGCTGGTTAGTTATTTAATGGTTTCAGCTTTGTTTATTTGATCTAAAACTTCAGTCCACGTTCGCAGGGATCAGCTGACACAGATCGCTGGCACAGGCTGGTTAGTTATTTAATGGTTTCAGCTTAGTTTATTTGATCTAAAACTTCAGTGCACGGTTGCAGGGATCAGCTGACATAGATCGCTGGCACAGGCTGGTTAGTTATTTAATGGTTTCAACTTAGTTTATTTTCTCTAAAACTTCAGTGCACGGTCGCAGGGATCCGCTGACACAGATCGCTGGCACAGGCTGGTTAGTTATTTAATGGTTTCAGCTTAGTTTATCTAAAACTTCAGTGCACGGTTGCAGGGATCAGCTGACACAGATCGCTGGCACAGGCTGGTTAGTTATTTAATGGTTTCAGCCAAGTTTATCTAAAACTTCAGTGCACGGTTGCAGGGATCAGCTGACACAGATCGCTGGCACAGGCTGGTGCACGTTCCCAAAAGATCAGCTGAAACAGATTGCTGGCACAGGCTGGTTAGTTATTTAATGGTTTCAACTTAGTTTATTTTCTCTAAAACTTCAGTGCACGGTCGCAGTGATCAGCTGACACAGATCGCTGGTTAGTTATTTAATGGTTTCAGCTTTGTTTATTTGATCTAAAACTTCAGTCCACGTTCGCAGGGATCAGCTGACACAGATCGCTGGCACAGGCTGGTTAGTTATTTAATGGTTTCAGCTTAGTTTATTTGATCTAAAACTTCAGTGCACGGTTGCAGGGATCCGCTGACACAGATCGCTGGTTAGTTATTTAATGGTTTCAACTTAGTTTATTTTCTCTAAAACTTCAGTGCACGGTCGCAGGGATCCGCTGACACAGATCGCTGGCACAGGCTGGTTAGTTATTTAATGGTTTCAGCTTAGTTTATCTAAAACTTCAGTGCACAGTTGCAGGGATCAGCTGACACAGATCCCTGGCACAGGCTGGTTAGTTATTTAATGGTTTCAACTTAGTTTATTTTCTCTAAAACTTCAGTGCACGGTCGCAGGGATCCGCTGACACAGATCGCTGGCACAGGCTGGTTAGTTATTTAATGGTTTCAACTTAGTTTATTTTCTCTAAAAATTCAGTGCACGGTTGCAGGGATCAGTTGACAAAGATTCCTGGCACAGGCTGGTTAGTTATTTAATGGTTTCAGCTTAGTTTATTTGATCTAAGACTTCAGTGCACGGTTGCAGGGATCAGCTGACACAGATCGCTGGCACAGGCTGGTTAGTTATTTCGTGGTTTCAGCTTAGTTTATTTGATCTAAGACTTCAGTGCACGTTCCCAAAGATCAGCTGAAACAGATTGCTGCCACAGGCTGGTTAGTTATTTAATGGTTTCAGCTTAGTTTATCTAAAACTTCAGTGCACAGTTGCAGGGATCAGCTGACACAGATCACTGGCACAGGCTGGTTAGTTATTTAATGGTTTCAACTTAGTTTATTTTCTCTAAAACTTCAGTGCACGGTCGCAGGGATCCGCTGACACAGATCGCTGGCACAGGCTGGTTAGTTATTTAATGGTTTCAGCCAAGTTTATCTAAAACTTCAGTGCACGGTTGCAGGGATCAGCTAACACAGATCCCTGACACACGCTGGTTAGTTATTTAATGGTTTCAACTTAGTTTATTTTCTCTAAAAATTCAGTGCACGGTTGCAGGGATCAGTTGACAAAGATTCCTGTCACAGGCTGGTTAGTTATTTAATGGTTTCAGCTTAGTTTATTTTAACTTAAACTTCAGTGCACGGTCGCAGGGATCAGCTGACACAGATCGCTGGTTAGTTATTTAATGGTTTCAGCTTTGTTTATTTGATCTAAAACTTCAGTCCACGTTCGCAGGGATCAGCTGACACAGATCTCTGGCACAGGCTGGTTGGTTATTTAATGGTTTCAGCTTATTTTATTTTATCTTAAACTTCAGTGCACGGTCGCAGGGATCAGCTGACACAGATCGCTGGTTAGTTATTTAATGGTTTCAGCTTTGTTTATTTGATCTAAAACTTCAGTGCACGGTCGCAGGGATCAGCTGACACAGATCGCTGGTTAGTTATTTAATGGTTTCAGCTTTGTTTATTTGATCTAAAACTTCAGTCCACGTTCGCAGGGATCAGCTGACACAGATCGCTGGCACAGGCTGGTTAGTTATTTCGTGGTTTCAGCTTAGTTTATTTGATCTAAAACTTTAGTGCACGGTTGCAGGGATCAGCTGACACAGATCGCTGGCACAGGCTGGTTAGTTATTTCGTGGTTTCAGCTTAGTTTATTTTGATCTAAGACTTCAGTGCACATTCGCAAAGATCAGCTGAAACAGATCGCTGGCACAGGCTGGTTAGTTATTTAATTGTTTCAGCTTAGTTTATCTAAAACTTCAGTGCACGGTTGCAGGGATCAGCTGACACAGATCGTTGGCACAGGCTGGTTAGTTATTTAATGGTTTCAACTTAGTTTATCTAAAACTTCAGTGCACAGTTGCAGGAATCAGCTGACACAGATCGCTGGCACAGGCTGGTTAGTTATTTAATGGTTTCGGTTTGGTTTATTTTATCTAAAACTTCAGTGCACGGTTGCAGGGATCAGCTGACACAGATCTCTGGCACAGGCTGGTTAGTTATTTAATGGTTTCAGCTTAGTTTATCTAAAACTTCAGTGCACGGTTGCAGGGATCAGCTGACACAGATCTCTGGCACAGCCTGGTTGGTTATTTAATGGTTTCAGCTTAGTTTATTTGATCTAAAACTTCAGTGCACGGTTGCAGGGATCAGCTGACACAGATCGCTCGCACAGGCTGGTTAGTTATTTAATGGTTTCAGGTTAGTTTATTTGATCTAAGACTTCAGTGCATGGTCGCAAAGATCAGCTGACACAGATCCCTGGCACAGGCTGGTTAGTTATTTAATTGTTTCAGCTTACTTTATTTTCTGTAAAACTTCAGTGCACATTTGCAGGGATCAGCTAACACAGATCCCTGACACACGCTGGTTAGTTATTTAATGGTTTCAACTTAGTTTATTTTCTCTAAAAATTCAGTGCACGGTTGCAGGGATCAGTTGACAAAGATTCCTGGCACAGGCTGGTTAGTTATTTAGTGGTTTCAGCTTAGTTTATTTGATCTAAGACGTAAGTGCACGGTTGCAGGGATCAGCTGACACAGATCGCTCGCACAGGCTGGTTGGTTATTTAATGGTTTCAGGTTAGTTTATTTGATCTAAGACTTCAGTGCACGGTTGCAGGGATCAGCTGACACAGATTGCTGGCACAGGCTGGTTAGTTATTTAATGGTTTCAGCTTAGTTTATTTGATCTAAGACGTAAGTGCACGGTTGCAGGGATCAGCTGACACAGATCGCTCGCACAGGCTGGTTGGTTATTTAATGGTTTCAGGTTAGTTTATTTGATCTAAGACTTCAGTGCACGTTCGCAAAGATCAGCTGAAACAGATCGCTGGCACAGGCTGGTTAGTTATTTAATGGTTTCAACTTAGTTTATTTTATCTTAAACTTCAGTGCACGGTCGCAGGGATCAGCTGACACAGATCGCTGGTTAGTTATTTAATGGTTTCAGCTTTGTTTATTTGATCTAAAACTTCAGTGCACGGTTGCAGGGATCAGCTGACCCAGATCGCTGGCACAGGCTGGTTAGTTATTTAATGGTTTCAGCTTAGTTTATTTGATCTAAGACGTAAGTGCACGGTTGCAGGGATCAGCTGACACAGATCGCTGGCACAGGCTGGTTAGTTATTTAATGGTTTCAGCTTAGTTTATTTGATCTAAGACGTAAGTGCACGGTTGCAGGGATCAGCTGACACAGATCGCTGGCACAGGCTGGTTAGTTATTTAATTGTTTCAGCTTAGTTTATCTAAAACTTCAGTGCACGGTTGCAGGGATCAGCTGACACAGATCGTTGGCACAGGCTGGTTAGTTATTTAATGGTTTCAACTTAGTTTATCTAAAACTTCAGTGCACGGTTGCAGGGATCAGCTGACACAGATCGCTGGCACAGGCTGGTTAGTTATTTAATGGTTTCAACTTAGTTTATCTAAAACTTCAGTGCACGGTCGCAGGGATCAGCTGACACAGATCGCTGGTTAGTTATTTCGTGGTTTCAGCTTAGTTTATTTTGATCTAAGACTTCAGTGCACATTCGCAAAGATCAGCTGAAACAGATCGCTGGCACAGGCTGGTTAGTTATTTAATTGTTTCAGCTTAGTTTATCTAAAACTTCAGTGCACGGTTGCAGGGATCAGCTGACACAGATCGTTGGCACAGGCTCGTTAGTTATTTAATGGTTTCAACTTAGTTTATCTAAAACTTCAGTGCACGGTTGCAGGAATCAGCTGACACAGATCGCTGGCACAGGCTGGTTAGTTATTTAATGGTTTCGGTTTGTTTTATTTTATCTAAAACTTCAGTGCACGGTTGCAGGGATCAGCTGACACAGATCGCTGGCACAGGCTGGTTAGTTATTTAATGGTTTCAGCTTAGTTTATCTAAAACTTCAGTGCACGGTTGCAGGGATCAGCTAACGCAGATCCCTGACACACGCTGGTTAGTTATTTAATGGTTTCAACTTAGTTTATTTTCTCTAAAAATTCAGTGCACGGTTGCAGGGATCAGTTGACAAAGATTCCTGTCACAGGCTGGTTAGTTATTTAATGGTTTCAGCTTAGTTTATTTTATCTTAAACTTCAGTGCACGGTCGCAGGGATCAGCTGACACAGATCGCTGGCACAGGCTGGTTAGTTATTTAGTGGTTTCAGCTTAGTTTATTTTATCTTAAACTTCAGTGCACGGTCGCAGGGATCAGCTGACACAGATCGCTGGTTAGTTATTTAATGGTTTCAGCTTTGTTTATTTGATCTAAAACTTCAGTCCACGTTCGCAGGGATCAGCTGACACAGATCTCTGGCACAGGCTGGTTGGTTATTTAATGGTTTCAGCTTAGTTTATTTTATCTTAAACTTCAGTGCACGGTCGCAGGGATCAGCTGACACAGATCGCTGGTTAGTTATTTAATGGTTTCAGCTTTGTTTATTTGATCTAAAACTTCAGTCCACGTTCGCAGGGATCAGCTGACACAGATCGCTGGCACAGGCTGGTTAGTTATTTCGTGGTTTCAGCTTAGTTTATTTGATCTAAAACTTCAGTGCACGATTGCAGGGATCAGCTGAAACAGATCGCTGGCACAGGCTGGATAGTTATTTAATGGTTTCAGCCAAGTTTATCTAAAACTTCAGTGCGCGGTTGCAGGGATCAGCTGACACAGATCCCTTGCACAGGCTGGTTAGTTATTTAATGGTTTCAACTTAGTTTATTTTATCTAAAACTTCAGTGCACGGTTGCAGGGATCCGCTGACACAGATCGCTGGCACAGGCTGGTTAGTTATTTAGTGGTTTCAACTTAGTTTATTTTCTCTAAAACTTCAGTGCACGCTTGCAGGGATCAGCTGACACAGATCGCTGGCACAGGCTGGTTAGTTATTTAGTGGTTTCAGCTTAGTTTATTTGATCTAAAACTTCAGTGCACGGTTGCAGGGATCAGCTGACACAGATCGCTCGCACAGGCTGGTTGGTTATTTAATGGTTTCAGGTTAGTTTATTTGATCTAAGACTTCAGTGCACGTTCGCAAAGATCAGCTGAAACAGATCGCTGGCACAGATCCCTTGCACAGGCTGGTTAGTTATTTAATGGTTTCAGCTTAGTTTATTTGATCTAAAACTTCAGTGCACGGTCGCAGGGATCAGCTGACACAGATCGCTGGTTAGTTATTTAATGGTTTCAGCTTAGTTTATTTGATCTAAGACGTAAGTGCACGGTTGCAGGGATCAGCTGACACAGATCGCTGGCACAGGCTGGTTAGTTATTTCGTGGTTTCAGCTTAGTTTATTTTGATCTAAGACTTCAGTGCACATTCGCAAAGATCAGCTGAAACAGATCGCTGGCACAGGCTGGTTAGTTATTTAATGGTTTCAGCTTAGTTTATCTAAAACTTCAATGCACGGTTGCAGGGATCAGCTGACACAGATCGTTGGCACAGGCTGGTTAGTTATTTAATGGTTTCAACTTAGTTTATCTAAAACTTCAGTGCACGTTGCAGGAATCAGCTGACACAGATCGCTGGCACAGGCTGGTTAGTTATTTAATGGTTTCGGTTTGGTTTATTTTATCTAAAACTTCAGTGCACGGTTGCAGGGATCAGCTGACACAGATCGCTGGCACAGGCTGGTTAGTTATTTAATGGTTTCAGCTTAGTTTATTTTCTCTAAAAATTCAGTGCACGGTTGCAGGGATCAGCTGACACAGATCGCTGGTACAGGCTGGTTAGTTATTTAATGGTTTCAGCCAAGTTTATCTAAAACTTCAGTGCACGGTTGCAGGGATCAACTGACACAGATCCCTTGCACAGGCTGGTTAGTTATTTAATGGTTTCAACTTAGTTTATTTTATCTAAAACTTCAGTGCACGGTCGCAGGGATCCGCTGACACAGATCGCTGGCACAGGCTGGTTAGTTATTTAATGGTTTCAGCCAAGTTTATCTAAAACTTCAGTGCACGGTTGCAGGGATCAGCTGAAACAGATCGCTGGTACAGGCTGGTTAGTTATTTAATGGTTTCAGCCAAGTTTATCTAAAACTTCAGTGCACGGTTGCAGGGATCAACTGACACAGATCCCTTGCACAGGCTGGTTAGTTATTTAATGGTTTCAACTTAGTTTATTTTATCTAAAACTTCAGTGCACGGTCGCAGGGATCCGCTGACACAGATCGCTGTCACAGGCTGGTTAGTTATTTAAATGGTTTCAGGTTAGTTTATTTGATCTAAGACTTCAGTGCATGGTCGCAAAGATCAGCTGACACAAATCCCTGGCACAGGCTGGTTAGTTCTTTAATGGTTTCAGCTTTGTTTATTTGATCTACAACTTCAGTCCACGTTCGCAGGGATCAGCTGACACAGATCTCTGGCACAGCCTGGTTGGTTATTTAATGGTTTCAGCTTAGTTTATCTAAAACTTCAGTGCACGGTTGCAGGGATCAGCTGACACAGATCGCTGGCACAGGCTGGTTAGTTATTTAATGGTTTCAGCTTAGTTTATTTGATCTAAAACTTCAGTGCACGGTTGCAGGGATCAGCTGACACAGATCCCTGGCACAGGCTGGTTAGTTCTTTAATGGTTTCAGCTTAGTTTATTTGATCTAAAACTTCAGTGCACGATTGCAGGGATCAGCTGAAACAGATCGCTGGTACAGGCTGGTTAGTTATTTAATGGTTTCAGCCAAGTTTATCTAAAACTTCAGTGCACGGTTGCAGGGATCAGCTGACACAGATCCCTTGCACAGGCTGGTTAGTTATTTAATGGTTTCAACTTAGTTTATTTTCTCTAAAACTTCAGTGCACGGTCGCAGGGATCCGCTGACACAGATCGCTGGCACAGGCTGGTTAGTTATTTAATGGTTTCAGCTTAGTTTATTTGATCTAAAACTTCAGTGCACGGTTGCAGGGATCAGCTGACACAGATCGCTGGCACAGGCTGGTTAGTTATTTCGTGGTTTCAGCTTAGTTTATTTTGATCTAAGACTTCAGTGCACGTTCGCAAAGATCAGCTGAAACAGATTGCTGGCACAGGCTGGTTAGTTATTTAATTGTTTCAGCTTAGTTTATCTAAAACTTCAGTGCACAGTTGCAGGGATCAGCTGACACAGATCCCTGGCACAGGCTGGTTAGTTATTTAATGGTTTCAACTTAGTTTATTTGATCTAAAACTTCAGTGCACGTTCGCAGGGATCCGCTGACACAGATCGCTGGCACAGGCTGGTTAGTTATTTAATGGTTTCAGCTTACTTTATCTAAAACTTCAGTGCACGGTTGCAGGGATCAGCTGACACAGATCGCTCGCACAGGCTGGATAGTTATTTAATGGTTTCAGCCAAGTTTATCTAAAACTTCAGTGCGCGGTTGCAGGGATCAGCTGACACAGATCCCTGGCACAGGCTGGTTAGTTATTTAATGGTTTTAACTTAGTTTATTTGATCTAAAACTTCAGTGCACGATTGCAGGGATCAGCTGAAACAGATCGCTGGCACAGGCTGGATAGTTATTTAATGGTTTCAGCCAAGTTTATCTAAAACTTCAGTGCGCGGTTGCAGGGATCAGCTGACACAGATCGCTGGCACAGGCTGGTTAGTTATTTAATGGTTTTAACTTAGTTTATTTGATCTAAAACTTCAGTGCACGATTGCAGGGATCAGCTGAAACAGATCGCTGGCACAGGCTGGATAGTTATTTAATGGTTTCAGCCAAGTTTATCTAAAACTTCAGTGCGCGGTTGCAGGGATCAGCTGACACAGATCCCTTGCACAGGCTGGTTAGTTATTTAATGGTTTCAACTTAGTTTATTTTATCTAAAACTTCAGTGCACGGTTGCAGGGATCCGCTGACACAGATCGCTGGCACAGGCTGGTTAGTTATTTAATGGTTTCAGCTTAGTTTATTTGATCTAAGACTTCAGTGCATGGTCGCAAAGATCAGCTGACACAGATCCCTGGCACAGGCTGGTTAGTTATTTAATGGTTTCAGCTTAGTTTATCTAAAACTTCAGTGCACGGTTGCAGGGATCAGCTGACACAGATCGCTGGCACAGGCTGGTTAGTTATTTAATGGTTTCTGCCAAGTTTATCTAAAACTTCAGTGCACGGTTGCAGGGATCAGCTGACACAGATCCCTGGCACAGGCTGGTTAGTTATTTAATGGTTTCAGCCAAGTTTATCTAAAACTTCAGTGCACGGTTGCAGGGATCAGCTAACACAGATCCCTGACACACGCTGGTTAGTTATTTAATGGTTTCAACTTAGTTTATTTTCTCTAAAACTTCAGTGCACGGTCGCAGGGATCCGCTGACACAGATCGCTGGCACAGGCTGGTTAGTTATTTAATGGTTTCAACTTAGTTTATTTTCTCTAAAACTTCAGTGCACGGTTGAAGGGATCAGCTAACACAGATCCCTGACACAGATCGCTGGTTAGTTATTTAATGGTTTCAACTTAGTTTATTTTCTCTAAAACTTCAGTGCACGGTTGCAGGGATCAGCTGACACAGATCGCTGGCACAGGCTGGTTAGTTATTTAGTGGTTTCAGCTTTGTTTATTTGATCTACAACTTCAGTGCACGGTCGCAGTGATCAGCTGACACAGATCGCTCGCACAGGCTGGTTAGTTATTTAATGGTTTCAGGTTAGTTTATTTGATCTAAGACTTCAGTGCATGGTCGCAAAGATCAGCTGACACAGATCCCTGGCACAGGCTGGTTAGTTATTTAATGGTTTCAACTTAGTTTATTTTCTCTAAAACTTCAGTGCACGGTTGCAGGGATCAGCTAACACAGATCCCTGACACACGCTGGTTAGTTATTTAATGGTTTCAACTTAGTTTATTTTCTCTAAAACTTCAGTGCACGGTTGCAGGGATCAGCTGACACAGATCGCTGGCACAGGCTGGTTAGTTGTTTAGTGGTTTCAGCTTAGTTTATTTGATCTAAAACTTCAGTGCACGGTTGCAGGGATCAGCTGACACAGATCGCTCGCACAGGCTGGTTGGTTATTTAATGGTTTCAGGTTAGTTTATTTGATCTAAGACTTCAGTGCACGTTCGCAAAGATCAGCTGAAACAGATCGCTGGCACAGATCCCTTGCACAGGCTGGTTAGTTATTTAATGGTTTCAACTTAGTTTATTTTATCTAAAACTTCAGTGCACGGTCGCAGGGATCAGCTGACACAGATCGCTGGTTAGTTATTTAATGGTTTCAGCTTTGTTTATTTGATCTAAAACTTCAGTCCACGTTCGCAGGGATCAGCTGACACAGATCGCTGGCACAGGCTGGTTAGTTATTTAATGGTTTCAACTTAGTTTATTTTATCTAAAACTTCAGTGCACGGTCGCAGTGATCAGCTGACACAGATCGCTGGTTAGTTATTTAATGGTTTCAGCTTAGTTTATTTGATCTAAGACGTAAGTGCACGGTTGCAGGGATCAGCTGACACAGATCGCTGGCACAGGCTGGTTAGTTATTTAATAGTTTCAGCTTAGTTTATTTGATCTAAAACTTCAGTGCACGGTTGCAGGGATCAGCTGACACAGATCGCTGTCACAGGCTGGTTAGTTATTTAAATGGTTTCAACTTAGTTTATCATGAAAAGCTTAGTTTATTTTGATCTAAGACTTCAGTGCACGTTCGCAAAGATCAGCTGAAACAGATTGCTGGCACAGGCTGGTTAGTTATTTAATTGTTTCAGCTTAGTTTATCTAAAACTTCAGTGCACAGTTGCAGGGATCAGCTGACACAGATCCCTGGCACAGGCTGGTTAGTTATTTAATGGTTTCAACTTAGTTTATTTTCTCTAAAACTTCAGTGCACGGTCGCAGGGATCCGCTGACACAGATCGCTGGCACAGGCTGGTTAGTTATTTAATGGTTTCAGCTTAGTTTATCTAAAACTTCAGTGCACGGTTGCAGGGATCAGCTGACACAGATCGCTCGCACAGGCTGGTTAGTTATTTAATGGTTTCAGCTTAGTTTATCTAAAACTTCAGTGCACGGTTGCAGGGATCAGCTGACACAGATCGCTGGCACAGGCTGGTTAGTTATTTAATGGTTTCTGCCAAGTTTATCTAAAACTTCAGTGCACGGTTGCAGGGATCAGCTGACACAGATCCCTGGCACAGGCTGGTTAGTTATTTAATGGTTTCAGCCAAGTTTATCTAAAACTTCAGTGCACGGTTGCAGGGATCAGCTAACACAGATCCCTGACACACGCTGGTTAGTTATTTAATGGTTTCAACTTAGTTTATTTTCTCTAAAACTTCAGTGCACGGTCGCAGGGATCCGCTGACACAGATCGCTGGCACAGGCTGGTTAGTTATTTAATGGTTTCAGCTTAGTTTATCTAAAACTTCAGTGCACGGTTGCAGGGATCAGCTGACACAGATCGCTCGCACAGGCTGGTTAGTTATTTAATGGTTTCAGCTTAGTTTATCTAAAACTTCAGTGCACGGTTGCAGGGATCAGCTGACACAGATCGCTGGCACAGGCTGGTTAGTTATTTAATGGTTTCTGCCAAGTTTATCTAAAACTTCAGTGCACGATTGCAGGGATCAGCTGACACAGATCCCTGGCACAGGCTGGTTAGTTATTTAATGGTTTCAGCCAAGTTTATCTAAAACTTCAGTGCACGGTTGCAGGGATCAGCTAACACAGATCCCTGACACACGCTGGTTAGTTATTTAATGGTTTCAACTTAGTTTATTTTCTCTAAAAATTCAGTGCACGGTTGCAGGGATCAGTTGACAAAGATTCCTGGCACAGGCTGGTTAGTTATTTAATGGTTTCAACTTAGTTTATTTTATCTAAAACTTCAGTGCATGGTCGCAGGGATCAGCTGACACAGATCGCTGGCACAGGCTGGTTAGTTATTTAATAGTTTCAACTTAGTTTATTTGATCTAAAACTTCAGTGCACGGTTGCAGGGATCAGCTGACACAGATCGCTGGCACAGGCTGGTTAGTTATTTAATAGTTTCAACTTAGTTTATTTGATCTAAAACTTCAGTGCACGGTTGCAGGGATCAGCTGACACAGATCGCTGGCACAGGCTGGTTAGTTATTTAATGGTTTCAGCTTAGTTTATCTAAAACTTCAGTGCACGGTTGCAGGAATCAGCTGACACAGATCGCTGGCACATGCTGGTTAGTTATTTAATGGTTTCAGCTTAGTTTATTTTATCTAAAACTTCAGTGCACGGTTGCAGGGATCAGCTGACACAGATCGCTGGCACAGGCTGGTTAGTTATTTTGTGGTTTCAGCTTAGTTTATTTTGATCTAAGACTTCAGTCCACGTTCGCAGGGATCAGCTGACACAGATCCCTGGCACAGGCTGGTTAGTTATTTAATGGTTTCAACTTAGTTTATTTTCTCTAAAACTTCAGTGCACGGTCGCAGGGATCCGCTGACACAGATCGCTGGCACAGGCTGGTTAGTTATTTAATGGTTTCTGCCAAGTTTATCTAAAACTTCAGTGCACGGTTGCAGGGATCAGCTGACACAGATCGCTGGCACAGGCTGGTTAGTTATTTAATGGTTTCAGCCAAGTTTATCTAAAACTTCAGTGCACGGTTGCAGGGATCAGCTGACACAGATCCCTTGCACAGGCTGGTTAGTTATTTAATGGTTTCAACTTAGTTTATTTTATCTAAAACTTCAGTGCACGGTCGCAGGGATCAGCTGACACAGATCTCTGGCACAGCCGGGTTGGTTATTTAATGGTTTCACCTTAGTTTATTTGATCTAAAACTTCAGTGCACGGTTGCAGGGATCAGCTGACACAGATCGCTCGCACAGGCTGGTTAGTTATTTAATGGTTTTAACTTAGTTTATTTGATCTAAGACTTCAGTGCATGGTCGCAAAGATCAGCTGACACAGATCCCTGGCACAGGCTGGTTAGTTATTTAATTGTTTCAGCTTACTTTATTTTCTGTAAAACTTCAGTGCACAGTTGCAGGGATCAGCTAACACAGATCCCTGACACACGCTGGTTAGTTATTTAATGGTTTCAACTTAGTTTATTTTCTCTAAAAATTCAGTGCACGGTTGCAGGGATCAGTTGACAAAGATTCCTGGCACAGGCTGGTTAGTTATTTAATGGTTTCAACTTAGTTTATTTTATCTTAAACTTCAGTGCACGGTCGCAGGGATCAGCTGACACAGATCGCTGGTTAGTTATTTAATGGTTTCAGCTTTGTTTATTTGATCTAAAACTTCAGTCCACGTTCGCAGGGATCAGCTGACACAGATCTCTGGCACAGGCTGATTGGTTATTTAATGGTTTCAGCTTAGTTTATTTGATCTAAAACTTCAGTGCACGGTTGCAGGGATCAGCTGACACAGATCGCTGGCACAGGCTGGTTAGTTATTTAATGGTTTCAGCTTAGTTTATTTTATCTAAAACTTCAGTGCACGGTTGCAGGGATCAGCTGACACAGATCGCTGGCACAGGCTGGGTAGTTATTTAATGGTTTCAGCTTAGTTTATTTTATCTAAAACTTCAGTGCACGGTTGCAGGGATCAGCTGACACAGATCGCTGGCACAGGCTGGTTAGTTATTTAATGGTTTCAGCTTAGTTTATTTGATCTAAGACGTAAGTGCACGGTTGCAGGGATCAGCTGACACAGATCGCTGGCACAGGCTGGGTAGTTATTTAATGGTTTCAACTTAGTTTATCATAAAAAACTTCAGTGCACGGTTGCAGGGATCAGCTGACACAGATCGTTGGCACAGGCTGGTTAGTTATTTAATGGTTTCAACTTAGTTTATCTAAAACTTCAGTGCACGGTTGCAGGAATCAGCTGACACAGATCGCTGGCACAGGCTGGTTAGTTATTTAATGGTTTCAGCTTAGTTTATCTAAAACTTCAGTGCACGGTTGCAGGAATCAGCTGACACAGATCGCTGGCACAGGCTGGTTAGTTATTTAATGGTTTCGGTTTGGTTTATTTTATCTAAAACTTCAGTGCACGGTTGCAGGGATCAGCTGACACAGATCGCTGGCACAGGCTGGTTAGTTATTTAATGGTTTCAGCTTAGTTTATCTAAAACTTCAGTGCACGGTTGCAGGGATCAGCTGAAACAGATCGCTGGTACAGGCTGGTTAGTTATTTAATGGTTTCAGCCAAGTTTATCTAAAACTTCAGTGCACGGTTGCAGGGATCAGCTGACACAGATCCCTGGCACAGGCTGGCTAGTTATTTAATGGTTTCAGCTTAGTTTATCTAAAACTTCAGTGCACAGTTGCAGGAATCAGCTGACACAGATCGCTGGCACAGGCTGGTTAGTTATTTAATGGTTTTAACTTAGTTTATTTTATCTAAAACTTCAGTGCACGATTGCAGGGATCAGCTGAAACAGATCGCTGGTACAGGCTGGTTAGTTATTTAATGGTTTCAGCCAAGTTTATCTAAAACTTCAGTGCGCGGTTGCAGGGATCAGCTGACACAGATCCCTTGCACAGGCTGGTTAGTTATTTAATGGTTTCAACTTAGTTTATTTTATCTAAAACTTCAGTGCACGGTCGCAGGGATCCGCTGACACAGATCGCTGGCACAGGCTGGTTAGTTATTGAATGGTTTCAGCTTAGTTTATTTGATCTAAAACTTCAGTGCACGGTTACAGGGATCAGCTGACACAGATCGCTGGCACAGGCTGGTTAGTTATTGAATGGTTTCAGCTTAGTTTATTTGATCTAAAACTTCAGTGCACGGTTGCAGGGATCAGCTGACACAGATCGCTGGTTAGTTATTTAATGGTTTCAGCTTTGTTTATTTGATCTACAACTTCAGTCCACGTTCGCAGGGATCAGCTGACACAGATCTCTGGCACAGGCTGGTTGGTTATTTAATGGTTTCAGCGTAGTTTATTTGATCTAAAACTTCAGTGCACGGTTGCAGGGATCAGCTGACACAGATCGCTCGCACAGGCTGGTTAGTTATTTAATTGTTTCAGCTTACTTTATTTTCTGTAAAACTTCAGTGCACATTTGCAGGGATCAGCTAACACAGATCCCTGACACACGCTGGTTAGTTATTTAATGGTTTCAACTTAGTTTATTTTCTCTAAAAATTCAGTGCACGGTTGCAGGGATCAGTTGACAAAGATTCCTGGCACAGGCTGGTTAGTTATTTAATGGTTTCAACTTAGTTTATTTTATCTTAAACTTCAGTGCACGGTCGCAGGGATCCGCTGACACAGATCGCTGGTTAGTTATTTAATGGTTTCAGCTTAGTTTATTTTATCTAAAACTTCAGTGCACGGTCGCAGGGATCAGCTGACAAAGATCGCTGGTTAGTTATTTAATGATTTCAGCTTTGTTTATTTGATCTAAGACTTCAGTGCACGGTTGCAGGGATCAGCTGACACAGATCGCTGGCACAGGCTGGTTAGTTATTTCGTGGTTTCAGCTTAGTTTATTTTGATCTAAGACTTCAGTGCACATTCGCAAAGATCAGCTGAAACAGATCGCTGGCACAGGCTGGTTAGTTATTTAATGGTTTCAGCTTAGTTTATCTAAAACTTCAGTGCACGGTTGCAGGGATCAGATGAAACAGATCGCTGGCACAGGCTGGTTAGTTATTTAATGGTTTTAACTTAGTTTATCTAAAACTTCAGTGCACGGTTGCAGGGATCAGCTGACACAAATCCCTGGCACAGGCTGGTTAGTTATTTAATGGTTTTAACTTAGTTTATTTGATCTAAAACTTCAGTGCACGATTGCAGGGATCAGCTGAAACAGATCGCTGGTACAGGCTGGTTAGTTATTTAATGGTTTCAGGTTAGTTTATTTGATCTAAAACTTCAGTGCACGGTTGCAGGGATCAGCTGACACAGATCGCTGGTACAGGCTGGTTAGTTATTTAATGGTTTCAGGTTAGTTTATTTTATCTTAAACTTCAGTGCACGGTCGCAGGGATCCGCTGACACAGATCGCTGGTTAGTTATTTAATGGTTTCAGCTTTGTTTATTTGATCTAAAACTTCAGTCCACGTTCGCAGGGATCAGCTGACACAGATCGCTGGCACAGGCTGGTTAGTTATTTAATGGTTTCAGCTTAGTTTATTTGATCTAAGACTTCAGTGCACGGTTGCAGGGATCAGCTGACACAGATCGCTGGTTAGTTATTTAATGGTTTCAGCTTTGTTTATTTGATCTAAAACTTCAGTCCACGTTCGCAGGGATCAGCTGACACAGATCGCTGGCACAGGCTGGTTAGTTATTTAATGGTTTCAGCTTAGTTTATTTGATCTAAGACTTCAGTGCACGGTTGCAGGGATCAGCTGACACAGATCGCTGGCACAGGCTGGTTAGTTATTTAATGGTTTCAGCTTAGTTTATTTGATCTAAAACTTCAGTGCACGGTTGCAGGGATCAGCTGACATAGATCGCTGGCACAGGCTGGTTAGTTATTTAATGGTTTCAGCTTAGTTTATTTGATCTAAGACGTAAGTGCACGGTTGCAGGGATCAGCTGACACAGATCGCTGGCACAGGCTGGGTAGTTATTTAATGGTTTCAACTTGGTTTATCATAAAAAACTTCAGTGCACGGTTGCAGGAATCAGCTGAAACAGATCGCTGGCACAGGCTGGTTAGTTATTTAATGGTTTCAGCTTAGTTTATCTAAAACTTCAGTGCACGGTTGCAGGGATCAGCTGACACAGATCGTTGGCACAGGCTGGTTAGTTATTTAATGGTTTCAACTTAGTTTATCTAAAACTTCAGTGCACGGTTGCAGGAATCAGCTGACACAGATCGCTGGCACAGGCTGGTTAGTTATTTAATGGTTTCGGTTTGGTTTATTTTATCTAAAACTTCAGTGCACGGTTGCAGGGATCAGCTGACACAGATCGTTGGCACAGGCTGGTTAGTTATTTAATGGTTTCAACTTAGTTTATCTAAAACTTCAGTGCACGGTTGCAGGAATCAGCTGACACAGATCGCTGGCACAGGCTGGTTAGTTATTTAATGGTTTCAGCTTAGTTTATCTAAAACTTCAGTGCACGGTTGCAGGGATCAGCTGACACAGATCCCTGGCACAGGCTGGCTAGTTATTTAATGGTTTCAGCTTAGTTTATCTAAAACTTCAGTGCACGGTTGCAGGAATCAGCTGACACAGATCGCTGGCACAGGCTGGTTAGTTATTTAATGGTTTGGGTTTGGTTTATTTTATCTAAAACTTCAGTGCACGGTTGCAGGGATCAGCTGACACAGATCGCTGGCACAGGCTGGTTAGTTATTTAATGGTTTCAGCTTAGTTTATCTAAAACTTCAGTGCACGGTTGCAGGGATCAGCTGACACAGATCCCTTGCACAGGCTGGTTAGTTATTTAATGGTTTCAACTTAGTTTATTTTATCTAAAACTTCAGTGCACGGTCGCAGGGATCCGCTGACACAGATCGCTGGCACAGGCTGGTTAGTTATTTAATGGTTTCAGCTTAGTTTATTTGATCTAAGACTTCAGTCCACGTTCGCAGGGATCAGCTGACACAGATCGCTGGCACAGCCTGGTTGGTTATTTAATGGTTTCAGCTTAGTTTATCTAAAACTTCAGTGCACGGTTGCAGGGATCAGCTGACACAGATCCCTTGCACAGGCTGGTTAGTTATTTAATGGTTTCAACTTAGTTTATTTTATCTAAAACTTCAGTGCACGGTCGCAGGGATCCGCTGACACAGATCGCTGGCACAGGCTGGTTAGTTATTTAATGGTTTCAGCATAGTTTATTTGATCTAAGACTTCAGTCCACGTTCGCAGGGATCAGCTGACACAGATCGCTGGCACAGCCTGGTTGGTTATTTAATGGTTTCAGCTTAGTTTATTTGATCTAAAACTTCAGTGCACGGTTGCAGGGATCAGCTGACACAGATCTCTGACACACGCTGGTTAGTTATTTAATGGTTTCAACTTACTTAATTTTATCTAAAACTTCAGTGCACGTTTGCAAGGATCAGCTGACAAAGATCGCTGGCACAGGCTGGTTAGTTATTTAATGGTTTCAGCTTAGTTTATTTTATCTAAAACTTCAGTCCACGGTTGCAGGGATCAGCTGACACAGATCGCTGGCACAGGCTGGTTAGTTATTTAATAGTTTCAACTTAGTTTATTTGATCTAAAACTTCAGTGCACGGTTGCAGGGATCAGCTGACACAGATCGCTGGCACATGCTGGTTAGTTATTTAATGGTTTCGGTTTGGTTTATTTTATCTAAAACTTCAGTGCACGGTTGCAGGGATCAGCTGACACAGATCGCTGGCACAGGCTGGTTAGTTATTTAATGGTTTCAGCTTAGTTTATCTAAAACTTCAGTGCACGGTTGCAGGAATCAGCTGACACAGATCGCTGGCACATGCTGGTTAGTTATTTAATGGTTTCGGTTTGGTTTATTTAATCTAAAACTTCAGTGCACGGTTGCAGGGATCAGCTGACACAGATCGCTGGCACAGGCTGGTTAGTTATTTAATGGTTTCAGCCAAGTTTATCTAAAACTTCAGTGCACGGTTGCAGGGATCAGCTGACACAGATCGCTGGTACAGGCTGGTTAGTTATTTAATGGTTTCAGCTTAGTTTATCTAAAACTTCAGTGCACGGTTGCAGGGATCAGCTGACACAGATCGCTGGCACAGGCTGGTTAGTTATTTAATGGTTTAGGTTTGGTTTATTTAATCTAAAACTTCAGTGCACGGTTGCAGGGATCAGCTGACACAGATCGCTGGCACCGGCTGGTTAGTTATTTAATGGTTTAGGTTTGGTTTATTTGATCTAAAACTTCAGTCCACGTTCGCAGGGATCAGCTGACACAGATCGCTGGCACAGGCTGGTTAGTTATTTAATTGTTTCAGCTTAGTTTATCTAAAACTTCAGTGCACGGTTGCAGGGATCAGCTGACACAGATCGTTGGCACAGGCTGGTTAGTTATTTAATGGTTTCAACTTAGTTTATCTAAAACTTCAGTGCACGGTTGCAGGAATCAGCTGACACAGATCGCTGGCACAGGCTGGTTAGTTATTTAATGGTTTCGGTTTGGTTTATTTTATCTAAAACTTCAGTGCACGGTTGCAGGGATCAGCTGACACAGATCGCTGGCACAGGCTGGTTAGTTATTTAATGGTTTCAGCTTAGTTTATCTAAAACTTCAGTGCACGGTTGCAGGGATCAGCTGAAACAGATCGCTGGCACAGGCTGGTTAGTTATTTAATGGTTTCAGCTTAGTTTATCTAAAACTTCAGTGCACGGTTGCAGGGATCAGATGAAACAGATCGCTGGCACAGGCTGGCTAGTTATTTAATGGTTTCAGCTTAGTTTATCTAAAACTTCAATGCACGGTTGCAGGGATCAGCTGACACAGATCGCTGGCACAGGCTGGTTAGTTATTTAATGGTTTTAACTTAGTTTATTTGATCTAAAACTTCAGTGCACGATTGCAGGGATCAGCTGACACAGATCGCTGTCACAGGCTGGTTAGTTATTTAATGGTTTCAGCTTAGTTTATCTAAAACTTCAGTGCACGGTTGCAGGGATCAGCTGAAACAGATCGCTGGCACAGGCTGGTTAGTTATTTAATGGTTTCAGCTTAGTTTATCTAAAACTTCAGTGCACGGTTGCAGGGATCAGATGAAACAGATCGCTGGCACAGGCTGGTTAGTTATTTAATGGTTTTAACTTAGTTTATTTGATCTAAGACTTCAGTGCATGGTCGCAAAGATCAGCTGACACAGAGCGCTGGCACAGGCTGGTTAGTTATTTAATGGTTTCAGCTTAGTTTATTTGATCTAAGACTTCAGTGCACGTTCGCAAAGATCAGCTGAAACAGATCGCTGGCACAGGCTGGTTAGTTATTTAATGGTTTCAGCTTAGTTTATTTGATCTAAGACTTCAGTGCACGGTCGCAGGGATCAACTAACACAGATCGCTGGCACAGGCTGGTTAGTTATTTAATGGTTTCAGCTTAGTTTATTTTATCTAAAACGTCAGTCCACGTTCGCAGGGATCAGCTGACACAGATCGCTGGCACAGGCTGGTTAGTTATTTAATGGTTTCAGCTTAGTTTATTTTATCTAAAACTTCAGTGCACGGTTGCAGGGATCAGCTGACACAGATCGCTGGCACAGGCTGTTTAGTTATTTAATGGTTTCAGCTTAGTTTATTTGATCTAAGACTTCAGTGCACGTTCGCAAAGATCAGCTGAAACAGATCGCTGGCACAGGCTGGTTAGTTATTTAATGGTTTCAACTTAGTTTATTTTATCTAAAACTTCAGTGCACGGTCGCAGGGATCAACGAACACAGATCGCTGGCACAGGCTGGTTAGTTATTTTGTGGTTTCAGCTTAGTTTATTTTGATCTAAGACTTCAGTCCACGTTCGCAGGGATCAGCTGAAACGGATCAGCTGAAACAGATCGCTGGCACAGGCTGGTTAGTTATTTAATGGTTTCAGCTTAGTTTATCTAAAACTTCAGTGCACGGTTGCAGGGATCAGCTGACACAGATCGCTGGCACAGGCTGGTTAGTTATTTAATGGTTTCAGCTTAGTTTATCTAAAACTTCAGTGCACGGTTGCAGGGATCAGCTGACACAGATCGCTGGCACAGGCTGGTTAGTTATTTTGTGGTTTCAGCTTAGTTTATTTTGATCTAAGACTTCAGTCCACGTTCGCAGGGATCAGCTGAAACAGATCGCTGGCACAGGCTGGTCAGTTATTTAATGGTTTCAGCTTAGTTTATCTAAAACTTCAGTGCACGGTTGCAGGGATCAGCTGACACAGATCCCTGGCACAGGCTGGTTAGTTATTTAGTGGTTTCAGCTTAGTTTATTTGATCTAAAACTTCAGTGCACGGTTGCAGGGATCAGCTGACACAGATCGCTCGCACAGGCTGGTTAGTTATTTAAATGGTTTCAACTTAGTTTATTTTCTCTAAAACTTCAGTGCACGGTTGCAGGGATCACCTGACACAGATCGCTGGCACAGGCTGGTTAGTTGTTTAGTGGTTTCAGCTTAGTTTATTTGATCTAAAACTTCAGTCCACGTTCGCAGGGATCAGCTGACACAGATCTCTGGCACAGCCTGGTTGGTTATTTAATGGTTTCAACTTAGTTTATTTTATCTTAAACTTCAGTGCACGGTCGCAGGGATCCGCTGACACAGATCGCTGGTTAGTTATTTAATGGTTTCAGCTTAGTTTATTTTATCTAAAACTTCAGTGCACGGTTGCAGGGATCAGTTGACAAAGATTCCTGGCACAGGCTGGTTAGTTATTTAATGGTTTCAGCCAAGTTTATCTAAAACTTCAGTGCACGGTTGCAGGGATCAGCTAACACAGATCGCTGGCACAGGCTGGTTAGTTGTTTAGTGGTTTCAGCTTAGTTTATTTGATCTAAAACTTCAGTCCACGTTCGCAAAGATCAGCTGAAACAGATCGCTGGCACAGATCCCTTGCACAGGCTGGTTAGTTATTTAATGTTTTCAACTTAGTTTATTTTATATTAAACTTCAGTGCACGGTCGCAGGGATCAGCTGACACAGATCGCTGGTTAGTTATTTAATGGTTTCAGCTTTGTTTATTTGATCTAAAACTTCAGTCCACGTTCGCAGGGATCAGCTGACCCAGATCGCTGGCACAGGCTGGTTAGTTATTTAATGGTTTCAGCTTAGTTTATTTGATCTAAGACTTCAGTGCACGGTTGCAGGGATCAGCTGACACAGATCGCTGGCACAGGCTGGTTAGTTATTTAATGGTTTCGGTTTGGTTCATTTTATCTAAAACTTCAGTGCACGGTTGCAGGAATCAGCTGACACAGATCGCTGGTACAGGCTGGTTAGTTATTTAATGGTTTCAGCCAAGTTTATCTAAAACTTCACTGCACGGTTGCAGGGATCAGCTGACACAGATCCCTTGCACAGGCTGGTTAGTTATTTAATGGTTTCAACTTAGTTTATTTGATCTAAAACTTCAGTGCACGGTTGCAGGGATCAGCTGACACAGATCGCTGGCACAGGCTGGTAAGTTATTTAATGGTTTCAGCTTAGTTTATCTAAAACTTCACTGCACGGTTGCAGGGATCAGCTGACACAGATCCCTTGCACAGGCTGGTTAGTTATTTAATGGTTTCAACTTAGTTTATTTGATCTAAAACTTCAGTGCACGGTTGCAGGGATCAGCTGACACAGATCGCTGGCACAGGCTGGTAAGTTATTTAATGGTTTCAGCTTAGTTTATCTAAAACTTCAGTGCACGGTTGCAGGAATCAGCTGACACAGATCGCTGGCACAGGCTGGTAAGTTATTTAATGGTTTCGGTTTGGTTTATTTTATCTAAAACTTCAGTGCACGGTCGCAGGGATCAGCTGACACAGATCGCTGGCACAGGCTGGTTAGTTATTTAATGGTTTCAGCTTAGTTTATCTAAAACTTCAGTGCACGGTTGCAGGGATCAGCTGAAACAGATCGCTGGCACAGGTTGGTTAGTTATTTAATGGTTTCAGCTTAGTTTATCTAAAACTTCAGTGCACGGTTGCAGGGATCAGCTGAAACAGATCGCTGGCACAGGCTGGTTAGTTATTTAATGGTTTCAGCTTAGTTTATCTAAAACTTCAGTGCACGGTTGCAGGGATCAGCTGACACAGATCCCTGGCACAGGCTGGTTAGTTATTTAATGGTTTTAACTTAGTTTATTTGATCTAAAACTTCAGTGCACGATTGCAGGGATCAGCTGACACAGATCGCTGTCACAGGCTGGTTAGTTATTTAAATGGTTTCAGGTTAGTTTATTTGATCTAAGACTTCAGTGCATGGTCGCAAAGATCAGCTGACACAGATCCCTGGCACAGGCTGGTTAGTTATTTAGTGGTTTCAGCTTAGTTTATTTGATCTAAAACTTCAGTGCACGGTTGCAGGGATCAGCTGACACAGATCGCTCGCACAGGTTGGTTAGTTATTTAATGGTTTCAGGTTAGTTTATTTGATCTAAGACTTCAGTGCATGGTCGCAAAGATCAGCTGACACAGATCCCTGGCACATGCTGGTTAGTTATTTAATTGTTTCAGCTTACTTTATTTTCTGTAAAACTTCAGTGCACAGTTGCAGGGATCAGCTAACACAGATCCCTGACACACGCTGGTTAGTTATTTAATGGTTTCAGCTTAGTTTATTTGATCTAAAACTTCAGTGCACGGTCGCAGTGATCAGCTGACACAGATCGCTGGTTAGTTATTTAATGGTTTCAACTTAGTTTATTTTATCTAAAACTTCAGTGCACGGTTGCAGGGATCAGCTGACACAGATCGCTCGCACAGGCTGGTTGGTTATTTAATGGTTTCAGGTTAGTTTATTTGATCTAAGACTTCAGTGCACGTTCGCAAAGATCAGCTGAAACAGATCGCTGGCACAGATCCCTTGCACAGGCTGGTTAGTTATTTAATGGTTTCAACTTAGTTTATTTTATCTTAAACTTCAGTGCACGGTCGCAGGGATCAGCTGACATAGATCGCTGGTTAGTTATTTAATGGTTTCAGCTTAGTTTATTTTATCTAAAACTTCAGTGCACGGTCGCAGGGATCAGCTGACACAGATCGCTGGTTAGTTATTTAATGGTTTCAGCTTAGTTTATCTAAAACTTCAGTGCACGGTTGCAGGGATCAGCTGACACAGATCCCTGGCACAGGCTGGTTAGTTATTTAATGGTTTTAACTTAGTTTATTTGATCTAAAACTTCAGTGCACGATTGCAGGGATCAGCTGAAACAGATCGCTGGTACAGGCTGGTTAGTTATTTAATGGTTTCAGCCAAGTTTATCTAAAACTTCAGTGCACGGTTGCAGGGATCAGCTGACACAGATCCCTTGCACAGGCTGGTTAGTTATTTAATGGTTTCAACTTAGTTTATTTTATCTAAAACTTCAGTGCACGGTCGCAGGGATCAGCTGACACAGATCGCTGGCACAGGCTGGTTAGTTATTTAATGGTTTCAGCTTAGTTTATTTGATCTAAAACTTCAGTGCACGGTTGCAGGGATCAGCTGACACAGATCCCTGGCACAGGCTGGTTAGTTATTTAATGGTTTCAACTTAGTTTATTTTCTCTAAAAATTCAGTGCACGGTTGCAGGGATCAGTTGACACAGAGCGCTGGCACAGGCTGGTTAGTTATTTAATGGTTTCAGCTTAGTTTATTTGATCTAAGACTTCAGTGCACGTTCGCAAAGATCAGCTGAAACAGATCGCTGGCACAGGCTGGTTAGTTATTTAATGGTTTCAACTTAGTTTATTTTATCTAAAACTTCAGTGCACGGTCGCAGGGATCAACTAACACAGATTGCTGGCACAGTCTGGTTAGTTATTTAATGGTTTCAGCTTAGTTTATTTGATCTAAGACTTCAGTCCACGTTCGCAGGGATCAGCTGACACAGATCCCTGGCACAGCCTGGTTGGTTATTTAATGGTTTCAGCTTAGTTTATTTGATCTAAGACTTCAGTCCACGTTCGCAGGGATCAGCTGACAAAGATCGCTGGCACAGCCTGGTTGGTTATTTAATGGTTTCAGCTTAGTTTATTTGATCTAAAACTTCAGTGCACGGTTGCAGGGATCAGCTGACACAGATCGCTGGCACAGGCTGGTTAGTTATTTAATAGTTTCAACTTAGTTTATTTGATCTAAAACTTCAGTGCACGGTTGCAGGAATCAGCTGACACAGATCGCTGGCACATGCTGGTTAGTTATTTAATGGTTTCGGTTTGGTTTATTTTATCTAAAACTTCAGTGCACGGTTGCAGGGATCAGCTGACACAGATCGCTGGCACAGGCTGGTTAGTTATTTAATGGTTTCAGCTTAGTTTATCTAAAACTTCAGTGCACGGTTGCAGGGATCAGCTGACACAGATCGCTGGCACAGGCTGGTTAGTTATTTAATGGTTTCAGCTTAGTTTATCTAAAACTTCAGTGCACGGTTGCAGGGATCAGCTGACACAGATCCCTTGCACAGGCTGGTTAGTTATTTAATGGTTTCAACTTAGTTTATTTTATCTAAAACTTCAGTGCACGGTCGCAGGGATCCGCTGACACAGATCGCTGGCACAGGCTGGTTAGTTATTTAATGGTTTCAGCTTAGTTTATTTGATCTAAAACTTCAGTGCACGGTTGCAGGGATCAGCTGACACAGATCGCTGGCACAGGCTGGTTAGTTATTTAAATGGTTTCAGGTTAGTTTATTTGATCTAAGACTTCAGTGCATGGTCGCAAAGATCAGCTGACACAGATCCCTGACACAGGCTGGTTAGTTATTTAATGGTTTCAACTTAGTTTATTTTCTCTAAAACTTCAGTGCACGGTTGCAGGGATCAGCTGACACAGATCGCTGGTTAGTTATTTAATGGTTTCAGCTTTGTTTATTTGATCTACAACTTCAGTCCACGTTCGCAGGGATCAGCTGACACAGATCTCTGGCACAGGCTGGTTGGTTATTTAATGGTTTCAGCTTACTTTATTTTCTCTAAAACTTCAGTGCACGGTTGCAGGGATCAGCTGACACAGATCGCTGGCACAGGCTGGTTAGTTATTTAGTGGTTTCAGCTTAGTTTATTTGATCTAAAACTTCAGTGCACGGTTGCAGGGATCAGCTGACACAGATCGCTCGCACAGGCTGGTTGGTTATTTAATGGTTTCAGGTTAGTTTATTTGATCTAAGACTTCAGTGCACGTTCGCAAAGATCAGCTGAAACAGATCGCTGGCACAGATCCCTTGCACAGGCTGGTTAGTTATTTAATGGTTTCAACTTAGTTTATTTTATCTTAAACTTCAGTGCACGGTCGCAGGGATCCGCTGACACAGATCGCTGGTTAGTTATTTAATGGTTTCAGCTTAGTTTATTTTATCTAAAACTTCAGTGCACGGTCGCAGGGATCAGCTGACACAGATCGCTGGTTAGTTATTTAATGGTTTCAGCTTTGTTTATTTGATCTAAAACTTCAGTCCACGTTCGCAGGGATCAGCTGACCCAGATCGCTGGCACAGGCTGGTTAGTTATTTAATTGTTTCAGCTTAGTTTATCTAAAACTTCAGTGCACGGTTGCAGGGATCAGCTGACACAGATCGCTGGCACAGGCTGGTTAGTTATTTCGTGGTTTCAGCTTAGTTTATTTTGATCTAAGACTTCAGTGCACATTCGCAAAGATCAGCTGAAACAGATCGCTGGCACAGGCTGGTTAGTTATTTAATTGTTTCAGCTTAGTTTATCTAAAACTTCAGTGCACGGTTGCAGGGATCAGCTGACACAGATCGTTGGCACAGGCTGGTTAGTTATTTAATGGTTTCAACTTAGTTTATCTAAAACTTCAGTGCACGGTTGCAGGAATCAGCTGACACAGATCGCTGGCACAGGCTGGTTAGTTATTTAATGGTTTCGGTTTGGTTTATTTTATCTAAAACTTCAGTGCACGGTTGCAGGGATCAGCTGACACAGATCGCTGGCACAGGCTGGTTAGTTATTTAATGGTTTCAGCTTAGTTTATCTAAAACTTCAGTGCACGGTTGCAGGGATCAGATGAAACAGATCGCTGGCACAGGCTGGCTAGTTATTTAATGGTTTCAGCTTAGTTTATCTAAAACTTCAGTGCACGGTTGCAGGGATCAGCTGACACAGATCGTTGGCACAGGCTGGTTAGTTATTTAATGGTTTCAACTTAGTTTATCTAAAACTTCAGTGCACGGTTGCAGGAATCAGCTGACACAGATCGCTGGCACAGGCTGGTTAGTTATTTAATGGTTTCGGTTTGGTTTCTTTTATCTAAAACTTCAGTGCACGGTTGCAGGGATCAGCTGACACAGATCGCTGGCACAGGCTGGTTAGTTATTTAATGGTTTCAGCTTAGTTTATCTAAAACTTCAGTGCACGGTTGCAGGGATCAGATGAAACAGATCGCTGGCACAGGCTGGCTAGTTATTTAATGGTTTCAGCTTAGTTTATCTAAAACTTCAGTGCACGGTTGCAGGGATCAGCTGACACAGATCCCTGGCACAGGCTGGCTAGTTATTTAATGGTTTCAGCTTAGTTTATCTAAAACTTCAGTGCACGGTTGCAGGAATCAGCTGACACAGATCGCTGGCACAGGCTGGTTAGTTATTTAATGGTTTCGGTTTGGTTTATTTTATCTAAAACTTCAGTGCACGGTTGCAGGGATCAGCTGACACAGATCGCTGGCACAGGCTGGTTAGTTATTTAATGGTTTCAGCTTAGTTTATCTAAAACTTCAGTGTACGGTTGCAGGGATCAGATGAAACAGATCGCTGGCACAGGCTGGTTAGTTATTTAATGGTTTCAGCTTAGTTTATCTAAAACTTCAGTGCACGCTTGCAGGGATCAGCTGACACAGATCCCTGGCACAGGCTGGTTAGTTATTTAATGGTTTCAGCTTAGTTTATCTAAAACTTCAGTGCACGGTTGCAGGGATCAGCTGAAACAGATCGCTGGTACAGGCTGGTTAGTTATTTAATGGTTTCAACTTAGTTTATTTGATCTAAAACTTCAGTGCACGGTTGCAGGGATCAGCTGACACAGATCCCTGACACACGCTGGTTAGTTATTTAATGGTTTCAACTTAGTTTATTTTCTCTAAAACTTCAGTGCACGGTTGCAGGGATCAGCTGACACAGATCGCTGGTTAGTTATTTAATGGTTTCAACTTAGTTTATTTTCTCTAAAACTTCAGTCCACGTTCGCAGGGATCAGCTGACACAGATCTCTGGCACAGGCTGGTTGGTTATTTAATGGTTTCAGCTTAGTTTATTTGATCTAAAACTTCAGTGCACGGTTGCAGGGATCAGCTGACACAGATCGCTCGCACAGGCTGGTTAGTTATTTAATGGTTTCAGGTTAGTTTATTTGATCTAAGACTTCAGTGCATGGTCGCAAAGATCAGCTGACACAGATCCCTGGCACAGGCTGGTTAGTTATTTAATTGTTTCAGCTTACTTTATTTTCTGTAAAACTTCAGTGCACATTTGCAGGGATCAGCTAACACAGATCCCTGACACACGCTGGTTAGTTATTTAATGGTTTCAACTTAGTTTATTTTCTCTAAAACTTCAGTGCACGGTTGCAGGGATCAGCTGACACAGATCGCTGGCACAGGCTGGTTAGTTATTTAGTGGTTTCAGCTTAGTTTATTTGATCTAAAACTTCAGTCGACGTTCGCAGGGATCAGCTGACACAGATCTCTGGCACAGCCTGGTTGGTTATTTAATGGTTTCAGCTTAGTTTATTTGATCTAAAACTTCAGTGCACGGTTGCAGGGATCAGCTGACACAGATCGCTCGCACAGGCTGGTTGGTTATTTAATGGTTTCAGGTTAGTTTATTTGATCTAAGACTTCAGTGCACGTTCGCAAAGATCAGCTGACACAGATCGCTGGCACAGGCTGGTTAGTTATTGAATGGTTTCAGCTTAGTTTATTTGATCTAAAACTTCAGTGCACGGTTGCAGGGATCAGCTGACACAGATCCCTGACACACGCTGGTTAGTTATTTAATGGTTTCAACTTAGTTTATTTTCTCTAAAACTTCAGTGCACGGTTGCAGGGATCAGCTGACACAGATCGCTGGTTAGTTATTTAATGGTTTCAGCTTTGTTTATTTGATCTACAACTTCAGTCCACGTTTGCAGGGATCAGCTGACACAGATCTCTGGCACAGGCTGGTTGGTTATTTAATGGTTTCAGCTTAGTTTATTTGATCTAAGACTTCAGTGCACGGTTGCAGGGATCAGCTGACACAGATCGCTGGCACAGGCTGGTTAGTTATTTAATGGTTTCAGCTTAGTTTATTTTGATCTAAGACTTCAGTGCACATTCGCAAAGATCAGCTGAAACAGATCGCTGGCACAGGCTGGTTAGTTATTTAATGGTTTCAGCTTAGTTTATTTTGATCTAAGACTTCAGTGCACATTCGCAAAGATCAGCTGACACAGATCGCTGGCACAGGCTGGTTAGTTATTTAATGGTTTCAGCTTAGTTTATTTGATCTAAGACGTAAGTGCACGGTCGCAGTGAGCAGCTGACACAGATCGCTGGTTAGTTATTTAATGGTTTCAGCTTAGTTTATTTGATCTAAAACTTCAGTGCACGGTTGCAGGGATCAGCTGACACAGATCCCTGGCACAGGCTGGTTAGTTATTTAATGGTTTTAACTTAGTTTATTTGATCTAAAACTTCAGTGCACGGTTGCAGGGATCAGGTGACACAGATCGCTGGTACAGGCTGGTTAGTTATTTAATGGTTTCAGCCAAGTTTATCTAAAACTTCAGTGCGCGGTTGCAGGGATCAGCTGACACAGATCCCTTGCACAGGCTGGTTAGTTATTTAATGGTTTCAACTTAGTTTATTTTATCTAAAACTTCAGTGCACGGTCGCAGGGATCCGCTGACACAGATCGCTGGCACAGGCTGGTTAGTTATTTAATGGTTTCAGCTTAGTTTATTTGATCTAAAACTTCAGTGCACGGTTGCAGGGATCAGCTGACACAGATCGCTGACACACGCTGGTTAGTTATTTAAATGGGTTCAGCTTAGTTTATTTGATCTAAGACTTCAGTGCATGGTCGCAAAGATCAGCTGACACAGATCCCTGACACACGCTGGTTAGTTATTTAATGGTTTCAACTCAGTTTATTTTCTCTAAAACTTCAGTGCACGGTTGCAGGGATCAGCTGACACAGATCGCTGGCACAGGCTGGTTAGTTATTTAGTGGTTTCAGCTTAGTTTATTTGATCTAAAACTTCAGTGCACGGTTGCAGGGATCAGCTGACACAGATCCCTGGCACAGGCTGGTTAGTTATTTAATTGTTTCAGCTTACTTTATTTTCTGTAAAACTTCAGTGCACAGTTGCAGGGATCAGCTGACACAGATCGCTCGCACAGGCTGGTTGGTTGTTTAATGGTTTCAGGTTAGTTTATTTGATCTAAGACTTCAGTGCACGTTCGCAAAGATCAGCTGAAACAGATCGCTGGCACAGATCCCTTGCACAGGCTGGTTAGTTATTTAATGGTTTCAACTTAGTTTATTTTATCTTAAACTTCAGTGCACGGTCGCAGGGATCAGCTGACACAGATCGCTGGTTAGTTATTTAATGGTTTCAGCTTAGTTTATTTTGATCTAAGACTTCAGTGCACATTCGCAAAGATCAGCTGACACAGATCGCTGGCACAGGCTGGTTAGTTATTTAATGGTTTCAGCCAAGTTTATCTAAAACTTCAGTGCACGGTTGCAGGGATCAGCTGACACAGATCCCTTGCACAGGCTGGTTAGTTATTTAATGGTTTCAACTTAGTTTATTTTATCTAAAACTTCAGTGCACGGTCGCAGGGATCCGCTGACACAGATCGCTGGCACAGGCTGGTTAGTTATTTAATGGTTTCAGCTTAGTTTATTTGATCTAAGACTTCAGTCCACGTTCGCAGGGATCAGCTGACACAGATCCCTGGCACAGCCTGGTTGGTTATTTAATGGTTTCAGCTTAGTTTATTTGATCTAAAACTTCAGTGCACGGTTGCAGGGATCAGCTGACACAGATCCCTGGCACAGGCTGGTTAGTTATTTAATGGTTTCAACTTAGTTTATTTTCTCTAAAAATTCAGTGCACGGTTGCAGGGATCAGTTGACACAGAGCGCTGGCACAGGCTGGTTAGTTATTTAATGGTTTCAGCTTAGTTTATTTGATCTAAGACTTCAGTCCACGTTCGCAGGGATCAGCTGACACAGATCCCTGGCACAGCCTGGTTGGTTATTTAATGGTTTCAGCTTAGTTTATTTGATCTAAAACTTCAGTGCACGGTTGCAGGGATCAGCTGACACAGATCCCTGGCACAGGCTGGTTAGTTATTTAATGGTTTCAACTTAGTTTATTTTATCTAAAACTTCAGTGCACGGTCGCAGGGATCAGCTAACACAGATCCCTGACACACGCTGGTTAGTTATTTAATGGTTTCAACTTAGTTAATTTTATCTAAAACTTCAGTGCACATTTGCAAGTATCAGCTGACAAAGATAGCTGGCACAGGCTGGTTAGTTATTTAATGGTTTCAACTTAGTTTATTTTATCTAAAACTTCAGTGCACGGTCGCAGGGATCAGCTAACACAGATCCCTGACACACGCTGGTTAGTTATTTAATGGTTTCAACTTAGTTTATTTTATCTAAAACTTCAGTGCACGGTTGCAGGGATCAGCTGACACAGATCGCTGGCACAGGCTCGTTAGTTATTTTGTGGTTTCAGCTTAGTTTATTTTGATTTAAGACTTCAGTCCACGTTCGCAGGGATCAGCTGAAACAGATCGCTGGCACAGGCTGGTCAGTTATTTAATGGTTTCAGCTTAGTTTATCTAAAACTTCAGTGCACGGTTGCAGGGATCAGCTGACACAGATCGCTGGCACAGGCTGGTTAGTTATTTAATGGTTTCAACTTAGTTTATTTGATCTAAAACTTCAGTGCACGGTTGCAGGGATCAGCTGACACAGATCGCTGGCACAGGCTGGTTAGTTATTTAATAGTTTCAACTTAGTTTATTTGATCTAAAACTTCAGTGCACGGTTGCAGGGATCAGCTGACACAGATCGCTGGCACAGGCTGGTTAGTTATTTAATGGTTTCAGCTTAGTTTATTTGATCTAAGACTTCAGTGCACGTTCGCAAAGATCAGCTGACACAGATCGCTGGCACAGGCTGGTTAGTTATTTAATGGTTTCAACTTTGTTTATTTGATCTAAAACTTCAGTCCACGTTCGCAGGGATCCACTGACACAGATCGCTGGCACATGCTGGTTAGTTATTTAATGGTTTCAGCTTAGTTTATTTGATCTAAGACTTCAGTGCACGGTTGCAGGGATCAGCTGACACAGATCGCTGGCACAGGCTGGTTAGTTATTTAATGGTTTCAGCTTAGTTTATTTGATCTAAGACTTCAGTGCACGGTCGCAGGGATCAGCTGACACAGATCGCTGGCACAGGCTGGTTAGTTATTTAATGGTTTCAGCTTAGTTTATTTTCTCTAAAACTTCAGTGCACGGTCGCAGGGATCCGCTGACACAGATCGCTGGCACAGGGTGGTTAGTTATTTAATGGTTTCAGCTTAGTTTATTTGATCTAAAACTTCAGTCCACGTTCGCAGGGATCAGCTGACACAGATCGCTGGCACAGGGTGGTTAGTTATTTAATGGTTTCAACTTAGTTTATCTAAAACTTCAGTACACGGTTGCAGGGATCAGCTGACACAGATCCCTGGCACAGGCTGGTTAGTTATTTAATGGTTTCAACTTAGTTTATCTAAAACTTCAGTGCACGGTCGCAGGGATCAGCTAACACAGATTCCTGACACACGCTGGTTAGTTATTTAATGGTTTCAGCTTAGTTTATTTGATCTAAAACTTCAGTCCACGTTCGCAGGGATCAGCTGACAAAGATCGCTGGCACAGGCTGGTTAGTTATTTAATGGTTTAGGTTCAGTTTATTTAATCTAAAACTTCAGTGCACGGTCGCAGAGATCAGCTAACACAGATTCCTGACACACGCTGGTTAGTTATTTAATGGTTTCAACTTAGTTAATTTTATCTAAAACTTCAGTGCACGGTTGCAGGGATCAGCTGACACAGATCGCTGGCACAGGCTGGTTAGTTATTTAATGGTTTCAACTTTGTTTATTTGATCTAAAACTTCAGTCCACGTTCGCAGGGATCAGCTGACACAGATCGCTGGCACAGGCTGGTTAGTTATTTAATGGTTTCAGCTTAGTTTATTTTATCTAAAACTTCAGTCCACGTTCGCAGGGATCCGCTGACACAGATCGCTGGTTAGTTATTTAATGGTTTCAGCTTTGTTTATTTGATCTAAAACTTCAGTCCACGTTCGCAGGGATCAGCTGACACAGATCGCTGGCACAGGCTGGTTAGTTATTTAATGGTTTCAGCTTAGTTTATTTTATCTAAAACTTCAGTGCACGGTTGCAGGGATCAGCTGACACAGATCGCTGGCACAGGCTGGTTAGTTATTTAATGGTTTCAGCTTAGTTTATTTGATCTAAAACTTCAGTCCACGTTCGCAGGGATCAGCTGACACAGATCGCTGGCACAGGCTGGTTAGTTATTTAATG
Source organism: Aulonocara sp. 'chitande type north' Nkhata Bay (assembly GCF_057382095.1). NCBI lineage: Eukaryota > Metazoa > Chordata > Actinopteri > Cichliformes > Cichlidae > Aulonocara > Aulonocara sp. 'chitande type north' Nkhata Bay. Next base: position 57,568,753 of record NC_141346.1, on the reverse strand, counting down.
GTTTCAGCTTAGTTTATCTAAAACTTCAGTGCACGGTTGCAGGGATCAGCTGACACAGATCGCTGGCACAGGCTGGTTAGTTATTTAATGGTTTCAGCTTAGTTTATTTTCTCTAAAACTTCAGTGCACGGTCGCAGGGATCAGCTGACACAGATCGCTGGTTAGTTATTTAATGGTTTCAGCTTTGTTTATTTGATCTAAAACTTCAGTCCACGTTCGCAGGGATCAGCTGACACAGATCTCTGGCACAGGCTGGTTGGTTATTTAATGGTTTCAGCTTAGTTTATTTGATCTAAAACTTCAGTGCACGCTTGCAGGGATCAGCTGACACAGATCGCTGGCACAGGCTGGTTAGTTATTTAATGGTTTCAGCTTAGTTTATTTGATCTAAAACTTCAGTGCACGGTTGCAGGAATCAGCTGACACAGATCGCTGTCACAGGCTGGTTAGTTATTTAAATGGTTTCAACTTAGTTTATCATAAAAAACTTCAGTGCACGGTTGCAGGAATCAGCTGAAACAGATCGCTGGCACAGGCTGGTTAGTTATTTAATGGTTTCAGCTTAGTTTATCTAAAACTTCAGTGCACGGTTGCAGGGATCAGCTGACACAGATCGTTGGCACAGGCTGGTTAGTTATTTAATGGTTTCAGCTTAGTTTATCTAAAACTTCAGTGCACGGTTGCAGGAATCAGCTGACACAGATCGCTGGCACAGGCTGGTTAGTTATTTAATGGTTTCGGTTTGGTTTATTTTATCTAAAACTTAAGTGCACGGTTGCAGGGATCAGCTGACACAGATCGCTGGCACAGGCTGGTTAGTTATTTAATGGTTTCAGCTTAGTTTATCTAAAACTTCAGTGCACGGTTGCAGGGATCAGCTGAAACAGATCGCTGGTACAGGCTGGTTAGTTATTTAATGGTTTCAGCCAAGTTTATCTAAAACTTCAGTGCACGGTTGCAGGAATCAGCTGACACAGATCGCTGGCACAGGCTGGCTAGTTATTTAATGGTTTCGGTTTGGTTTATTTTATCTAAAACTTCAGTGCACGGTTGCAGGGATCAGCTGACACAGATCGCTGGCACAGGCTGGTTAGTTATTTAATGGTTTCAGCTTAGTTTATCTAAAACTTCAGTGCACGGTTGCAGGGATCAGATGAAACAGATCGCTCGCACAGGATGGTTGGTTATTTAATGGTTTCAGGTTAGTTTATTTGATCTAAGACTTCAGTGCACGTTCGCAAAGATCAGCTGAAACAGATCGCTGGCACAGATCCCTTGCACAGTCTGGTTAGTTATTTAATGGTTTCAACTTAGTTTATTTTATCTTAAACTTCAGTGCACGGTCGCAGGGATCCGCTGACACAGATCGCTGGTTAGTTATTTAATGGTTTCAGCTTAGTTTATCTAAAACTTCAGTGCACGGTTGCAGGGATCAGCTGACACAGATCCCTGGCACAGGCTGGTTAGTTATTTAATGGTTTTAACTTAGTTTATTTGATCTAAAACTTCAGTGCACGATTGCAGGGATCAGCTGAAACAGATCCCTTGCACAGGCTGGTTAGTTATTTAATGGTTTCAACTTAGTTTATTTTATCTAAAACTTCAGTGCACGGTCGCAGGGATCCGCTGACACAGATCGCTGGTACAGGCTGGTTAGTTATTTAATGGTTTCAGCCAAGTTTATCTAAAACTTCAGTGCACGGTTGCAGGGATCAGCTGACACAGATCCCTTGCACAGGCTGGTTAGTTATTTAATGGTTTCAACTTAGTTTATTTTATCTAAAACTTCAGTGCACGGTCGCAGGGATCCGCTGACACAGATCGCTGGCACAGGCTGGTTAGTTATTTAATGGTTTCAGCTTAGTTTATTTGATCTAAGACTTCAGTCCACGTTCGCAGGGATCAGCTGACACAGATCCCTGGCACAGGCTGGTTAGTTATTTAATGGTTTCAACTTAGTTCATTTTCTCTAAAAATTCAGTGCACGGTTGCAGGGATCAGCTGACACAGATCCCTGGCACAGGCTGGTTAGTTATTTAATGGTTTCAACTTAGTTTATTTTATCTAAAACTTCAGTGCACGGTCGCAGGGATCAACTAACACAGATCCCTGACACACGCTGGTTAGTTATTTAATGGTTTCAACTTAGTTAATTTTATCTAAAACTTCAGTGCACGTTTGCAAGTATCAGCTGACAAAGATAGCTGGCACAGGCTGGTTAGTTATTTAATGGTTTCAGTTTAGTTTATTTTATCTAAAACTTCAGTGCACGGTTGCAGGGATCAGCTGACACAGATCGCTGGCACAGGCTGGTTAGTTATTTTGTGGTTTCAGCTTAGTTTATTTTGATCTAAGACTTCAGTCCACGTTCGCAGGGATCAGCTGAAACAGATCGCTGGCACAGGCTGGTTAGTTATTTAATGGTTTCAACTTAGTTTATTTGATCTAAAACTTCAGTGCACGGTTGCAGGGATCAGCTGACACAGATTGCTGGTTAGTTATTTAATGGTTTCAGCTTAGTTTATTTGATCTAAAACTTCAGTGCACGGTTGCAGGGATCAGCTGACACAGATTGCTGGCACAGGCTGGTTAGTTATTTAATGGTTTCAGCTTAGTTTATTTGATCTAAGACGTAAGTGCACGGTTGCAGGGATCAGCTGACACAGATCGCTGGCACAGGCTGGTTAGTTATTTAATGGTTTCAGCTTAGTTTATTTGATCTAAAACTTCAGTGCACGGTTGCAGGGATCAGTTGACACAGATCACTGGCAGAGGCTGGTTAGTTATTTAAATGGTTTCAACTTAGTTTATCATAAAAAACTTCAGTGCACGGTTGCAGGAATCAGCTGAAACAGATCGCTGGCACAGGCTGGTTAGTTATTTAATGGTTTCAGCTTAGTTTATCTAAAACTTCAGTGCACGGTTGCAGGGATCAGCTGACACAGATCGTTGGCACAGGCTGGTTAGTTATTTAATGGTTTCAACTTAGTTTATCTAAAACTTCAGTGCACGGTTGCAGGAATCAGCTGACACAGATCGCTGGCACAGGCTGGTTAGTTATTTAATGGTTTCGGTTTGGTTTCTTTTATCTAAAACTTCAGTGCACGGTTGCAGGGATCAGCTGACACAGATCGCTGGCACAGGCTGGGTAGTTATTTAATGGTTTCAGCTTAGTTTATCTAAAACTTCAGTGCACGGTTGCAGGGATCAGATGAAACAGATCGCTGGCACAGGCTGGCTAGTTATTTAATGGTTTCAGCTTAGTTTATCTAAAACTTCAGTGCACGGTTGCAGGGATCAGCTGACACAGATCCCTGGCACAGGCTGGCTAGTTATTTAATGGTTTCAGCTTAGTTTATCTAAAACTTCAGTGCACGGTTGCAGGAATCAGCTGACACAGATCGCTGGCACAGGCTGGTTAGTTATTTAATGGTTTCGTTTTGGTTTATTTTATCTAAAACTTCAGTGCACGGTTGCAGGGATCAGCTGACACAGATCGCTGGCACAGGCTGGTTAGTTATTTAATGGTTTCAGCTTAGTTTATCTAAAACTTCAGTGTACGGTTGCAGGGATCAGATGAAACAGATCGCTGGCACAGGCTGGTTAGTTATTTAATGGTTTCAGCTTAGTTTATCTAAAACTTCAGTGCACGCTTGCAGGGATCAGCTGACACAGATCCCTGGCACAGGCTGGTTAGTTATTTAATGGTTTCAGCTTAGTTTATCTAAAACTTCAGTGCACGGTTGCAGGGATCAGCTGAAACAGATCGCTGGTACAGGCTGGTTAGTTATTTAATGGTTTCAACTTAGTTTATTTGATCTAAAACTTCAGTGCACGGTTGCAGGGATCAGCTGACACAGATCCCTGACACACGCTGGTTAGTTATTTAATGGTTTCAGCTTAGTTTATTTTCTCTAAAACTTCAGTGCACGGTTGCAAAGATCAGCTGACACAGATCGCTGGTTAGTTATTTAATGGTTTCAACTTAGTTTATTTTCTCTAAAACTTCAGTCCACGTTCGCAGGGATCAGCTGACACAGATCTCTGGCACAGGCTGGTTGGTTATTTAATGGTTTCAGCTTAGTTTATTTGATCTAAAACTTCAGTGCACGGTTGCAGGGATCAGCTGACACAGATCGCTCGCACAGGCTGGTTAGTTATTTAATGGATTCAACTTAGTTTTTTTGATCTAAAACTTCAGTGCACGTTCGCAGGGATCAGCTGACACAGATCGCTGGCACAGGCTGGTTAGTTATTTAATAGTTTCAACTTAGTTTATTTGATCTAAAACTTCAGTGCACGGTTGCAGGGATCAGCTGACACAGATCGCTGGCACAGGCTGGTTAGTTATTTAATGGTTTAGGTTTGGTTTATTTGATCTAAAACTTCAGTCCACGTTCGCAGGGATCAGCTGACACAGATCGCTGGTACAGACTGGTTAGTTATTTAATGGTTTCAGCTTAGTTTATTTGATCTAAAACTTCAGTGCATGGTCGCAAAGATCAGCTGACACAGATCCCTGACACACGCTGGTTAGTTATTTAATGGTTTCAACTTAGTTTATTTTCTGTAAAACTTCAGTGCACGGTTGCAGGGATCAGCTAACACAGATCCCTGACACACGCTGGTTAGTTATTTAATGGTTTCAACTTAGTTTATTTTCTCTAAAACTTCAGTGCACGGTCGCAGGGATCAGCTGACACAGATCGCTGGTTAGTTATTTAATGGTTTCAGCTTAGTTTATTTGATTTACAACTTCAGTCCACGTTCGCAGGGATCAGCTGACACAGATCTCTGGCACAGCCTGGTTGGTTATTTAATGGTTTCAGCTTAGTTTATTTGATCTAAAACTTCAGTGCACGGTTGCAGGGATCAGCTGACACAGATCGCTGGCACAGGCTGGTTAGTTATTTAATAGTTTCAACTTAGTTTATTTGATCTAAAACTTCAGTGCACGGTTGCAGGGATCAGCTGACACAGATCGCTGGCACAGGCTGGTTAGTTATTTAATGGTTTCAGCTTAGTTTATCTAAAACTTCAGTGCACGGTTGCAGGAATCAGCTGACACAGATCGCTGGCACATGCTGGTTAGTTATTTAATGGTTTCAGCTTAGTTTATTTTATCTAAAACTTCAGTGCACGGTTGCAGGGATCAGCTGACACAGATCGCTGGCACAGGCTGGTTAGTTATTTAATGGTTTAGGTTTGGTTTATTTAATCTAAAACTTCAGTGCACGGTTGCAGGGATCAGCTGACACAGATCGCTGGCACAGGCTGGTTAGTTATTTAATGGTTTCAGCTTAGTTTATTTTGATCTAAGACTTCAGTCCACGTTCGCAGGGATCAGCTGAAACAGATCGCTGTCACAGGCTGGTCAGTTATTTAATGGTTTCAGCTTAGTTTATCTAAGACTTCAGTGCACGGTTGCAGGGATCAGCTGACACAGATCGCTGGTACAGGCTGGTTAGTTATTTAATGGTTTCAGCCAAGTTTATCTAAAACTTCAGTGCACGGTTGCAGGGATCAGATGACAAAGATAGCTGGCACAGGCTGGTTAGTTATTTAATGGTTTCAGCTTAGTTTATCTAAAACTTCAGTGCACGGTTGCAGGGATCAGCTGACACAGATCGCTGGCACAGGCTGGTTAGTTATTTAATGGTTTAGGTTTGGTTTATTTAATCTAAAACTTCAGTGCACGGTTGCAGGGATCAGCTGACACAGATCGCTGGCACAGGCTGGTTAGTTATTTAATGGTTTAGGTTTGGTTTATTTAATCTAAAACTTCAGTGCACGGTTGCAGGGATCAGCTGACACAGATCGCTGGCACAGGCTGGTTAGTTATTTAATGGTTTAGGTTTGGTTTATTTGATCTAAAACTTCAGTCCACGTTCGCAGGGATCAGCTGACACAGATCGCTGGTACAGACTGGTTAGTTATTTAATGGTTTCAGCTTAGTTTATTTTATCTAAAACTTCAGTCCACGTTCGCAGGGATCAGCTGACAAAGATCGCTGGCACAGGCTGGTTAGTTATTTAATGGTTTCAGCTTAGTTTATTTGATCTAAAAGTTCAGTGCATGGTCGCAAAGATCAGCTGACACAGATCCCTGGCACAGGCTGGTTAGTTATTTAATGGTTTCAGCTTACTTTATTTTCTGTAAAACTTCAGTGCACAGTTGCAGGGATCAGCTAACACAGATCCCTGACACACGCTGGTTAGTTATTTAATGGTTTCAACTTAGTTTATTTTCTCTAAAACTTCAGTGCACGGTCGCAGGGATCAGCTGACACAGATCGCTGGCACAGGCTGGTTAGTTATTTAATAGTTTCAACTTAGTTTATTTGATCTAAAACTTCAGTGCACGGTCGCAGGGATCAGCTGACACAGATCGCTGGCACAGGCTGGTTAGTTATTTAATAGTTTCAACTTAGTTTATTTGATCTAAAACTTCAGTGCACGGTCGCAGGGATCAGCTGACACAGATCGCTGGCACAGGCTGGTTAGTTATTTAATGGTTTCAGCTTAGTTTATTTGATCTAAAACTTCAGTGCACGGTTGCAGGGATCAGCTGACACAGATCGCTGTCACAGGCTGGTTAGTTATTTAAATGGTTTCAACTTAGTTTATCATAAAAAACTTCAGTGCACGGTTGCAGGAATCAGCTGAAACAGATCGCTGGCACAGGCTGGTTAGTTATTTAATGGTTTCAGCTTAGTTTATCTAAAACTTCAGTGTACGGTTGCAGGGATCAGATGAAACAGATCGCTGGCACAGGCTGGTTAGTTATTTAATGGTTTCAGCTTAGTTTATCTAAAACTTCAGTGCACGCTTGCAGGGATCAGCTGACACAGATCCCTGGCACAGGCTGGTTAGTTATTTAATGGTTTCAGCTTAGTTTATCTAAAACTTCAGTGCACGGTTGCAGGGATCAGCTGAAACAGATCGCTGGTACAGGCTGGTTAGTTATTTAATGGTTTCAACTTAGTTTATTTGATCTAAAACTTCAGTGCACGGTTGCAGGGATCAGCTGACACAGATCCCTGACACACGCTGGTTAGTTATTTAATGGTTTCAGCTTAGTTTATTTTCTCTAAAACTTCAGTGCACGGTTGCAAAGATCAGCTGACACAGATCGCTGGTTAGTTATTTAATGGTTTCAACTTAGTTTATTTTCTCTAAAACTTCAGTCCACGTTCGCAGGGATCAGCTGACACAGATCTCTGGCACAGGCTGGTTGGTTATTTAATGGTTTCAGCTTAGTTTATTTGATCTAAAACTTCAGTGCACGGTTGCAGGGATCAGCTGACACAGATCGCTCGCACAGGCTGGTTAGTTATTTAATGGATTCAACTTAGTTTTTTTGATCTAAAACTTCAGTGCACGTTCGCAGGGATCAGCTGACACAGATCGCTGGCACAGGCTGGTTAGTTATTTAATAGTTTCAACTTAGTTTATTTGATCTAAAACTTCAGTGCACGGTTGCAGGGATCAGCTGACACAGATCGCTGGCACAGGCTGGTTAGTTATTTAATGGTTTAGGTTTGGTTTATTTGATCTAAAACTTCAGTCCACGTTCGCAGGGATCAGCTGACACAGATCGCTGGTACAGACTGGTTAGTTATTTAATGGTTTCAGCTTAGTTTATTTTATCTAAAACTTCAGTCCACGTTCGCAGGGATCAGCTGACAAAGATCGCTGGCACAGGCTGGTTAGTTATTTAATGGTTTCAGCTTAGTTTATTTGATCTAAAACTTCAGTGCATGGTCGCAAAGATCAGCTGACACAGATCCCTGACACACGCTGGTTAGTTATTTAATGGTTTCAACTTAGTTTATTTTCTCTAAAACTTCAGTGCACGGTCGCAGGGATCAGCTGACACAGATCGCTGGTTAGTTATTTAATGGTTTCAGCTTAGTTTATTTGATTTACAACTTCAGTCCACGTTCGCAGGGATCAGCTGACACAGATCTCTGGCACAGCCTGGTTGGTTATTTAATGGTTTCAGCTTAGTTTATTTGATCTAAAACTTCAGTGCACGGTTGCAGGGATCAGCTGACACAGATCGCTGGCACAGGCTGGTTAGTTATTTAATAGTTTCAACTTAGTTTATTTGATCTAAAACTTCAGTGCACGGTTGCAGGGATCAGCTGACACAGATCGCTGGCACAGGCTGGTTAGTTATTTAATGGTTTCAGCTTAGTTTATCTAAAACTTCAGTGCACGGTTGCAGGAATCAGCTGACACAGATCGCTGGCACATGCTGGTTAGTTATTTAATGGTTTCAGCTTAGTTTATTTTATCTAAAACTTCAGTGCACGGTTGCAGGGATCAGCTGACACAGATCGCTGGCACAGGCTGGTTAGTTATTTAATGGTTTAGGTTTGGTTTATTTAATCTAAAACTTCAGTGCACGGTTGCAGGGATCAGCTGACACAGATCGCTGGCACAGGCTGGTTAGTTATTTTGTGGTTTCAGCTTAGTTTATTTTGATCTAAGACTTCAGTCCACGTTCGCAGGGATCAGCTGAAACAGATCGCTGTCACAGGCTGGTCAGTTATTTAATGGTTTCAGCTTAGTTTATCTAAGACTTCAGTGCACGGTTGCAGGGATCAGCTGACACAGATCGCTGGTACAGGCTGGTTAGTTATTTAATGGTTTCAGCCAAGTTTATCTAAAACTTCAGTGCACGGTTGCAGGGATCAGATGACAAAGATAGCTGGCACAGGCTGGTTAGTTATTTAATGGTTTCAGCTTAGTTTATCTAAAACTTCAGTGCACGGTTGCAGGGATCAGCTGACACAGATCGCTGGCACAGGCTGGTTAGTTATTTAATGGTTTAGGTTTGGTTTATTTAATCTAAAACTTCAGTGCACGGTTGCAGGGATCAGCTGACACAGATCGCTGGCACAGGCTGGTTAGTTATTTAATGGTTTAGGTTTGGTTTATTTAATCTAAAACTTCAGTGCACGGTTGCAGGGATCAGCTGACACAGATCGCTGGCACAGGCTGGTTAGTTATTTAATGGTTTAGGTTTGGTTTATTTGATCTAAAACTTCAGTCCACGTTCGCAGGGATCAGCTGACACAGATCGCTGGCACAGGCTGGTTAGTTATTTAATGGTTTCAGCTTAGTTTATTTGATCTAAAAGTTCAGTGCATGGTCGCAAAGATCAGCTGACACAGATCCCTGGCACAGGCTGGTTAGTTATTTAATGGTTTCAGCTTACTTTATTTTCTGTAAAACTTCAGTGCACAGTTGCAGGGATCAGCTAACACAGATCCCTGACACACGCTGGTTAGTTATTTAATGGTTTCAACTTAGTTTATTTTCTCTAAAACTTCAGTGCACGGTCGCAGGGATCAGCTGACACAGATCGCTGGCACAGGCTGGTTAGTTATTTAATAGTTTCAACTTAGTTTATTTGATCTAAAACTTCAGTGCACGGTCGCAGGGATCAGCTGACACAGATCGCTGGCACAGGCTGGTTAGTTATTTAATGGTTTCAGCTTAGTTTATTTGATCTAAAACTTCAGTGCACGGTTGCAGGGATCAGCTGACACAGATCGCTGTCACAGGCTGGTTAGTTATTTAAATGGTTTCAACTTAGTTTATCATAAAAAACTTCAGTGCACGGTTGCAGGAATCAGCTGAAACAGATCGCTGGCACAGGCTGGTTAGTTATTTAATGGTTTCAGCTTAGTTTATCTAAAACTTCAGTGCACGGTTGCAGGGATCAGCTGACACAGATCGCTGGCACAGGCTGGTTAGTTATTTAATGGTTTCAACTTAGTTTATCTAAAACTTCAGTGCACGGTTGCAGGAATCAGCTGACACAGATCGCTGGCACAGGCTGGTTAGTTATTTAATGGTTTCGGTTTGGTTTATTTTATCTAAAACTTCAGTGCACGGTTGCAGGGATCAGCTGACACAGATCGCTGGCACAGGCTGGTTAGTTATTTAATGGTTTCAGCTTAGTTTATCTAAAACTTCAGTGCACGGTTGCAGGGATCAGCTGACACAGATCCCTGGCACAGGCTGGCTAGTTATTTAATGGTTTCAGCTTAGTTTATCTAAAACTTCAGTGCACGGTTGCAGGAATCAGCTGACACAGATCGCTGGCACAGGCTGGTTAGTTATTTAATGGTTTCGGTTTGGTTTATTTTATCTAAAACTTCAGTGCACGGTTGCAGGGATCAGCTGACACAGATCCCTGGCACAGGCTGGCTAGTTATTTAATGGTTTCAGCTTAGTTTATCTAAAACTTCAGTGCACGGTTGCAGGAATCAGCTGACACAGATCCCTGGCACAGGCTGGCTAGTTATTTAATGGTTTCAGCTTAGTTTATCTAAAACTTCAGTGCACGGTTGCAGGAATCAGCTGACACAGATCGCTGGCACAGGCTGGTTAGTTATTTAATGGTTTCGGTTTGGTTTATTTTATCTAAAACTTCAGTGCACGGTTGCAGGGATCAGCTGACACAGATCCCTGGCACAGGCTGGTTAGTTATTTAATGGTTTTAACTTAGTTTATTTGATCTAAAACTTCAGTGCACGATTGCAGGGATCAGCTGAAACAGATCGCTGGTACAGGCTGGTTAGTTATTTAATGGTTTCAGCCAAGTTTATCTAAAACTTCAGTGCGCGGTTGCAGGGATCAGCTGACACAGATCCCTTGCACAGGCTGGTTAGTTATTTAATGGTTTCAACTTAGTTAATTTTATCTAAAACTTCAGTGCACGGTCGCAGGGATCCGCTGACACAGATCGCTGGCACAGGCTGGTTAGTTATTTAATGGTTTTAACTTAGTTTATTTGATCTAAAACTTCAGTGCACGATTGCAGGGATCAGCTGAAACAGATCGCTGGTACAGGCTGGTTAGTTATTTAATGGTTTCAGCCAAGTTTATCTAAAACTTCAGTGCGCGGTTGCAGGGATCAGCTGACACAGATCCCTTGCACAGGCTGGTTAGTTATTTAATGGTTTCAACTTAGTTTATTTTATCTAAAACATCAGTGCACGGTCGCAGGGATCCGCTGACACAGATCGCTGGCACAGGCTGGTTAGTTATTTAATGGTTTCAGCTTAGTTTATTTGATCTAAGACTTCAGTGCATGGTCGCAAAGATCAGCTGACACAGATCCCTGGCACAGGCTGGTTAGTTATTTAATGGTTTCAACTTAGTTTATTTTCTCTAAAACTTCAGTGCACGGTTGCAGGGATCAGCTAACACAGATCCCTGACACACGCTGGTTAGTTATTTAATGGTTTCAACTTAGTTTATTTTCTCTAAAACTTCAGTGCACGTTTGCAGGGATCAGCTGACACAGATCCCTGGCACAGGCTGGCTAGTTATTTAATGGTTTCAGCTTAGTTTATCTAAAACTTCAGTGCACGGTTGCAGGAATCAGCTGACACAGATCGCTGGCACAGGCTGGTTAATTATTTAATGGTTTCAGCCAAGTTTATCTAAAACTTCAGTGCACGGTTGCAGGGATCAGCTGACACAGATCCCTGGCACAGGCTGGCTAGTTATTTAATGGTTTCAGCTTAGTTTATCTAAAACTTCAGTGCACGGTTGCAGGAATCAGCTGACACAGATCGCTGGCACAGGCTGGTTAGTTATTTAATGGTTTCGGTTTGGTTTATTTTATCTAAAACTTCAGTGCACGGTTGCAGGGATCAGCTGACACAGATCCCTGGCACAGGCTGGTTAGTTATTTAATGGTTTCAACTTAGTTTATTTTCTCTAAAACTTCAGTGCACGGTTGCAGGGATCAGCTGACACAGATCGCTGGCACAGGCTGGTTAGTTATTTAGTGGTTTCAGCTTAGTTTATTTGATCTAAAACTTCAGTGCACGGTTGCAGGGATCAGCTGACACAGATCGCTGTCACAGGCTGGTTAGTTATTTAATGGTTTTAGGTTAGTTTATTTGATCTAAGACTTCAGTGCATGGTCGCAAAGATCAGCTGACACAGATCCCTGGCACAGGCTGGTTAGTTATTTAATTGTTTCAGCTTACTTTATTTTCTGTAAAACTTCAGTGCACATTTGCAGGGATCAGCTAACACAGATCCCTGACACACGCTGGTTAGTTATTTAATGGTTTCAACTTAGTTTATTTTCTCTAAAACTTCAGTGCACGGTTGCAGGGATCAGCTGACACAGATCGCTGGCACAGGCTGGTTAGTTATTTAGTGGTTTCAGCTTAGTTTATTTGATCTAAAACTTCAGTCGACGTTCGCAGGGATCAGCTGACACAGATCTCTGGCACAGCCTGGTTGGTTATTTAATGGTTTCAGCTTAGTTTATTTGATCTAAAACTTCAGTGCACGGTTGCAGGGATCAGCTGACACAGATCGCTCGCACAGGCTGGTTGGTTATTTAATGGTTTCAGGTTAGTTTATTTGATCTAAGACTTCAGTGCACGTTCGCAAAGATCAGCTGACACAGATCGCTGGCACAGGCTGGTTAGTTATTTAATGGTTTCAGCTTAGTTTATTTGATCTAAAACTTCAGTGCACGGTTGCAGGGATCAGCTGACACAGATCCCTGACACACGCTGGTTAGTTATTTAATGGTTTCAACTTAGTTTATTTTCTCTAAAACTTCAGTGCACGGTTGCAGGGATCAGCTGACACAGATCGCTGGTTAGTTATTTAATGGTTTCAGCTTTGTTTATTTGATCTACAACTTCAGTCCACGTTTGCAGGGATCAGCTGACACAGATCTCTGGCACAGGCTGGTTGGTTATTTAATGGTTTCAGCTTAGTTTATTTGATCTAAGACTTCAGTGCACGGTTGCAGGGATCAGCTGACACAGATCGCTGGCACAGGCTGGTTAGTTATTTAATGGTTTCAGCTTAGTTTATTTGATCTAAGACGTAAGTGCACGGTTGCAGGGATCAGCTGACACAGATCGCTGGCACAGGCTGGTTAGTTATTTCGTGGTTTCAGCTTAGTTTATTTTGATCTAAGACTTCAGTGCACATTCGCAAAGATCAGCTGAAACAGATCGCTGGCACAGGCTGGTTAGTTATTTAATGGTTTCAGCTTAGTTTATTTTGATCTAAGACTTCAGTGCACATTCGCAAAGATCAGCTGACACAGATCGCTGGCACAGGCTGGTTAGTTATTTAATGGTTTCAGCTTAGTTTATTTGATCTAAGACGTAAGTGCACGGTCGCAGTGAGCAGCTGACACAGATCGCTGGTTAGTTATTTAATGGTTTCAGCTTAGTTTATTTTGATCTAAAACTTCAGTCCACGTTCGCAAAGATCAGCTGACACAGATCTCTTGCACAGGCTGGTGGGTTATTTAATGGTTTTAACTTAGTTTATTTGATCTAAAACTTCAGTGCACGATTGCAGGGATCAGCTGAAACAGATCGCTGGTACAGGCTGGTTAGTTATTTAATGGTTTCAGCCAAGTTTATCTAAAACTTCAGTGCGCGGTTGCAGGGATCAGCTGACACAGATCCCTTGCACAGGCTGGTTAGTTATTTAATGGTTTCAACTTAGTTTATTTTATCTAAAACTTCAGTGCACGGTCGCAGGGATCCGCTGACACAGATCGCTGGCACAGGCTGGTTAGTTATTTAGTGGTTTCAGCTTAGTTTATTTGATCTAAAACTTCAGTGCATGGTCGCAAAGATCAGCTGACACAGATCGCTGTCACAGGCTGGTTAGTTATTTAAATGGGTTCAGGTTAGTTTATTTGATCTAAGACTTCAGTGCATGGTCGCAAAGATCAGCTGACACAGATCCCTGACACACGCTGGTTAGTTATTTAATGGTTTCAACTTAGTTTATTTTCTGTAAAACTTCAGTGCACAGTTGCAGGGATCAGCTGACACAGATCGCTCGCACAGGCTGGTTGGTTGTTTAATGGTTTCAGGTTAGTTTATTTGATCTAAGACTTCAGTGCACGTTCGCAAAGATCAGCTGAAACAGATCGCTGGCACAGATCCCTTGCACAGGCTGGTTAGTTATTTAATGGTTTCAACTTAGTTTATTTTATCTTAAACTTCAGTGCACGGTCGCAGGGATCCACTGACACAGATCGCTGGTTAGTTATTTAATGGTTTCAGCTTAGTTTATCTAAAACTTCAGTGCACGGTTGCAGGGATCAGCTGACACAGATCCCTGGCACAGGCTGGTTAGTTATTTAATGGTTTTAACTTAGTTTATTTGATCTAAAAATTCAGTGCACGATTGCAGGGATCAGCTGACACAGATCGCTGGCACAGGCTGGTTAGTTATTTAATGGTTTCAGCCAAGTTTATCTAAAACTTCAGTGCACGGTTGCAGGGATCAGCTGACACAGATCCCTGGCACAGGCTGGTTAGTTATTTAATGGTTTCAACTTAGTTTATTTTCTCTAAAAATTCAGTGCACGGTTGCAGGGATCAGTTGACACAGAGCGCTGGCACAGGCTGGTTAGTTATTTAATGGTTTCAGCTTAGTTTATTTGATCTAAGACTTCAGTGCACGTTCGCAAAGATCAGCTGAAACAGATCGCTGGCACAGGCTGGTTAGTTATTTAATGGTTTCAACTTAGTTTATTTTATCTAAAACTTCAGTGCACGGTCGCAGGGATCAGCTAACACAGATCCCTGACACACGCTGGTTAGTTATTTAATGGTTTCAACTTAGTTAATTTTATCTAAAACTTCAGTGCACGTTTGCAAGTATCAGCTGACAAAGATAGCTGGCACAGGCTGGTTAGTTATTTAATGGTTTCAGTTTAGTTTATTTTATCTAAAACTTCAGTGCACGGTTGCAGGGATCAGCTGACACAGATCGCTGGCACAGGCTGGTTAGTTATTTTGTGGTTTCAGCTTAGTTTATTTTGATTTAAGACTTCAGTCCACGTTCGCAGGGATCAGCTGAAACAGATCGCTGGCACAGGCTGGTCAGTTATTTAATGGTTTCAGCTTAGTTTATCTAAAACTTCAGTGCACGGTTGCAGGGATCAGCTGACACAGATCGCTGGCACAGGCTGGTTAGTTATTTAATGGTTTCAACTTAGTTTATTTGATCTAAAACTTCAGTGCACGGTTGCAGGGATCAGCTGACACAGATCGCTGGCACAGGCTGGTTAGTTATTTAATAGTTTCAACTTAGTTTATTTGATCTAAAACTTCAGTGCACGGTTGCAGGGATCAGCTGACACAGATCGCTGGCACAGGCTGGTTAGTTATTTAATGGTTTCAGCTTAGTTTATCTAAAACTTCAGTGCACGGTTGCAGGAATCAGCTGACACAGATCGCTGGCACATGCTGGTTAGTTATTTAATGGTTTCGGTTTGGTTTATTTTATCTAAAACTTCAGTGCACGGTTGCAGGGATCAGCTGACACAGATCGCTGGCACAGGCTGGTTAGTTATTTAATGGTTTCAGCTTAGTTTATCTAAAACTTCAGTGCACGGTTGCAGGGATCAGCTGACACAGATCGCTGGTACAGGCTGGTTAGTTATTTAATGGTTTCAGCCAAGTTTATCTAAAACTTCAGTGCACGGTTGCAGGGATCAGATGACAAAGATTGCTGGCACAGGCTGGTTAGTTATTTAATGGTTTCAGCCAAGTTTATCTAAAACTTCAGTGCACGGTTGCAGGGATCAGCTGACACAGATCGCTGGCACAGGCTGGTTAGTTATTTAATGGTTTCAGCTTAGTTTATTTGATCTAAGACTTCAGTGCACGTTCGCAAAGATCAGCTGACACAGATCGCTGGCACAGGCTGGTTAGTTATTTAATGGTTTCAACTTTGTTTATTTGATCTAAAACTTCAGTCCACGTTCGCAGGGATCCACTGACACAGATCGCTGGCACATGCTGGTTAGTTATTTAATGGTTTCAGCTTAGTTTATTTGATCTAAGACTTCAGTGCACGGTTGCAGGGATCAGCTGACACAGATCGCTGGCACAGGCTGGTTAGTTATTTAATGGTTTCAGCTTAGTTTATTTGATCTAAGACTTCAGTGCACGGTCGCAGGGATCAGCTGACACAGATCGCTGGCACAGGCTGGTTAGTTATTTAATGGTTTCAGCTTAGTTTATTTTCTCTAAAACTTCAGTGCACGGTCGCAGGGAGCCGCTGACACAGATCGCTGGCACAGGCTGGTTAGTTATTTAATGGTTTCAGCTTAGTTTATTTGATCTAAAACTTCAGTCCACGTTCGCAGGGATCAGCTGACACAGATCGCTGGCACAGGGTGGTTAGTTATTTAATGGTTTCAGCTTAGTTTATCTAAAACTTCAGTACACGGTTGCAGGGATCAGCTGACACAGATCCCTGGCACAGGCTGGTTAGTTATTTAATGGTTTCAACTTAGTTTATCTAAAACTTCAGTGCACGGTCGCAGGGATCAGCTAACACAGATTCCTGACACACGCTGGTTAGTTATTTAATGGTTTCAGCTTAGTTTATTTGATCTAAAACTTCAGTCCACGTTCGCAGGGATCAGCTGACAAAGATCGCTGGCACAGGCTGGTTAGTTATTTAATGGTTTAGGTTTGGTTTATTTAATCTAAAACTTCAGTGCACGGTTGCAGGGATAAGCTGACACAGATCGCTGGCACAGGCTGGTTAGTTATTTAATGGTTTAGGTTTGGTTTATTTAATCTAAAACTTCAGTGCACGGTTGCAGGGATCAGCTGACACAGATCGCTGGCACAGGCTGGTTAGTTATTTAATGGTTTAGGTTTGGTTTATTTAATCTAAAACTTCAGTGCACGGTTGCAGGGATCAGCTGACAAAGATCGCTGACACAGGCTGGTTAGTTATTTCGTGGTTTCAGCTTAGTTTATTTTGATCTAAGACTTCAGTGCACGTTCGCAAAGATCAGCTGAAACAGAACCCTGGCACAGGCTGGTTAGTTATTTAATGGTTTCAGCTTAGTTTATTTGATCTAAAACTTCAGTCCACGTTCGCAGGGATCAGCTGACACAGATCGCTGGCACAGGCTGGTTAGTTATTTAATGGTTTCAGCTTAGTTTATCTAAAACTTCAGTGCACGGTCGCAGGGATCCGCTGACACAGATCGCTGGCACAGGCTGGTTAGTTATTTAATGGTTTTAACTTAGTTTATTTTCTCTAAAACTTCAGCGCACGGTTGCAGGTATTAGCTAACACAGATCGCTGGTTAGTTATTTAATGGTTTCAGCTTTGTTTATTTGATCTAAAACTTCAGTCCACGTTCGCAGGGATCAGCTGACACAGATCTCTGGCACAGGCTGGTTGGTTATTTAATGGTTTCAGCTTAGTTTATTTGATCTAAAACTTCAGTGCACGCTTGCAGGGATCAGCTGACACAGATCGCTGGCACAGGCTGGTTAGTTATTTAATGGTTTCAGCTTAGTTTATTTGATCTAAAACTTCAGTGCACGGTTGCAGGGATCAGCTGACACAGATCACTGTCACAGGCTGGTTAGTTATTTAAATGGTTTCAACTTAGTTTATCATAAAAAACTTCAGTGCACGGTTGCAGGAATCAGCTGAAACAGATCGCTGGCACAGGCTGGTTAGTTATTTAATGGTTTCAGCTTAGTTTATCTAAAACTTCAGTGCACGGTTGCAGGGATCAGCTGACACAGATCGTTGGCACAGGCTGGTTAGTTATTTAATGGTTTCAGCTTAGTTTATTTTATCTAAAACTTCAGTGCACGGTTGCAGGAATCAGCTGACACAGATCGCTGGCACAGGCTGGTTAGTTATTTAATGGTTTCAGCTTAGTTTATCTAAAACTTCAGTGCACGGTTGCATGGATCAGCTGAAACAGATCGCTGGTACAGGCTGGTTAGTTATTTAATGGTTTCAGCCAAGTTTATCTAAAACTTCAGTGCACGGTTGCAGGAATCAGCTGACACAGATCGCTGGCACAGGCTGGCTAGTTATTTAATGGTTTCGGTTTGGTTTATTTTATCTAAAACTTCAGTGCACGGTTGCAGGGATCAGCTGACACAGATCGCTGGCACAGGCTGGTTAGTTATTTAATGGTTTCAGCTTAGTTTATCTAAAACTTCAGTGCACGGTTGCAGGGATCAGATGAAACAGATCGCTGGCGCAGGCTGGCTAGTTATTTAATGGTTTCAGCTTAGTTTATCTAAAACTTCAGTGCACGGTTGCAGGGATCAGCTGACACAGATCCCTGGCACAGGCTGGTTAGTTATTTCGTGGTTTCAGCTTAGTTTATTTTGATCTAAGACTTCAGTGCACATTCGCAAAGATCAGCTGAAACAGATCGCTGGCACAGGCTGGTTAGTTATTTAATTGTTTCAGCTTAGTTTATCTAAAACTTCAGTGCACGGTTGCAGGGATCAGCTGACACAGATCGTTGGCACAGGCTGGTTAGTTATTTAATGGTTTCAACTTAGTTTATCTAAAACTTCAGTGCACGGTTGCAGGAATCAGCTGACACAGATCGCTGGCACAGGCTGGTTAGTTATTTAATGGTTTCGGTTTGGTTTATTTTATCTAAAACTTCAGTGCACGGTTGCAGGGATCAGCTGAAACAGATCGCTGGCACAGGCTGGTTAGTTATTTAATGGTTTCAGCTTAGTTTATCTAAAACTTCAGTGCACGGTTGCAGTGATCAGCTGACACAGATCCCTGGCACAGGCTGGTTAGTTATTTAATGGTTTTAACTTAGTTTATTTGATCTAAAACTTCAGTGCACGATTGCAGGGATCAGCTGAAACAGATCGCTGATACAGGCTGGTTAGTTATTTAATGGTTTCAGCCAAGTGTATCTAAAACTTCAGTGCGCGGTTGCAGGGATCAGCTGACACAGATCCCTTGCACAGGCTGGTTAGTTATTTAATGGTTTCAACTTAGTTTATTTTATCTAAAACTTCAGTGCACGGTCGCAGGGATCCGCTGACAAAGATCGCTGGCACAGGCTGGTTAGTTATTTAATGGTTTCAGCTTAGTTTATTTGATCTAAAACTTCAGTGCACGGTTGCAGGGATCAGCTGACACAGATCGCTGTCACAGGCTGGTTAGTTATTTAATGGTTTCAGCTTAGTTTATTTGATCTAAAACTTCAGTGCACGGTTGCAGGGATCAGCTGACACAGATCGCTGGCACAGGCTGGTTAGTTATTTCGTGGTTTCAGCTTAGTTTATTTTGATCTAAGACTTCAGTGCACATTCGCAAAGATCAGCTGAAACAGATCGCTGGCACAGGCTGGTTAGTTATTTAATGGTTTCAGCTTAGTTTATCTAAAACTTCAGTGCACGGTTGCAGGGATCAGATGAAACAGATCGCTGGCACAGGCTGGTTAGTTATTTAATGGTTTCAGCTTAGTTTATCTAAAACTTCAGTGCACGGTTGCAGGGATCAGCTGACACAGATCCCTTGCACAGGCTGGTTAGTTATTTAATGGTTTCAACTTAGTTTATTTTATCTAAAACTTCAGTGCACGGTCGCAGGGATCCGCTGACACAGATCGCTGGCACAGGCTGGTTAGTTATTTAAATGGTTTCAGGTTAGTTTATTTGATCTAAGACTTCAGTGCATGGTCACAAAGATCAGCTGACACAGATCCCTGACACACGCTGGTTAGTTATTTAATGGTTTCAACTTAGTTTATTTTCTCTAAAACTTCAGTGCACGGTTGCAGGGATCAGCTGACACAGATCGCTGGCACAGGCTGGTTAGTTATTTAGTGGTTTCAGCTTAGTTTATTTGATCTAAAACTTCAGTGCACGGTCGCAGTGATCAGCTGACACAGATCGCTGGTACAGGCTGGTTAGTTATTTAATGGTTTCAGCTTTGTTTATTTGATCTAAAACTTCAGTGCATGGTCGCAAAGATCAGCTGACACAGATCCCTGACACACACTGGTTAGTTATTTAATGGTTTCAACTTAGTTTATTTTATCTTAAACTTCAGTACACGGTCGCAGGGATCCGCTGACACAGATCGCTGGTTAGTTATTTAATGGTTTCAGCTTAGTTTATTTTATCTAAAACTTCAGTGCACGGTCGCAGGGATCCGCTGACACAGATCGCTGGTTAGTTATTTAATGGTTTTAACTTAGTTTATTTTATCTAAAACTTCAGTGCACGATTGCAGGGATCAGCTGAAACAGATCGCTGGTACAGGCTGGTTAGTTATTTAATGGTTTCAGCCAAGTTTATCTAAAACTTCAGTGCACGGTTGCAGGGATCAGCTGACACAGATCCCTTGCACAGGCTGGTTAGTTATTTAATGGTTTCAGGTTAGTTTATTTGATCTAAAACTTCAGTGCACGGTTGCAGGGATCAGCTGACACAGATCCCTGGCACAGGCTGGTTAGTTATTTAATGGTTTCAACTTAGTTTATTTTCTCTAAAAATTCAGTGCACGGTTGCAGGGATCAGTTGACACAGAGCGCTGGCACAGGCTGGTTAGTTATTTAATGGTTTCAACTTAGTTTATTTTATCTAAAACTTCAGTGCACGGTCGCAGGGATCAACTAACACAGATCCCTGACACACGCTGGTTAGTTATTTAATGGTTTCAACTTAGTTAATTTTATCTAAAACGTCAGTGCACGTTTGCAAGGATCAGCTGACAAAGATCGCTGGCACAGGCTGGTTAGTTATTTAATGGTTTCAGCTTAGTTTATTTTATCTAAAACTTCAGTGCACGGTTGCAGGGATCAGCTGACACAGATCGCTGGCACAGGCTGGTTAGTTATTTTGTGGTTTCAGCTTAGTTTATTTTGATCTAAGACTTCAGTCCACGTTCGCAGGGATCAGCTGAAACAGATCGCTGGCACAGGCTGGTTAGTTATTTAATGGTTTCAGCTTAGTTTATTTGATCTAAAACTTCAGTGCACGGTTGCAGGGATCAGCTGACACAGATCGCTGGCACAGGCTGGTTAGTTATTTAATGGTTTCAGCTTAGTTTATTTTATCTAAAACTTCAGTGCACGGTTGCAGGGATCAGCTGACACAGATCGCTGGCACAGGCTGGTTAGTTATTTAATGGTTTCAGCTTAGTTTATTTGATCTAAAACTTCAGTGCACGGTTGCAGGGATCAGCTGACACAGATCGCTGTCACAGGCTGGTTAGTTATTTAAATGGTTTCAACTTAGTTTATCATAAAAAACTTCAGTGCACAGTTGCAGGAATCAGCTGAAACAGATCGCTGGCACAGGCTGGTTAGTTATTTAATGGTTTCAGCTTAGTTTATCTAAAACTTCAGTGCACGGTTGCAGGGATCAGCTGACACAGATCGCTGGCACAGGCTGGTTAGTTATTTAATGGTTTCGGTTTGGTTTATTTTATCTAAAACTTCAGTGCACGGTTGCAGGGATCAGCTGACACAGATCGCTGGCACAGGCTGGTTAGTTATTTAATGGTTTCAGCTTAGTTTATCTAAAACTTCAGTGCACGGTTGCAGGGATCAGATGAAACAGATCGCTGGCACAGGCTGGCTAGTTATTTAATGGTTTCAGCTTAGTTTATCTAAAACTTCAGTGCACGGTTGCAGGGATCAGCTGACACAGATCCCTGGCACAGGCTGGCTAGTTATTTAATGGTTTCAGCTTAGTTTATCTAAAACTTCAGTGCACGGTTGCAGGAATCAGCTGACACAGATCGCTGGCACAGGCTGGTTAGTTATTTAATGGTTTCGGTTTGGTTTATTTTATCTAAAACTTCAGTGCACGGTTGCAGGGATCAGCTGACACAGATCGCTGGCACAGGCTGGCTAGTTATTTAATGGTTTCAGCTTAGTTTATCTAAAACTTCAGTGCACGGTTGCAGGGATCAGCTGAAACAGATCGCTGGTACAGGCTGGTTAGTTATTTAATGGTTTCAGCCAAGTTTATCTAAAACTTCAGTGCACGGTTGCAGGGATCAGCTGACACAGATCCCTGGCACAGGCTGGCTAGTTATTTAATGGTTTCAGCTTAGTTTATCTAAAACTTCAGTGCACGGTTGCAGGAATCAGCTGACACAGATCGCTGGCACAGGCTGGTTAGTTATTTAATGGTTTCGGTTTGGTTTATTTTATCTAAAACTTCAGTGCACGGTTGCAGGGATCAGCTGACACAGATCGCTGGCACAGGCTGGTTAGTTATTTAATGGTTTCAGCTTAGTTTATCTAAAACTTCAGTGCACGGTTGCAGGGATCAGCTGACACAGATCCCTGGCACAGGCTGGTTAGTTATTTAATGGTTTTAACTTAGTTTATTTGATCTAAAACTTCAGTGCACGATTGCAGGGATCCGCTGACACAGATCGCTGGCACAGGCTGGTTAGTTATTTAATGGTTTCAGCTTAGTTTATCTAAAACTTCAGTGCACGGTTGCAGGGATCAGCTGACACAGATCGCTGGCACAGGCTGGTTAGTTATTTAATGGTTTCAACTTAGTTTATTTGATCTAAAACTTCAGTGCACGGTTGCAGGGATCAGCTGACACAGATCGCTGGCACAGGCTGGTTAGTTATTTAATAGTTTCAACTTAGTTTATTTGATCTAAAACTTCAGTGCACGGTTGCAGGGATCAGCTGACACAGATCGCTGGCACAGGCTGGTTAGTTATTTAATGGTTTCAGCTTAGTTTATCTAAAACTTCAGTGCACGGTTGCAGGAATCAGCTGACACAGATCGCTGGCACATGCTGGTTAGTTATTTAATGGTTTCAGCTTAGTTTATTTTATCTAAAACTTCAGTGCACGGTTGCAGGGATCAGCTGACACAGATCGCTGGCACAGGGTGGTTAGTTATTTAATGGTTTCAGCCAAGTTTATTTTGATCTAAGACTTCAGTCCACGTTCGCAGGGATCAGCTGAAACAGATCGCTGGCACAGGCTGGTCAGTTATTTAATGGTTTCAGCTTAGTTTATCTAAAACTTCAGTGCACGGTTGCAGGGATCAGCTGACACAGATCGCTGGCACAGGCTGGTTAGTTATTTAATGGTTTCAACTTAGTTTATTTGATCTAAAACTTCAGTGCACGGTTGCAGGGATCAGCTGACACAGATCGCTGGCACAGGCTGGTTAGTTATTTTGTGGTTTCAGCTTAGTTTATTTTGATCTAAGACTTCAGTCCACGTTCGCAGGGATCAGCTGAAACAGATCGCTGGCACAGGCTGGTTAGTTATTTAATGGTTTCAACTTAATTTTTTTGATCTAAAACTTCAG
This sequence comes from Aulonocara sp. 'chitande type north' Nkhata Bay, assembly GCF_057382095.1. Classification (NCBI taxonomy): domain Eukaryota; kingdom Metazoa; phylum Chordata; class Actinopteri; order Cichliformes; family Cichlidae; genus Aulonocara; species Aulonocara sp. 'chitande type north' Nkhata Bay. The sequence continues at coordinate 57,545,614 of NC_141346.1, read as the reverse complement.
TGCACGGTCGCAGGGATCAGCTGACAAAGATCGCTGGTACAGGCTGGTTAGTTATTTAATGGTTTCAGCTTAGTTTATTTGATCTAAAACTTCAGTGCATGGTCGCAAAGATCAGCTGACACAGATCCCTGGCACAGGCTGGTTAGTTATTTAATGGTTTCAGCTTACTTTATTTTCTGTAAAACTTCAGTGCACAGTTGCAGGGATCAGCTAACACAGATCCCTGACACACGCTGGTTAGTTATTTAATGGTTTCAACTTAGTTTATTTTCTCTAAAACTTCAGTGCACGGTCGCAGGGATCCGCTGACACAGATCGCTGGCACAGGCTGGTTAGTTATTTAATGGTTTCAGCTTAGTTTATTTGATTTACAACTTCAGTCCACGTTCGCAGGGATCAGCTGAAACAGATCGCTGGCACAGGCTGGTTAGTTATTTAATACTTTCAACTTAGTTTATTTGATCTAAAACTTCAGTGCACGGTCTCAGGGATCCGCTGACACAGATCGCTGGCACAGGCTGGTTAGTTATTTAATGGTTTCAGCTTAGTTTATTTGATCTAAAACTTCAGTGCACGCTTGCAGGGATCAGCTGACACAGATCGCTGGCACAGGCTGGTTAGTTATTTAATGGTTTCAGCTTAGTTTATTTGATCTAAAACTTCAGTGCACGGTTGCAGGGATCAGCTGACACAGATCGCTGTCACAGGCTGGTTAGTTATTTAATGGTTTCAGCTTAGTTTATCTAAAACTTCAGTGCACGGTTGCAGGGATCAGCTGACACAGATCGCTGGCACAGGCTGGTTAGTTATTTAATGGTTTCGGTTTGGTTTATTTTATCTAAAACTTCAGTGCACGGTTGCAGGGATCAGCTGACACAGATCGCTGGCACAGGCTGGTTAGTTATTTAATGGTTTCAGCTTAGTTTATCTAAAACTTCAGTGCACGGTTGCAGGGATCAGATGAAACAGATCGCTGGCACAGGCTGGCTAGTTATTTAATGGTTTCAGCTTAGTTTATCTAAAACTTCAGTGCACGGTTGCAGGGATCAGCTGACACAGATCGCTGGCACAGGCTGGTTAGTTATTTAATGGTTTCGGTTTGGTTTATTTTATCTAAAACTTCAGTGCACGGTTGCAGGGATCAGCTGACACAGATCGCTGGCACAGGCTGGTTAGTTATTTAATGGTTTCAGCTTAGTTTATCTAAAACTTCAGTGCACGGTTGCAGGGATCAGATGAAACAGATCGCTGGCACAGGCTGGCTAGTTATTTAATGGTTTCAGCTTAGTTTATCTAAAACTTCAGTGCACGGTTGCAGGGATCAGCTGACACAGATCGCTGGCACAGGCTGGTTAGTTATTTAATGGTTTCGGTTTGGTTTATTTTATCTAAAACTTCAGTGCACGGTTGCAGGGATCAGCTGACACAGATCGCTGGCACAGGCTGGTTAGTTATTTAATGGTTTCAGCTTAGTTTATCATAAAAAACTTCAGTGCACAGTTGCAGGAATCAGCTGAAACAGATCGCTGGCACAGGCTGGTTAGTTATTTAATGGTTTCAGCTTAGTTTATCTAAAACTTCAGTGCACGGTTGCAGGGATCAGCTGACACAGATCGCTGGCACAGGCTGGTTAGTTATTTAATGGTTTCGGTTTGGTTTATTTTATCTAAAACTTCAGTGCACGGTTGCAGGGATCAGCTGACACAGATCGCTGGCACAGGCTGGTTAGTTATTTAATGGTTTCAGCTTAGTTTATCTAAAACTTCAGTGCACGGTTGCAGGGATCAGATGAAACAGATCGCTGGCACAGGCTGGCTAGTTATTTAATGGTTTCAGCTTAGTTTATCTAAAACTTCAGTGCACGGTTGCAGGGATCAGCTGACACAGATCCCTGGCACAGGCTGGCTAGTTATTTAATGGTTTCAGCTTAGTTTATCTAAAACTTCAGTGCACGGTTGCAGGAATCAGCTGACACAGATCGCTGGCACAGGCTGGTTAGTTATTTAATGGTTTCGGTTTGGTTTATTTTATCTAAAACTTCAGTGCACGGTTGCAGGGATCAGCTGACACAGATCGCTGGCACAGGCTGGCTAGTTATTTAATGGTTTCAGCTTAGTTTATCTAAAACTTCAGTGCACGGTTGCAGGGATCAGCTGAAACAGATCGCTGGTACAGGCTGGTTAGTTATTTAATGGTTTCAGCCAAGTTTATCTAAAACTTCAGTGCACGGTTGCAGGGATCAGCTGACACAGATCCCTGGCACAGGCTGGCTAGTTATTTAATGGTTTCAGCTTAGTTTATCTAAAACTTCAGTGCACGGTTGCAGGAATCAGCTGACACAGATCGCTGGCACAGGCTGGTTAGTTATTTAATGGTTTCGGTTTGGTTTATTTTATCTAAAACTTCAGTGCACGGTTGCAGGGATCAGCTGACACAGATCGCTGGCACAGGCTGGCTAGTTATTTAATGGTTTCAGCTTAGTTTATCTAAAACTTCAGTGCACGGTTGCAGGGATCAGCTGACACAGATCCCTGGCACAGGCTGGTTAGTTATTTAATGGTTTTAACTTAGTTTATTTGATCTAAAACTTCAGTGCACGATTGCAGGGATCCGCTGACACAGATCGCTGGCACAGGCTGGTTAGTTATTTAATGGTTTCAGCTTAGTTTATTTGATCTAAAACGTCAGTGCACGGTTGCAGGGATCAGCTGACACAGATCGCTGTCACAGGCTGGTTAGTTATTTAAATGGTTTCAACTTAGTTTATCATAAAAAACTTCAGTGCACGGTTGCAGGGATCAGCTGACACAGATCGCTGGCACAGGCTGGTTAGTTATTTAATGGTTTCAGCTTAGTTTATCTAAAACTTCAGTGCACGGTTGCAGGGATCAGCTGACACAGATCGCTGGCACAGGCTGGTTAGTTATTTAATGGTTTCAACTTAGTTTATCTAAAACTTCAGTGCACGGTTGCAGGAATCAGCTGACACAGATCGCTGGCACAGGCTGGTTAGTTATTTAATGGTTTCGGTTTGGTTTATTTTATCTAAAACTTCAGTGCACGGTCGCAGTGATCAGCTGACACAGATCGCTGGTTAGTTATTTAATTGTTTCAGCTTTGTTTATTTGATCTAAAACTTCAGTCCACGTTCGCAGGGATCAGCTGACACAGATCGCTGGCACAGGCTGGTTGGTTATTTAATGGTTTCAGCTTAGTTTATTTGATCTAAAACTTCAGTGCACGGTTGCAGGGATCAGCTGACACAGATCGCTGGCACAGGCTGGTTAGTTATTTAATGGTTTCAGCTTAGTTTATTTGATCTAAAACTTCAGTGCACGGTTGCAGGGATCAGCTGACACAGATCGCTGTCACAGGCTGGTTAGTTATTTAAATGGTTTCAACTTAGTTTATCATAAAAAACTTCAGTGCACGGTTGCAGGGATCAGCTGACACAGATCGCTGGCACAGGCTGGTTAGTTATTTAATGGTTTCAGCTTAGTTTATCTAAAACTTCAGTGCACGGTTGCAGGGATCAGATGAAACAGATCGCTGGCACAGGCTGGCTAGTTATTTAATGGTTTCAGCTTAGTTTAACTAAAACTTCAGTGCACGGTTGCAGGAATCAGCTGACACAGATCGCTGGCACAGGCTGGTTAGTTATTTAATGGTTTCGGTTTGGTTTATTTTATCTAAAACTTCAGTGCACGGTTGCAGGGATCAGCTGACACAGATCGCTGGCACAGGCTGGTTAGTTATTTAATGGTTTCAGCTTAGTTTATCTAAAACTTCAGTGCACGGTTGAAGGGATCAGCTGACACAGATCGCTGGCACAGGCTGGTTAGTTATTTAATGGTTTCAGCTTAGTTTATCTAAAACTTCAGTGCACGGTTGCAGGGATCAGCTGACACAGATCGCTGGCACAGGCTGGTTAGTTATTTAATGGTTTCAGCTTAGTTTATCTAAAACTTCAGTGCACGGTTGCAGGGATCAGCTGACACAGATCGTTGGCACAGGCTGGTTAGTTATTTAATGGTTTCAACTTAGTTTATCTAAAACTTCAGTGCACGGTTGCAGGGATCAGATGAAACAGATCGCTGGCACAGGCTGGCTAGTTATTTAATGGTTTCAGCTTAGTTTATCTAAAACTTCAGTGCACGGTTGCAGGGATCAGCTGACACAGATCCCTGGCACAGGCTGGCTAGTTATTTAATGGTTTCAGCTTAGTTTATCTAAAACTTCAGTGCACGGTTGCAGGAATCAGCTGACACAGATCGCTGGCACAGGCTGGTTAGTTATTTAATGGTTTCGGTTTGGTTTATTTTATCTAAAACTTCAGTGCACGGTTGCAGGGATCAGCTGACACAGATCGCTGGCACAGGCTGGTTAGTTATTTAATGGTTTCAGCTTAGTTTATCTAAAACTTCAGTGCACGGTTGCAGGGATCAGATGAAACAGATCGCTGGCACAGGCTGGCTAGTTATTTAATGGTTTCAGCTTAGTTTATCTAAAACTTCAGTGCACGGTTGCAGGGATCAGCTGACACAGATCGCTGGCACAGGCTGGTTAGTTATTTAATGGTTTCAGCTTAGTTTATCTAAAACTTCAGTGCACGGTTGCAGGGATCAGCTGAAACAGATCGCTGGTACAGGCTGGTTAGTTATTTAATGGTTTCAGCCAAGTTTATCTAAAACTTCAGTGCACGGTTGCAGGGATCAGCTGACACAGATCGCTGGCACAGGCTGGCTAGTTATTTAATGGTTTCAGCTTAGTTTATCTAAAACTTCAGTGCACGGTTGCAGGGATCAGCTGAAACAGATCGCTGGTACAGGCTGGTTAGTTATTTAATGGTTTCAGCCAAGTTTATCTAAAACTTCAGTGCACGGTTGCAGGAATCAGCTGACACAGATCCCTGGCACAGGCTGGTTAGTTATTTAATGGTTTTAACTTAGTTTATTTGATCTAAAACTTCAGTGCACGATTGCAGGGATCAGCTGAAACAGATCGCTGGCACAGGCTGGTTAGTTATTTAATGGTTTCGGTTTGGTTTATTTTATCTAAAACTTCAGTGCACGGTTGCAGGGATCACCTGACACAGATCGCTGGCACAGGCTGGCTAGTTATTTAATGGTTTCAGCTTAGTTTATCTAAAACTTCAGTGCACGGTTGCAGGAATCAGCTGACACAGATCCCTGGCACAGGCTGGTTAGTTATTTAATGGTTTTAACTTAGTTTATTTGATCTAAAACTTCAGTGCACGATTGCAGGGATCAGCTGAAACAGATCGCTGGTACAGGCTGGTTAGTTATTTAATGGTTTCAGCCAAGTTTATCTAAAACTTCAGTGCGCGGTTGCAGGGATCAGCTGACACAGATCCCTTGCACAGGCTGGTTAGTTATTTAATGGTTTCAACTTAGTTTATTTTATCTAAAACTTCAGTGCACGGTCGCAGGGATCCGCTGACACAGATCGCTGGCACAGGCTGGTTAGTTATTTAATGGTTTTAACTTAGTTTATTTGATCTAAAACTTCAGTGCACGATTGCAGGGATCAGCTGAAACAGATCGCTGGTACAGGCTGGTTAGTTATTTAATGGTTTCAGCCAAGTTTATCTAAAACTTCAGTGCGCGGTTGCAGGGATCAGCTGACACAGATCCCTTGCACAGGCTGGTTAGTTATTTAATGGTTTCAGGTTAGTTTATTTGATCTAAAATTTCAGTGCACGCTTGCAGGGATCAGCTGACACAGATCCCTTGCACAGGCTGGTTAGTTATTTAAATGGTTTCAGGTTAGTTTATTTGATCTAAGACTTCAGTGCATGGTCGCAAAGATCAGCTGACACAGATCCCTGGCACAGGCTGGTTAGTTATTTAATGGTTTCAACTTAGTTTATTTTCTCTAAAACTTCAGTGCACGGTTGCAGGGATCAGCTAACACAGATCCCTGACACACGCTGGTTAGTTATTTAATGGTTTCAACTTAGTTTATTTTCTCTAAAACTTCAGTGCACGGTTGCAGGTATCAGCTGACACAGATCGCTGGCACAGGCTGGTTAGTTATTTAGTGGTTTCAGCTTAGTTTATTTGATCTAAAACTTCAGTGCACGGTCGCAGTGATCAGCTGACACAGATCGCTGGTTAGTTATTTAATGGTTTCACCTTTGTTTATTTGATCTACAACTTGAGTGCACGGTTCCAGGGATCAGCTGACACAGATCGCTCGCACAGGCTGATTGGTTATTTAATGGTTTCAGCTTAGTTTATTTGATCTAAAACTTGAGTGTACGGTTCCAGGGATCAGCTGACACAGATCGCTCGCACAGGCTGGTTAGTTATTTAAATGGTTTCAGGTTAGTTTATTTGATCTAAGACTTCAGTGCATGGTCGCAGGGATCAGCTGACACAGATCCCTGGCACAGGCTGGTTAGTTATTTAATTGTTTCAGCTTACTTTATTTTCTGTAGAACTTCAGTGCACAGTTGCAGGGATCAGTTGACAAAGATTCCTGGCACAGGCTGGTTAGTTATTTAATGGTTTCAACTTAGTTTATTTTCTCTAAAACTTCAGTGCACGATTGCAGGGATCAGCTGAAACAGATCGCTGGTACAGGCTGGTTAGTTATTTAATGGTTTCAGCCAAGTTTATCTAAAACTTCAGTGCACGATTGCAGGGATCAGCTGACACAGATCGCTCGCACAGGCTGGTTGGTTATTTAATGGTTTCAGGTTAGTTTATTTGATCTAAAACTTCAGTGCACGTTTGCAGGGATCAGCTGACACAGATCGCTCGCACAGGCTGGTTGGTTATTTAATGGTTTCAGGTTAGTTTATTTGATCTAAAACTTCAGTGCACGTTTGCAAAGATCAGCTGAAACAGATCGCTGGCACAGGCTGGCTAGTTATTTAATGGTTTCAGCTTAGTTTATCTAAAACTTCAGTGCACGGTTGCAGGGATCAGCTGACACAGATCCCTGGCACAGGCTGGTTAGTTATTTAATGGTTTCAACTTAGTTTATTTTATCTTAAACTTCAGTGCACGGTCGCAGGGATCCGCTGACACAGATCGCTGGCACAGGCTGGTTAGTTATTTAATGGTTTTAACTTAGTTTATTTGATCTAAAACTTCAGTGCACGGTCGCAGGGATCCGCTGACACAGATCGCTGGCACAGGCTGGTTAGTTATTGAATGGTTTCAACTTAGTTTATTTTATCTAAAACTTCAGTGCACGGTCGCAGTGATCAGCTGACACAGATCGCTGGTTAGTTATTTAATTGTTTCAGCTTTGTTTATTTGATCTAAAACTTCAGTCCACGTTCGCAGGGATCAGCTGACACAGATCGCTGGCACAGGCTGGTTGGTTATTTAATGGTTTCAGCTTAGTTTATTTGATCTAAAACTTCAGTGCACGGTTGCAGGGATCAGCTGACACAGATCGCTGGCACAGGCTGGTTAGTTATTTAATGGTTTCAGCTTAGTTTATTTGATCTAAGACGTAAGTGAACGGTTGCAGGGATCAGCTGACACAGATCGCTGGCACAGGCTGGTTAGTTATTTAATGGTTTCAGCTTAGTTTATTTGATCTAAAACTTCAGTGCACGGTTGCAGGGATCAGCTGACACAGATCGCTGTCACAGGCTGGTTAGTTATTTAAATGGTTTCAACTTAGTTTATCATAAAAAACTTCAGTGCACGGTTGCAGGGATCAGCTGACACAGATCGCTGGCACAGGCTGGTTAGTTATTTAATGGTTTCAGCTTAGTTTATCTAAAACTTCAGTGCACGGTTGCAGGGATCAGATGAAACAGATCGCTGGCACAGGCTGGCTAGTTATTTAATGGTTTCAGCTTAGTTTATCTAAAACTTCAGTGCACGGTTGCAGGGATCAGCTGACACAGATCCCTGGCACAGGCTGGCTAGTTATTTAATGGTTTCAGCTTAGTTTAACTAAAACTTCAGTGCACGGTTGCAGGAATCAGCTGACACAGATCGCTGGCACAGGCTGGTTAGTTATTTAATGGTTTCGGTTTGGTTTATTTTATCTAAAACTTCAGTGCACGGTTGCAGGGATCAGCTGACACAGATCGCTGGCACAGGCTGGTTAGTTATTTAATGGTTTCAGCTTAGTTTATCTAAAACTTCAGTGCACGGTTGCAGGGATCAGCTGACACAGATCGCTGGCACAGGCTGGTTAGTTATTTAATGGTTTCAGCTTAGTTTATCTAAAACTTCAGTGCACGGTTGCAGGGATCAGCTGACACAGATCGCTGGCACAGGCTGGTTAGTTATTTAATGGTTTCAGCTTAGTTTATCTAAAACTTCAGTGCACGGTTGCAGGGATCAGCTGACACAGATCGTTGGCACAGGCTGGTTAGTTATTTAATGGTTTCAACTTAGTTTATCTAAAACTTCAGTGCACGGTTGCAGGGATCAGCTGACACAGATCGCTGGCACAGGCTGGTTAGTTATTTAATGGTTTCAGCTTAGTTTATCTAAAACTTCAGTGCACGGTTGCAGGGATCAGATGAAACAGATCGCTGGCACAGGCTGGCTAGTTATTTAATGGTTTCAGCTTAGTTTATCTAAAACTTCAGTGCACGGTTGCAGGAATCAGCTGACACAGATCGCTGGCACAGGCTGGTTAGTTATTTAATGGTTTCGGTTTGGTTTATTTTATCTAAAACTTCAGTGCACGGTTGCAGGGATCAGCTGACACAGATCGCTGGCAGAGGCTGGCTAGTTATTTAATGGTTTCAGCTTAGTTTATCTAAAACTTCAGTGCACGGTTGCAGGGATCAGCTGAAACAGATCGCTGGTACAGGCTGGTTAGTTATTTAATGGTTTCAGCCAAGTTTATCTAAAACTTCAGTGCACGGTTGCAGGGATCAGCTGACACAGATCCCTGGCACAGGCTGGCTAGTTATTTAATGGTTTCAGCCAAGTTTATCTAAAACTTCAGTGCACGGTTGCAGGGATCAGCTGACACAGATCGCTGGCACAGGCTGGTTAGTTATTTAATGGTTTCAGCTTAGTTTATTTGATCTAAAACTTCAGTGCACGCTTGCAGGGATCAGCTGACACAGATCGCTGTCACAGGCTGGTTAGTTATTTAAATGGTTTCAGGTTAGTTTATTTGATCTAAAACTTCAGTGCACGCTTGCAGGGATCAGCTGACACAGATCGCTGGCACAGGCTGGTTAGTTATTTAATGGTTTCAGCTTAGTTTATCTAAAACTTCAGTGCACGGTTGCAGGGATCAGCTGACACAGATCGTTGGCACAGGCTGGTTAGTTATTTAATGGTTTCAACTTAGTTTATCTAAAACTTCAGTGCACGGTTGCAGGAATCAGATGAAACAGATCGCTGGCACAGGCTGGCTAGTTATTTAATGGTTTCAGCTTAGTTTATCTAAAACTTCAGTGCACGGTTGCAGGGATCAGCTGACACAGATCCCTGGCACAGGCTGGCTAGTTATTTAATGGTTTCAGCTTAGTTTATCTAAAACTTCAGTGCACGGTTGCAGGAATCAGCTGACACAGATCGCTGGCACAGGCTGGTTAGTTATTTAATGGTTTCAGCCAAGTTTATCTAAAACTTCAGTGCACGGTTGCAGGGATCAGCTGACACAGATCCCTGGCACAGGCTGGTTAGTTATTTAATGGTTTCGGTTTGGTTTATTTTATCTAAGACTTCAGTGCATGGTCGCAAAGATCAGCTAACACAGATCCCTGGCACAGGCTGGTTAGTTATTTAATTGTTTCAGCTTACTTTATTTTCTGTAAAACTTCAGTGCACATTTGCAGGGATCAGCTAACACAGATCCCTGACACACGCTGTTTAGTTATTTAATGGTTTCAACTTAGTTTATTTTCTCTAAAACTTCAGTGCACGGTTGCAGGGATCAGCTGACACAGATCGCTGGCACAGGCTGGTTAGTTATTTAGTGGTTTCAGCTTAGTTTATTTGATCTAAAACTTCAGTCCACGTTCGCAGGGATCAGCTGACACAGATCTCTGGCACAGCCTGGTTGGTTATTTAATGGTTTCAGCTTAGTTTATTTGATCTAAAACTTCAGTGCACGGTTGCAGGGATCAGCTGACACAGATCGCTCGCACAGGCTGGTTGGTTATTTAATGGTTTCAGGTTAGTGTTAGGTTTGTAGCTTGAACCTATTCGCTGGAACGTTAAGACAATATAATTACACTGCAAGCAAGACGCAAGTAGGCAAACTTCTTCATGGTACTCGTGCACGGGAGAGAACCGGACAGGCACCGTTCCTTCGCTTGACCCCAGTAGCTCTCGTCCGTTCTCCCATACACTGTCCTTTTATTGAGGTTACATGAATATGCATAGGTTCATTAACATACGACGTCTACATACAAACAAAGAGTACCTTGCCTGTGTGTGTGTGTGTGTGTGTGTGTGTGTGTGTGTGTGTGGGGACTGCTGATCAAAGGGTCAAACATTCTTGGTCAGGAAGAGGGTAGCCTCCCCCTCACCCTAGATGGTTCATCCTAGATAACACGGTGAGGAAGTCCTGCAGTTCATCTAAACAAAGAGCACTTAGACTAGAACAGACGCAACTACGTTAATCCTACCATAAAATAATAAGACACGGTATGACCTCTCATGCTCCCAAAGTGCTGTCTAATACACACAAAGTTTGCAGACTATCAAGGATCAAAACCTCTACCAATCTACAACTAATTACAAAACTCTAAGCATATATAAGTAAATATTTCTAAGCATAAATGACAATCAACAATACAAATCTAACATTTCCCCCCTTTTTGACCTTTATGCTTGAAAAGTTCCCAGGTATGAATACCTCATGTCTGACAGTTTCAATGCAAACATTTTGATACTCAGCATACGTCAAATCACCCTAAATTACTGAAAAGGTACACAGTTCAACAAATGTATTAGCAGTTATCCCATTCCTCATTGATCTCATCTCATGGCAAACTGCATCCTATGAGCAAACAAAGAAATTGTTAATTTAATAGTGAAAATAAGAAGATAACATTTTCAAAAACATCTCAGCTTGGTAATGCTTCCTCCAGGTGTGCACATCACATGTCTCTCTGCAGAGTGGTTTGAGTTCTGCAGGGCGTCATGAATGTCTCTTCCAGTTGTTTCCATCACTGTCCATAGGACCAGAGTCCAAATGTATGTAGAATAGACATTCAAACATACCAGTTGGTTTTGTTGTTCGTCAACATGGGTCTCAGCTATTTCCAAGCTGCAGACCTCTCAGCACTCTAGTTTTATGGCCTCTTACCAGCCCCCATCACCTGACTTCAGACCTTCGTCTTGTGAGGGGGATATTTATGACTCCTTAATTGTCCACGCTCTGCAGAAAAAGCTCTCTGTGGAAAGGGTGCTGGGTTCCGTCATCTTACTGCTGTTATGATCCCAGCAGCCTTCAGAGTGTCATCGTATGCACAGTATAGTGGCACAGCATTAGGTGATGTTCATAGGAAACTGCTGTCATCACCACCATAGCTTCTGGTTCCTGTGCTTTCACAGAATCATGATGTCATCCTCGAACTCCTTCTGCGCTGTCGATGGAGCTTGGCACGCTCCCCTCATCCCACGAGTTTTCATGTTCCAACGCTGCTGAAGGTTTAAGGCAGAGCACGTCGTACACCTTAGTCGTCTTCCTCAGCGTCAATATTGAATCTTTCATTTTATTTAAAATCTTGCTGTGGGAAGTCTCCTCTTGATTTCCTGGAAGCTTAGTAGCACAGCTCTCTGTGTGATGTCTGCTGTGCTGAAGATGATCTCTGATCCTCCTGAAGCCTCTCTCCCATCTTGTGGACGATCCTCTCCTCTATTTTGCAGGCAGTTTCATGGTCCTTGCTGTGGCTCCAAGGTCTGATTTCATGATGGGCCCCAATCAGCTTGATCTTTGACCTCAACCACTGCCTGGTCCTGTCAGCTATGCGCTTCTCACTGGGCCTCTGAAGATTTCTCAGGAGATTACTGCTGCACCTGTATTTCCTTGCTAGGAAGACAAACTATTTGGAGAGTATGTCAACAATCATCAAACCACATTCTTTAGTTCAGTGAACTTCACTTATAGGCCATCAAAGCCTCATCTGAACATGGGTGCACCACTTGCATAGGTTTAATATTTGTAAATAAAACGGCTAATCACACAAATCACTGCAACAATAATAAAAAACATTGTTTAATGTTAATCCTTGGACCCCTCCTCTTGACGCATGGACACACCCATGCGTCAACTCACCAAACCTGGATTCCAGTCTTAAAGAAAAAGATTAGCTAGATCATATCCCAGGCAACATCAGGGCATCTCCTCCCCTGGAGCAGCACCACCCTGGACCCATAATCCTGCAATGAAAATGTTAGTGTGCTTTGCATATTAAGTTTGCTTAACACCTGGCTCTCCCAGGAGCCTGCATACACACCATCATGGCCTGGAAAACAAAATCTGGAAGTAAAATCAAACTTCATACCTGTAAACAATTGTATCATAAGGACAAGAAGCATTCAACATCAGCAAGACAAGTGTCATGTGCAGGTTTTCTCAAATCAGTAAACTACAATTATTTTCATAAGTCGCCTCAGACATGGATCATCCCATGTACTCAGGCAACATTAATGTAATCGGTGACTGCTCTTAAGCAAAGTCACTCCACTTATATATTACTATGGGCTCAAAAGTGGCCAGCTAATGAGCCCATATCAAACTATCCCAGAAACACTGTATCTCTTATTTGTTTTACTCATGTCACTTGTCCGTTTCAGCTGAATCTTCCACAGCATTCTCAAAGAAACTAACATTAGCAATACACATTGACTGTAGTCAGACAGAGGTCAGACACAGGTCAACAGGTTCCAGAGGTGCCATAAAAACACCATAAAGTCAACCCTAGCTGTGGAAAGAAGTAACACCAGTTCTCAACACAGGAAATTTCACACAGGTTATTCACATTATCAAAGTAACCTTCACATTTTCCCATCAACACAATGCAACAGCATCACCACTCATAACCTGTAAACACAGTTTTCCTCACACATAAACCCAGAAATCCTGTAGTAGGAAAAAACATCAACCAGTTGTCCTGGTATAAATCGCATCATCAATTCACATGAAGAACTGGCATGCTGTAAGAAAAGAAAATGCAAATATTAGCGCTTGCGCAGGCGTATGCATACTTTGTCACAGATATCTCTGTGAGCAACTCAAGCCTATGAATAACACACCTGATAAATGCACAGACACAGAAAATGGCATTTAAAAGGTTAAATCATCATGCAACCTCGAGTGTTGCTGTCATCTTTCTGCTCCTGTAAAAGGAAACACATGGGTTCATCTGCACCTTTGTCAGGTGGGGGTTAGCTTCACACAATCATGTTCAGTCAGTCAGTCAGATATTTTAAAATTCTTACTCATTCACTCAGTGGTTCCTTCTTTTGCTAATTGTGGAAATTATCATCGCATTCGTTTCCACGCTCAGCAAAACGACGTTATTTCAAAAAGAAAAATAATTTAGACTGGATTTCCTCGTTGAATCCTTTTTGGGGGGGACTCTCATTTCCTAATTGTCCCAAATAAGTGGCTTTCTCCTGAACCCATTTTAAATGTGGAGAAACTCACTTGCAACAATTTTCTTGACGACGTGTAACGCTTTTAATTCCCGACTTGCAGATCTGCTCAAAGAAAAGAAATTCACAAGCAAAAATCAGTGCTTGTTCAAAAATGAAAAATAAAAAATAACAGAGATTATCAAACCAAACTCTCAGTGCACTGTGAAAGTATCAAAATAAAAAGGCCTTGTTAAGTCATGACACAAGCTCCTCATCTCAGGAGGGTAAATCATACCATTAGCATGGTTTATCATACCATCATACTAATCGGCAGGCTCAACTTCACAACAAAAGAAAAATCATCAGCTAGATTCACTCCAAATCAACCATCAGCTGCACAACACACAACATAACCCTAATGTCATATTAGCTATGAGTTTAATCACCCGGTCTGTGCTCTTCACTCATTTAAGCCACAGATCTATTTTATTCAATTTTTCCTTTTTCCCTTCATCATAAAACATGTGACATGCTGTCATGCACTTCACAAAACAGTCTGTTCTGACGTATTCAGAGTTGTGTATCTAAATACAGGATTCACTCGCACATCAAAGCAGGAAACTCAGTGTTTTAGAGTCTCTACTCAACACACAACAAACTCCAACACATCTCATTCACTCGTGCTAGAATTCAATCACCTTTCATTAATCTAAAACCGATCAACTAATTTGCATATCAGCTATTAACCCACTAAGTTGACAGGACGACAGAAAAGCATGTTCAAAATAGTATCACAAAAGACAATTTCCCTCATACAGTAAATTACTTATGCTGCCTCAATCAAGCAGGAAGCTTCTCCCAATTTACCATTTTAACACTAAATTTATTGTCTGATCACTGATTTATCAAACCAGGATTTTTATTTATTTTTTTTCCCACAAAAGTTAAATTGTTGTCCTGCAACTTGTAGAGTCAATTTTTTTTTCTTTAGGATAAATTCAGTATTTGATAACAAGTGTCTGCTAAATTGACACTATTGTAACACTGATGAAAGATAACAAGCTAATTTTCATTGCATGGGTTTGTGTTATTAGGCAGGTCTAATGCATGTCTGTGGAGCTGCATCTCCAGCAGAGCATGTTCTTAAAGCTGCCTTTCCTACACATTTCTCTGCTATTATTTAATCATTTCTTAACTAATGTGCTATGAGTCTTCATGAGTCATTTTGTGTTTGGAATTGTTAGTAGGGTTAATGCATGTTCTGCTTGTGTGTGTGTGATTTTGTATATGTTTCTATTTTCGCAATGTTTCAGACTCCGTCTCAATTTTCCAACTTAAGCAGTCAGTTTTCTTTTCCCCAGGTTTGCTAACCCAAATTTTGATTTCCCACATTAAATAATTCCTATGTGTTCTCACCTAGTCTTCTCACTCTGTTGTCCTCTCCCACTTCAACAGTCCCGGCAGTTCTCCTTCAGCTTTGTCCTGTCTAGTAGCTGAAGTGCTGCTGCTGCCTTCTTGGGCGACTTCTTAGCAGCTGCTGCCGGTTTCTTGGCTTTGGCTGCGGCGGGCTTCTTGGCTTTGCTCTCAGTAGCCTTGTTCATCTTGAAGGATCCGGAGGTCCTGGTGCCCTTGGTCTGCACCAGAGTGCCCTTCGCCACCAGGCTCTTGATGGCGGTCTTGACACGGGCCTTGTTCTTGTCCACATCGTAGCCTCCGGCAGCCAGAGCCTTCTTGAGGGCGGCCACGGACAGGCCGTTGCGCTCCTTGGAAGCGGCCACGGCTTTCACAATCAGCTCGCCCACGCTGAGGCTGACCTTCTTGGGCTTGGAAGTCATCGTCTTCTTCTTCTTGGCCTGAACCTCGGTGCAGGGCGTGTTTATGATGGAGCCTTTCCCACCACAGCGCTGGCACGTTGAACGCATCATGAAGGGTCCATTTCTTTCATGTCGCTAGCCGCATGTGGCTTGCCCGAGTCACTCAGTCCTTTTTGAGCATTTCAACATGCTGCCGCCGCAGACCCTGGCCTCAGATCCAGCAAGTTTAGCGCGCTGATCTCCAAAAAAGTCCCGAAGGCCAGAAAGACGTCAAATAAGTGTCTCGTGCTGAGAACTCAAACAAAAACTCCTCTTCACGCTGCCATCTTGCTCGCCCCTCCGTGAAATTCAACCAATCAGACAGGAAGATGGGTTTGCTTTCTTCTTCTGCTGCTGTTTATCCACATTGCTGCTGCTTTGCTGGGACTTTTTGTGCTCAGGACTTGCTGCTGTCTCTTTATCATGTTATTGCTTTGGAGCTGCATTCCTTATCTTCAGGGAGGAGTGAGCTCGCTTGTGAGGTTGAGAAACACATGGCACTGTAAATAAGTCAGCCAGAAACGTGTTTCCAATGATGTTAAACTATAACTTTCTTCCGACTGTTGCATGTGGAAAATTGATACAGGTCTGCTTTTCACCTGAAAGTGACAAACTAAAACATGTTCATTATTATCATCACTGCTTAATCAACACACATCTCTCTCTCTCTCTCTCTCTGTCTGTGTTTGTGTGAACAATCCTTTCTTAAAAGCAGAAAATGACATTGTAGTTGTTTTTCGGCTGATCAACACAAAACCTTTTTCCTATGATTATTTCTCTTCGTCTACAATGTAATTTGTCTCTTTTTCACTCTTTTTTTTTTCTTCACAATAGCTGGTGGTCTGCAAAATCACTGCTCTCACTCACAATCAGAGGCAATTACTTTTGCACAGTGCACAAAAACACTGTGATGTCAGACACATTCACACTCACTTTTTCATCTGCATAAATAAATCATATGGCTGGAGATATGTGCCATGGTGATCCATAAGCATGATCACCAGTTTATTTAATTATTTTTAATCCAACAAAACAAATAAACAAAAACATGATGCTGATGCTACACACACACACGAGTCAAGGTGCAGAAAAACTGCTCATGGAAACGCTGCACACTCTCTGTTTCCCTCTCTTTGAGTAGTTCTCAGACAGCTCTTGATCTGATAATGTGTAGCTTGCTCATCAGCTCAAAAAACAAAAACAAAACTGCAACGCGACATCACACAGTAGTTGCATGCTCTGCCCACAGTGGCAAAGTCTTACACTTACATATTCAACACAGCTTCTCCATCATGTATTTTTAGATGTTTCATACAGGGTTGAGCATATTAGTTGTTTTCACAGATGTGCTGTATATCTCAACAATGGCTCATAATAAGACGACAGTCTTTCACACAGGTCAAGTGCCTCTATGCACTTCATGAGTTTAAATATTTACCTATATCACTTCACCTCACATGTCATTGTACTGAATTTAAGCAACCACAAGCTTAATGTAGATTACTTTTAACAACTATCCACCTCAATTAAATCTATGGTCTGGCACACAGGCTGCTGTCGATCAGGGCAAGCTAAAGAATAAACATTGTGTCAGCAAGGGGTGGGGGGAAAGCCATTCACCAGAGCATATCTTAAGTGCTGCTGATGTGGGCTGGCCTTCTCCACAGCTCTCCAAGGCTGGTGTGTTTTCTGAAAACTTCTAACATTTGAATCTCTTCCATTTATAAGCCTGCGATTAACCGCACGGCTCAGGTCCGCGTGACCGCGCTCGCGTGAACCCGCGCAGCTGTGGAGCCGTCGCTCTCTCTCTTTTTTACATAAACACTTTGTGCTGCCAGGAGCAAAGTCCAGCACAAACGTCTGTCTCCCTCCGACTCACTCTTGGTTGCTTAGAAACCCATGATAACAACAACAGTCGGTGTCACAGACCACATGTTCTGTTCCGCACACACAACAACAACAACAACGACGACGACAATGACAACAACACAAAATAGGCCTACTGTCCAGCACAATCTGGACCCCGCGGAACTTCTCAACACCCCACTGAGCGGTGGCGAACTCACTACAGTACCCCACACAGCGGTCTGTATTTCGCCCCACTAAGACGGCGAACCAAAAAAAAGTTCGAACTGCGCAACTCTGCGACTTAATGCTTCTGTACAAAAAACCCCACTGAGCGGCTTTGTACATCGCCCCACTTAGACGGCGAATTTTAGCCCCACTAAGCGGCCACGGACAACGCCCCACTGAGCGGCGAAGACGTACAGTTATAGAGTTGGACTCTAAACTTACTCGGTGTTGCTTAGCGTGTAATATCAGCCTCGAATCCTGCCAATCGCCATTCATCGAGGAGAAAAGACATACAGCGAATCCACAGGAACTTCCTGGCTGACGTCATTCTTTCAGCGTGCCTCTCCTCCCCTCGGTGAATGCGATTCCAGGGCTCCGGCATCGAAGGACCAATTAATGTTAGGTTTGTAGCTTGAACCTATTCGCTGGAACGTTAAGACAATATAATTACACTGCAAGCAAGACGCAAGTAGGCAAACTTCTTCATGGTACTCGTGCACGGGAGAGAACCGGACAGGCACCGTTCCTTCGCTTGACCCCAGTAGCTCTCGTCCGTTCTCCCATACACTGTCCTTTTATTGAGGTTACATGAATATGCATAGGTTCATTAACATACGACGTCTACATACAAACAAAGAGTACCTTGCCTGTGTGTGTGTGTGTGTGTGTGTGTGTGTGTGTGTGTGTGGGGACTGCTGATCAAAGGGTCAAACATTCTTGGTCAGGAAGAGGGTAGCCTCCCCCTCACCCTAGATGGTTCATCCTAGATAACACGGTGAGGAAGTCCTGCAGTTCATCTAAACAAAGAGCACTTAGACTAGAACAGACGCAACTACGTTAATCCTACCATAAAATAATAAGACACGGTATGACCTCTCATGCTCCCAAAGTGCTGTCTAATACACACAAAGTTTGCAGACTATCAAGGATCAAAACCTCTACCAATCTACAACTAATTACAAAACTCTAAGCATATATAAGTAAATATTTCTAAGCATAAATGACAATCAACAATACAAATCTAACAGTTAGTTTATTTGATCTAAGACTTCAGTGCACGTTCGCAAAGATCAGCTGAAACAGATCGCTGGCACAGATCGCTCGCACAGGCTGGTTGGTTATTTAATGGTTTCAACTTAGTTTATTTTATCTTAAACTTCAGTGCACGGTCGCAGGGATCTGCTGACACAGATCGCTGGTTAGTTATTTAATGGTTTCAGCTTAGTTTATTTTATCTAAAACTTCAGTGCACGGTCGCAGGGATCAGCTGACACAGATCGCTGGTTAGTTATTTAATGGTTTCAGCTTTGTTTATTTGATCTAAGTCTTCAGTCCACGTTCGCAGGGATCAGCTGACCCAGATCGCTGGCACAGGCTGGTTAGTTATTTAATGGTTTCAGCTTAGTTTATTTGATCTAAGACTTCAGTGCACGGTTGCAGGGATCAGCTGACACAGATCGCTGGCACAGGCTGGTTAGTTATTTAATGGTTTCAACTTAGTTTATTTTATCTAAAACTTCAGTGCACGGTCGCAGTGATCAGCTGACACAGATCGCTGGTTAGTTATTTAATGGTTTCAGCTTTGTTTATTTGATCTAAAACTTCAGTCCACATTCGCAGGGATCAGCTGACCCAGATCGCTGGCACAGGCTGGTTAGTTATTTAATGGTTTCAGCTTAGTTTATTTGATCTAAGACGTAAGTGCACGGTTGCAGGGATCAGCTGACACAGATCACTGGCACAGGCTGGTTAGTTATTTAATGGTTTCAGCTTAGTTTATTTGATCTAAAACTTCAGTGCACGGTTGCAGGGATCAGCTGACACAGATCGCTGTCACAGGCTGGTTAGTTATTTAAATGGTTTCAACTTAGTTTATCATAAAAAACTTCAGTGCACGGTTGCAGGAATCAGCTGAAACAGATCGCTGGCACAGGCTGGTTAGTTATTTAATGGTTTCAACTTAGTTTATCTAAAACTTCAGTGCACGGTTGCAGGAATCAGCTGACACAGATCGCTGGCACAGGCTGGTTAGTTATTTAATGGTTTCGGTTTGGTTTATTTTATCTAAAACTTCAGTGCACGGTTGCAGGGATCAGCTGACACAGATCGCTGGCACAGGCTGGTTAGTTATTTAATGGTTTCAGCTTAGTTTATCTAAAACTTCAGTGCACGGTTGCAGGGATCAGATGAAACAGATCGCTGGCACAGGCTGGCTAGTTATTTAATGGTTTCAGCTTAGTTTATCTAAAACTTCAGTGCACGGTTGCAGGGATCAGCTGACACAGATCCCTGGCACAGGCTGGCTAGTTATTTAATGGTTTCAGCTTAGTTTATCTAAAACTTCAGTGCACGGTTGCAGGAATCAGCTGACACAGATCGCTGGCACAGGCTGGTTAGTTATTTAATGGTTTCGGTTTGGTTTATTTTATCTAAAACTTCAGTGCACGGTTGCAGGGATCAGCTGACACAGATCGCTGGCACAGGCTGGTTAGTTATTTAATGGTTTCAGCTTAGTTTATTTGATCTAAGACTTCAGTGCATGGTCGCAAAGATCAGCTGACACAGATCGCTGACACACGCTGGTTAGTTATTTAATGGTTTCAACTTAGTTTATTTTCTCTAAAACTTCAGTGCACGGTTGCAGGGATCAGCTGACACAGATCGCTGGTTAGTTATTTAATGGTTTCAGCTTTGTTTATTTGATCTACAACTTCAGTCCACGTTCGCAGGGATCAGCTGACACAGATCTCTGGCACAGGCTGGTTGGTTATTTAATGGTTTCAGCTTAGTTTATTTGATCTAAAACTTCAGTGCACGGTTGCAGGGATCAGCTGACACAGATCTCTGGCACAGCCTGGTTGGTTATTTAATGGTTTCAGCTTAGTTTATTTGATCTAAAACTTCAGTGCACGGTTGCAGGGATCAGCTGACACAGATCGCTCGCACAGGCTGGTTAGTTATTTAATGGTTTCAGGTTAGTTATTTGATCTAAGACTTCAGTGCATGGTCGCAAAGATCAGCTGACACAGATCCCTGGCACAGGCTGGTTAGTTATTTAATTGTTTCAGCTTACTTTATTTTCTGTAAAACTTCAGTGCACATTTGCAGGGATCAGCTAACACAGATCCCTGACACACGCTGGTTAGTTATTTAATGGTTTCAACTTAGTTTATTTTCTCTAAAAATTCAGTGCACGGTTGCAGGGATCAGTTGACAAAGATTCCTGGCACAGGCTGGTTAGTTATTTAATGGTTTCAACTTAGTTTATTTTCTCTAAAACTTCAGTGCACGGTTGCAGGGATCAGCTGACACAGATCTCTGGCACAGCCTGGTTAGTTATTTAGTGGTTTCAGCTTAGTTTATTTGATCTAAAACTTCAGTCCACGTTCGCAGGGATCAGCTGACACAGATCTCTGGCACAGATCCCTTGCACAGGCTGGTTAGTTATTTAATGGTTTCAACTTAGTTTATTTTATCTTAAACTTCAGTGCACGGTCGCAGGGATCCGCTGACACAGATCGCTGGTTAGTTATTTAATGGTTTCAGCTTAGTTTATTTTATCTAAAACTTCAGTGCACGGTCGCAGGGATCAGCTGACACAGATCGCTGGCACAGAAAGAAAACATCTCCCTGTCATTGGCTTTCATTTGAAAATGAAATTAGAATGACAACATGTTAATATGCTTGCAAATTATTTTAATGGGTTGATAAACATTTGTGGAAGTGCCGATGTAGGGCAGGATGCTTCCTACACCTGTGGCATGCACTTGTGTTTCTGTAAATGAATTGCTTGGACGAAGCGTTTTCCACAGTTATTACAGGGGAATGGTTTTTCTCCTGTGTGAATACGCTGGTGCATTTTCAAGTTCCCTAAGTGAGAGAACCTTTTTCCACACTCATCACAGGGGAATGGTTTTTCTCCTGTGTGGGTGTATTGGTGTCTTTTCAAAGGACTTCGGTGAGTGAAGGTCTTTCCACACTCTTCACAGAGGAATGGTTTTTTTCCACTGTGCCCAAACTGATGCACCTGAAGATGAACTAACTGGGCAAAGCTCTGGCCACACTGATCACAAGAATAGGGTTTTTGTCCAGTGTGCAGACGCTGATGGACCTTCAAACTTAATAGTGTTTTGAACATTTTCCCACACTGCTCACAGAGGTATCGTTTGGTGTGAACTTTTGTGCGCAGATCCAGCTGTTCTTCAGTTGAATCTACCCCCTTCTTATGGTGAGGTCTTCTTTGCATTTTCCCGGTCTGTATATAAAGAGAAAGAAGAGATGGACAGAGTAACAACAATCTACAACCATTTGATCTGATAGACTTCCTCCTTACAAAGACTGAGGTGTTGTGAAAAAGTGGAAATGGGAAATTACTGAAGAGTTGTTGTGTCCTTCTTTCATAAACTCCTCCCGCCAGGTGAGGGATGAAAAACGTGTTTGTAGTCAGAAGATGTTTTGATGCAGTCAGCATGCTCATTACCCCAACAATATTTTGCATATTAATTATACATGTTTTTTACCCATTTATATGTAACTTAAACAGGCTATTTACAAGTAAGCAAAGTAATCCTGTTCACACGTCACCAAATGCAAACACAAACCCACTATTCAACAACGGAAACTCTGTGCTTCCCCATCTGATTCCATAATTGGAGTCAGCAGGGAAACTGCAATTTTAGTGAAAGGTAAGTAAAAATATATCCTGGCTGTACCTGTAATGCCAAAAATGCTAAATTAACTGTTCCCCTGGCCCCTTTGGGAACATTTTTATGTCACTGTGAAGTTTACCTTTCACCTTCACATAAGATAAGATAAGATAAACCTTTATTAGTCCCACACATAGGAAATTTGTTTGTTCACAGCAGAAAGTGGACAGTAAAAAGTTAAGAGCAGCAAAGTCTACTCTTCATTCTATCAGAAACAGTTATCACAGCTCGTACATTTTCTTTTTACACATATATGTAAGCACTGAGCCAAATTTAGTAATGCCAACACATTAAAAGAACAACATTTGTCTCTTATGTATGATACATCTATATATACACTGTAACAGATACTTGTCTTTGAGTGAAGATTTAAGGTGATATAAATAAATAACTGCAACTTGAATCTTTACTGAAGCTCAGTATTTGACACAGAGTTCAAACTCACTGCTGTAATAACTAATAATGATTAATATAATAACTATAATATTGGCCATATTATAGTTACATTACCAAAGTGAGATGATTTTAGTCTCATGAACAACACTATCTAATTGTTATTTACTAGCTAATCTTAAAATGACTGTTCAGTACAGAAATGAAGCCCAACAATCATGTTTGTACAGTCCTGTGGTCTCAGCCTCAGATTCTTATCAAATCACACAGAGCTCATGTAGAAACAAATGTACAAAATATGTTCTCCTTCATTTCTGTCAAACAAAGCTGTATGAAACGTTTCCAAGCCTCGCACTTCCGGCCTTAACGGTCTTTGAGTACGCGGACCTTGAGGACCGTTAAGGCTGCGTACTTTAAAGCTGCAGACCCCGAATTGGGATACAGCCTTAACGTCGTTTTCCTTCGCTATTTAAATTCACAAGCACTACATAATCTCATAGTGCCACCTACCTGGCATTCCTCGGGATCAGCAGTTAATTTTCATGAGGCAATTTTAGGTGGGTTACACTTGGAATGCCATGTCTCTTCCTTATCTAATGTGTCACGTTAAAGTGACTTACCTCTGCCACTGTGAGCATTTGGCTGCTGGTGTTACTCAGTGAATCAGCTCTGACAAACATAAAGATAATAAGTTTAGAGAAAAATTATCCAAATATTGCCTTAAAAACAACAATGATGTTAAGACTTCTCATCCAAGCACATAAATGAAAAACAACATATGTACCTTTAAAATTTAGCTTGAAAATATGATTAAATACTTTAAAGTAGCAATAAGAAAGATAATCAAGTTAGATACTACAAATTTACAGACATTTCGTCTCGTGTTTGTGCCTAGTTTTAAAGATAAACTGGACCTGAAACATGAATTCAATTGAAAATAACACAATTAAAAGGAAAAAAAAAACACTGAATGTCCTTTGATTTACTAAAACTACCACTGACCACCAGTTTTTTTCTTACCCTTGGCATGTGAGGGACATTTGTTTTGGTCCTGCTTAATGCTTGCCTTCACTGAACTCTGAGAGATGCACCAATGGTTCCCATGGTATCCAAAGCTGACTCCACTTCATAAGGTTCCAGAAGTGAATTTAAAAATCAACACCAAGTATTTAATGAACCACAAATCCCAGCAGGATAACAACCACTGGTGTTTTTTCCTCCAAACTTTATTTATTCAAAGTCATAAACAAAACAAAATAATAACTAACAACGAAATCAAAAATGACATAAAAGAAATAAAACCCACTCAAACTCATTATTGAACAAAATCAGTTACATTTACATTTCATCTTGTCAGAATATAATACACACAGCATATTAAATTCAACAAGATGAAGGTGTTCATAGTGTATTTGTATTGAGTATTACATAAGATGTATGTAGTTTAAACTCAACTTAAACTCTAACAGATCAACAGATCATGCATTTATAACAGCTCTCCACACAGCCCTTTCTCTAGCATTTTATTTTCATTCATTTTCACTTTCATTAGCAGATGTAAAGAGGGTTTTTTTATATATATATCTTATTAAAAGCCCCTCTGATATGTTATATATATCTATAAAAAAAAATCTGTCTCGCTCATGTCTGCAGTAGGCTCACTTAGCATAGGGGGTCTAGCCTCAGGACCCTTACTGGATACAGACATCCCAGGCGGGAATGAAACTTGCGATCCTCGGCTCCAAAGGCCTGTAGATATATATATATATATATATATATATATATATGTCCAGCTGGGATAGCCTCCATTATCATTAATGGAGCTCCAGTGGAGAGCGTGCAGTCCTTCAAGTATCTCGGTGTCAACATCTCCTCAGACCTGACATGGTCTGCCCACATTCAGGTCCAGACCAAAAAGGCTAGGCAGTGCCTGTACAACCTACGACAACTGAGGAAGTTCAGGGTCTCTCCAGTGATCCTCAGGACTTTCTATACAGGTGCTGTGGAGAGATGTGAGAGATTTTGAAGGACCCATCCCATCTGTTGCTGGGATGGGACGGGTGCCCCCCACCCCCCTATTATCCTTAAGTGACTGAGACAGGACTCATTATCATATTCAAATCAAATCAAATCAAATCACTTTTATTGTCACATCACATGTGCAGGCACACTGGCACAGCACATGCGAGTGAAATTCTTGTGTGCGAGCCCCACAAGCAACAGAGATGTGCAAACACAACAACACAAACGAGCAAAATACAAGAATGGCCAACCTGAAACTAATAAATATATGTACAATATATAATAGTGTATGCATTTCTGGATGTGTATACTAAATATTTTCCTACGAGTGTGTGTGTGTGTGTGTGTGTGTGTGTATACACATTTTTACAAATTAAATAGTAAAAATAAATAAATAATAAAAATAATAAAATATATAAAATATACAGAGTTGAATATGTGCAAAACAAGTGGCATTTATATACAGTGTGTAGTGCAGTGCATATATTCTCATATCATCCTGATTCTTCTGGCCTCACTATAGCACATGACATTTTAACACCCTTCCCACACAATGTGCACAAGATGTAATTTTCCATATTGTTTTATTTTATTTTATTTCTATTTATATAATGTACATAACTCACCCACTTGCAACACATAATGTCCTCTTTGTATATACTCATTCACTGTATATAAAGTTCTGTCTTTCTCTTTTTTTCGTTGCACAGTCGAGGAGTGTATCAGGTCACATTTCACTGTGTGTTATACCTGTATAGCCATGCACGTGACAAATAAAGAATCTTGAATCACATTTACTCTGGGCCTTCTTGATGTGATGTTCTTCTGCTTCCCTGGCCACTGTGTCTGTAGGGATGGTGTTCACTCTATGTTGCAGCATCCTGGTGACACCCAGTATATGCTTCAGTGGATGAAGAGAGTCAAACATTAAATTCTGATCTGTATGCGTAGGTTTACGGTACACATCAACTTTTAAATGTCCCAGATTACTGATGAAAATCTCAGCCAAGATGAACAGAATCAACCTTTTAGGAGTGTGGATAAAAGTTTGTTAGGTTGCCAGCTGTGCCACGTTTTGATCTAGTTGCCAAACCTGGAAACCTACAATCCATCAGCCCAAGTGTTTCCTGTATAATCTGTTTATACAGAATAAATATTACAGAAAGAAGTATTTTCTGTTCATCAGAACATTTTGTCTCATCAAAATATTATTTGTCAGAAAAATGAAATAAATCCAATGAGTGAAATGGTCTAAAAATTATTTTAGACCATTTTAAATTCATCCATTTGCTTCAGCTTATCCTTTTCAGGGTTGCGGGGGGCACTGGAGCCTATCCCAGCTATCTTAGGGCAAGAGGCAGGGTACACCCTGGACAGGTTGCCAGTCTGTCGCAGGGCTACCACACAGAGACAAACAACCATCCGTACTCACATTCACTCATGGATTCACACTTATGGGCAATTTAGATTTTTCAATTGACCTATCCCCTCTAACTGCATGTCTTTGGACGGTGGGAGGAAGCCGGAGTACCCGGAGAGAACCCACACAAACATGGGGAGAACATGCAAACTCCACACAGAAAGATCCCGGCTTGATAGTGGAATTGAACTCAGGACCTTCTTGCAGGTAACTGTGCTACCCCATTTTAAATCACACTAAAATACTATTAGTGTATTTGAGTGCATTGCTGACCACTATTAATCATGTGCTTCATAACATGAGCCAAGGTGTGAAAAAAAGTGTGGGTCATTATCACCAGAGGTTTTGGGTGAAACCAGTGGCACCAGTGTCTGGCAGCCTCGCCTCTGTCAGTGCGCCCCAGAGTGGCTGTGGCTGCAATGTAGCTGCCATCACCAGTGTGTGAATGTGTGTGTAGATGACTGGATGTGTAAAGCGCTTTGGGGTCTTTAGGGACTAGTAAAGCACTATACAAATACAGGCCATTTACCATTTATATGAAAAAAGTGTGATGATCCTCTGCTCTCCATTACATTATTTAAATACAGTTCTTACAATATCATGTAAGAACACGTGATGATCATTCTCATTGAGTGGTAAATGGCCTGTATTCTTTACTAGTCCCTAAGGACCCCAAAGCGCTTTACATATCCAGTCATCCACCCATTCACACACACATTCACACACTGGTGATGGCAAGCTACATTGTAGCCACAGCCACCCTGGGGCGCACTGACAGAGGCGAGGCTGCCGGACACTGGCGCCACCGGGCCCTCTGACCATTGTGAATCTACACAATACTAGATTTAAATACATTAAATAGAAACAAAGAATAGTGCTGCGGAAACGACACACTCTTCACTAATCGGGATAATTTCAGAGTTTTCTTCAAAGTTTTCTTCTTTATCAATGAGTGATACACGTTTTTATTAAACATTTGAACATAATACAAGACAAACTCTCGTACAGGATATAAAGTCGGAGAGCTACATGTTTTGAAATACACGCAGACATACCAAGACATTTTTGACAGTTTCATGCTCCCAATTTTGTGGAAACAGTTTGGAGATGACCCCTTCCTGTTCCAACATGACTGTGCAGCAGCGCACAAAGAAGGGTCTAGAAAGACATGTATGAGCGAGTTTGGTATAGAAGAACTTGACCAGTCTACAGGGAGTGCAGAATTACTAGGCAAGTTGTATTTTTGAGGAATAATTTTATTATTGAACAACATCCATGTTCTCAATGAACCCAAAAAACTCATTAATATCAAAGCTGAATGTTTGTGGAAGTAGTTTTTAGTTTGTTTTTAGTTTTAGCTATTTTAGGGGGATATCTGTGTGTGCAGGTGACTATTACTGTGCATAATTATTAGGCAACTTAACAAAAAACAAATATATACCCATTTCAATTATTTATTTTTATCAGTGAAACCAATATAACATCTCCACATTCACAAATATACATTTCTGACATTCAAAAACAAAACAAAAACAAATCAGCGACCAATATAGCCACCTTTCTTTGCAAGGACACTCAAAAGCCTGCCATCCATGGATTCTGTCAGTGTTTTGATCTGTTCACCATCAACATTGCGTGCAGCAGCAACCACAGCCTCCCAGACACTGTTCAGAGAGTTGTACTGTTTTCCCTCCTTGTAAATCTCACATTTGATGATGGACCACAGGTTCTCAATGGGGTTCAGATCAGGTGAACAAGGAGGCCATGTCATTAGTTTTTCTTCTTTTATACCCTTTCTTGCCAGCCACGCTGTGGAGTACTTGGACGCGTGTGATGGAGCATTGTCCTGCATGAAAATCATGTTTTTCTTGAAGGATGCAGACTTCTTCCTGTACCACTGCTTGAAGAAGGTGTCTTCCAGAAACTGGCAGTAGGACTGGGAGTTGAGCTTGACTCCATCCTCAACCCGAAAAGGCCCCACAAGCTCATCTTTGATGATACCAGCCCAAACCAGTACTCCACCTCCACCTTGCTGGCGTCTGAGTCGGACTGGAGCTCTCTGCCCTTTACCAATCCAGCCACGGGCCCATCCATCTGGCCCATCAAGACTCACTCTCATTTCATCAGTCCATAAAACCTTAGAAAAATCAGTCTTGAGATATTTCTTGGCCCAGTCTTGACGTTTCAGCTTGTGTGTCTTGTTCAGTGGTGGTCGTCTTTCAGCCTTTCTTACCTTGGCCATGTCTCTGACATCACAAGGTGTGCAATAGCACACCTTGTGCTTTTGGGCACTCCAGTGATGTTGCAGCTCTGAAATATGGCCAAACTGGTGGCAAGTGGCATCTTGGCAGCTGCATGCTTGACTTTTCTCAGTTCATTGGCAGTTATTTTGCGCCTTGGTTTTTCCACACGCTTCTTGCGACCCTGTTGACTATTTTGAATGAAACGCTTGATTGTTCGATGATCACGCTTCAGAAGCTTTGCAATTTTGAGACTGCTGCATCCCTCTGCAAGATATCCCACTATTTTTGACTTTTCTGAGCCTGTCAAGTCCTTCTTTTGACCCATTTTGCCAAAGGAAAGGACGTTGCCTAATAATTATGCACACCTGATATAGGGTGTTGATGTCATTAGACCACACCCCTTCTCATTACAGAGATGCACATCACCTAATATGTTTAATTGGTAGTAGGCTTTCAAGCCTATACAGCTTGGAGTAAGACAACATGCATGAAGAGGATGATGTGGACAAAATACTCATTTGCCTAATAATTCTGCACTCCCTGTAAAATTGGGGTTCATAAAAATCCAAATGAACTCCCTTTGTGTAGTACATTCATATATAAATTTTTTAAGTACTAACCCCTGACAGTTTGCAAGCAGATCAAGCAGAATTTTTGGAGGTTGTTTATGATTATTTATTTAAAGTGATTAAGAAACATTCATAGAGTTCTTTATCTACACAAACACTGTATAGTACAAGAGGTTCTAGGTGGTATTTATCTTACTTAATGTTACATTAGGAGTTGCTGTAGCTCAAGAGGGAGAGCAGGTCACTTTGGTCAACAGCTACAGAAATACATTTTACTTTGGCTTTGATCCACTTTCAAGGAAATAAACATTCCATAAAAATTTTTCCTGTCATTACAGAACCTCAGTGACAATTTGCAGGATAAAATTTGTAGAGTAATTTTGAAATTTCAAGTTTGACCTGATGATGGCAGTGTTTTTTCACTTCTACACTGTCACCGTTACAAAAAAGTGCTTAACTCAAAAGAATCAACCATGTTGTGTGTACAAAAAACAGACAATGTTGCAAATAATTAATTTTAAATTATCTTTAGGTGCTTGTTATTAATAGCCTGTCACAAAACAGATCATTTGTTCTTAATTCTTTAAATTAATCTACAAAAATTCAAAATGTAACACAGTTTGGCAGGAAAAAATACTATTTTATGCCCAGTGATTCTCAAGCAGTCATTAGTCAAATCTTAGCATTTCCTGATATGGTGAGTAGAGTGTTCTAAAAGACAAATTGAAGAGACTGGAAAAGCGGAGAATTAAAGAAAAAAAAAAGTCGTCCTCTGGTTTAATATATTTCTTCAACATTAAATGATCCAGTGACAGTTGTCAGTATTCCCACTGCTGCACAGCAACAACAACTGTTGATCATTCATTCAGCAAATTTTATTTTTCAAATTGTTAACAAATACAGTTTAAAACATTAATTAGTCATTGTCAATTTGTGATTTGTCCTGTTCTCATTGTGTGACGAATTATGATGGCTGTTTGGTAGCCGTCTGCATACAATGCATACTCTCTCTCTCTCTTCATGTGTGTGTGTTTCTCTGGTGAATTTCGACAACAGTTTTATGTTAACATACAATCCTTAATATGTTTTATGTGTGTGTGTGTTTGTGTGTGGGGGAGGGGGGGAGGGGGGGGCATCACGTTAATCTAGCTAAGTGTAAACAGCAGTAAATACTAAATATTGAATGTTCTTGTGTAGCAAGCAGGACCGACAGCGCACAATGTGCTTGGAAATAGCACCAATAAAGGTGTAGTTTATGTCTATGAACAGTGACAGTGACTTCCTGACAAATAGACCACAGTCTGTCAGACCCGCCCCCCACCGGTCCAGCACCATCACACTCAGCACCGGGTCTCCACAAGGATGTGTTTTGAGTCCCCTCCTGTTTACGCTCTACACATCCGACTGCTCCCCTACCCATCTCTCAAACACCATCATAAAGTTCGCGGATGACACCACAGTGGTTGGACTCATCTCAAGGGGGGATGAGTCGGACTACAGAGATGAGGTCAACAGACTGACTGAGTGGTGTTCAGTTAACAACCTCCAACTGAACACCACGAAAACTAAAGAACTTATCTTGGACTTCAGGAAGGGCAGAGCAGACCCGGCCTCACTTTACATTCACGGGAGCTGTGTGGAGAGGGTACACTCCATGAGGTTTCTGGGTGTGCAGATATCTGATGACCTCTCCTGGACTGCAAATACTACAGCGGTGGTTAAAAAGGCCCAGCAGCGTCTCCACTTTCTGAGAGTGCTCAGGAGGAACAACCTGGAGGAGAGGCTGCTGGTGACATTTTACAGAGCCACCATAGAGAGCATCCTAACGTACGGCGTAACAACATGGTATGCAGGGTGCTCAGCTGTGGACAGGAAAGTACTGCAGAGGGTCATCAACACAGCCCAGAAGATCACTGGCTGCTCTCTGCCCAGCCTGGAGGTCACTGCAAACTCTCGGTACCTCAGCAGAGCTGGTAATATCATCAAGGACCACTCTCACCCCAGCAACCAACTGTTTGAACTATTACCGTCAGGCCGACGGTACAGGTCACATAAAACCAGGACAAACAGATTCGGGGTTGACTTCTTTCCCAGAGCTATCACCGTAGTAAATAAGCACAAAAACAATTGAACCTATTCCATACCGTCACTGTCATTATATTATGCTGCTATTCATACTGTCATTATATTATGCTGCTATTCATACTGTCATTATATTATGCTGCTATTCATACTGTCATTATATTAATGCTGCTATCCTGTATATATTGTACATACTATTGTTTGAGTACTTATGATTGGTTTTTTTTGTACTTTTTATATCTTACATTTATATTTATTATTGAAACTTGCACCAAGGGAGTGGCACTCCAATTTCGTTGTACTCTGTACAATGACAATAAAGGCTATTCTATTCTATTCTATTCTATTCTACAGCTGCTGGATGGGATTAGCATGTCATAGCTATCTACCAAACTGCTAATTGGGGGATTTCAGGCCATCTATGGATCATTTTTGCTAACTGTTTATTCAGCTTAGGCTCAAAGAGCTGCAGCCTGTGCCCTAGCTGTCATAGGGCAAGAGGCGTGGTCCACCTGCACAGGTGAGCAGTCCATCACAGGGCCAACAGAGAGAGACAGAGAAGCACTCTCTCACATCCACACCTACAGCCAATTTAGAAGCACCAATGAACCTAAGCAGCATTTCATTGGACTGTGGGAGAACATCCAACCTCCACAGAAAGGCCAACAAGCTTCAACCTACAACCTTCTTGCTTTAAGGCACTAGTGCGAACCACTTTTCCCCATTTCAGCCCAAATCCTGCATCTTCCTGTTTCTGACTCCAGGCCAGCTCCACTAACACTTTCTCATCAGACACTGCCACCTAGTGGAGGAAGTCTTAGTTCCATTTGAAGCTTCAGATTACAGTTAGTTCCTTTACAAAGAGGTGGAGGTGGTGGGGCCACAGCACCATCATCACTGAGTGCCATAGGACACTTAACCTTTGTTTCCATATGCTGGGAACTTCCTGTTGTTCCAAGGAGGACTGGAAAATGTGTGAAAATCTCCCAGTCAGTTCCTCACAGCACACTTCAATCATTTCCCTCCCACAGCATCAGGACCAGGGCTTTTTCTCTCTTTGGTCCCACTAAGAGATTTCCACACAAACACCTCATCAGTGGGACTCTCAGAGCTACCAGCCCTTTGCTGCAATCACAAAGCTCTTCATTGAAATCAATGATATCAAAGCTGGAATCAAATGAGTCCAAGTCTTCTGCTGATTCAGCATCACATTCATCTTTGCTCCTTGTTCTGCATCCCCACCATGGACTTCATTCCTTTCCAAGCCAGCCTTGAGTGTCCTTTATTCAGCTCATCCTCTGCTTTACTTTTACACCTGATTTTAGCTGCTTTATCTCTCTTTCAACAAGTTTCTGTGCCTCAATCTTTTTCTTTTCTCCCTCATAACAAGACAGCTTCTTCTGCCTGAGAACATGTTGGAGTGATTTACTAATCCAGGGCTGCTTATTGGGGAAAATACTTCCTGTTTTCAAAGTACTCCCCATTTTTCCCAGAAAGAAATGTAAGTAGAAATCGATGATCTAAGTGAGAACATGAGCCTTTATAAAGTCCCAGTGGGTGCAGTCAAAGCAGTCCCTCAGTCCCAGTATAGAGTCTTTGGTCCAGACTGGAACAACTGTGTGCCCAGTTTGAGCTCTCTTCAGTGCTGTGACCTGACAGACCCAGAGGGGCCATCACATCACATTTAGAAGCTCCCCTAATGGAGCCACAACACATGTCCAACACTTAGTCTGTCTTGTTGGACCAACTGGAAGAAATGATTCAAGGACTTAGTCACAGAACAGAGATTCAAATCTCCAAAATCCAACTGGCTGCATCAGGACATATAGTCTGAAACTCTGCACAGTTTCCTGTTTGAAGCTGCTTCCTGTTGGCTTCAGCTGTTTGGAGTTTCCATTTTCTAAACTTCTACATTCTGAACCTTCTTCAGCTCTGAACAGATGATGAAACACTGAATGATTTCAAGCTCACACTTTGTCTAATAAACTTACATCTTTCATTCTTTATACAGATTTAGTCGCTGTGGTTTGTCAGAGATCAGCTGTGATTATCTGGCAGCAGCACTGAAGTCCAACCCCTCCCATCTGAGACAGCTGGACCTGTGGGACAACAACCTGAAGGATCCAGATGTGAAGCAGCTGTCTGATCTTCAGAGTCCAGACTACAGACTGGAGACTCTGAGGTCAGTAGAGTGATGGAGTGAGTGGGTGGTGCTGTCAGCAGTATTGTACTAAACACAGTCAGTATGAAACAAAGATCCAGTGTTTCCTGTAAAGCTGCCGCTTCTCAGTGAAGCTGTGAGAGGAGAATGGTGACAGGCTTCAGGATTGGACACAAACACTTCCTGTTTCTGACCTTTATGGTCACCATAGTAATGGCTGACACGCTCTGATCAAACACTGTCAACAGCCAATCAGCTCTCTGAACAAAGCAGCACGCAGACCAATGACTGCATTCATTTCCAAGTTTAAAGCAGTGAAGAACACAGTCTGTAGGTGAGGAAGAATTTAGTGAGAGCAGATGTTTGGATGGAATTCCTCCAGTTAACAGCTGGAACTGTCCATCTGGATTGTTGGGCTTGTTGTTGGGGTTCCTACAGAGCTCAGAGTGGACACACCAAGGTTCTTCTAATGAATGAAAGTCCAAACTCAAACTAGGAGGGAAAAACATTTTCATCAACTTCAATAAAAATCCAAAGATTAGAAAAAGTGAAGCAACAATGAGTCCTAGTACAGTCCCAGCGCTGAAGTCCCTGCTGCTCTTTATACTGGATGTGCTGCATCACTGACTGACAGCTGATGAAGAGTCTCTGGAAACACTCGTTTATCTCCTCTGCTCTTCCTTCTTCTCTCTGCAGGTGGAGGATATGATGGTAAACAGGACGGTGTGTGTGCTGAGAGAGGAGGAGCTGTGTCCTGATGATCCAGAGAGGTTGAAGCAGCAGCAGCTTGTGTGTAGAGACGCTCTGACTGGGCCATGTTACTGGGAGGTGGAGAGGAGAGCTTCATCCAGCAGTGACTGACAGAGGAATGAGAAGAAGTGCAGATGACTGTCAGTGCTGCAGAGTGAACTGCTCTGAGAACAGCTCCACTGTCAGACACAATGTAGAGTCCAGCATCATCCCTGTGTGTCCCTCTGGATCTGACAGAGGATCATCAGTGTATCTGGACTGCTCTGCTGCTGCGCTGTCCTTCTACAGTCTCTGCACAGTCTCTGTCTGACTCTGGCTTCAGACCCTCCTGGATCAAACTCACCTGGAAAGACTTTCAAACATCACTCAATAGATTTGAATACAGAATATATTTGATATATACTGTAGATGTACTGTAGAGTTGCAGTTTGTCACTTGTAAATACAGTCTGTGAGCAGCTATGAGCTGAAAGATCTTTCTAGAAACACGAAATGTTTTCACTCTTCTGTTGCTTTTTCAGTTCATTTTATTAGATAGTTAAGTTTGAAACAATAAGTAGTTGAAATATTAAGAAATAATACATAAGAAATAAATAGTAATCCATGTTTGTTGATTAGATTTATATGTTTAAATGTGTTATTTGTGCTAATTGTGCAATTATAGAGGAACCTTTTCTAAAGTTGTGTTGTGGCTAAGAGGGCATTTTTTGGCTGTCACACTCAGCAAGCTAATTAAGAGACGAGCCACGAGGTTTGCACGTCTGCAGAAAGATAAATAAAGAGTGCCTTTTCTGGACATCCCCACCGAGTAAAAATGAAAGTTTATTCCCTTTGAGTGAGGCCAATGAGGTAAATGTTTTGTTTATTATCGTTGTATGTAAATGCACGAGTTTTGCATGGTATTCAAGTGCAATAGCCGCAGTGTGAAGTGTAATGTGTACTTTATTGATCATTTTGTTGGAATGTTTCGTTGTATATAATGCTTAAGGACTTTAGTAAGAATATTCATTTAAGTTTGTATTTCCTTTTAGTTCTGACGGCATTGTATCGGCTGTGGTTGGACATCATTACATGTTAAGACATGTGGAAGAATCCTCCTGTCCGAAATAAATGTCAGTTTAAACACAAAGAACAAGTTGAGCTTTATTAAGACTCGAGGGGAGTAACAATGATCATTGTTCTGACAGCATTTTGAGTGGGAACAGTTCAAAGTTATTTACTGATTGAAACGAGCTGAATGTTTCTGTGCACGATGAAGAAGATCAGCAGCAGCAGCTCAGCTGATCAATGAGTTGACATCTATCAGTCGTTTCATGAGATGAAGTCATCAGCAGACATTTGTTCTAACTGTGTGATGAATGTCAGAACGTCAGGGCTCTGCTTTAGTCACTACTTGATGATCATTGGCTCATTGTTGAATCCAGTGGCCCAGTCTGACCTCTGAGGAGGAAACACATGTTTACTGAGTGAATCGCTGCCATTAGGAACTAGTTTTTCATATCACAGCCTAGAAATCACACAGGACCATTTCTGCAAGTGAAAAGTCGTGATTGGAGGAAAATAATTGTATCGTTTGTGCAACTGTTGTTTGTAAATTAAGAATTGTCCCAACTACATGTGCTGCTGACCTTTGACCTTTTCTTTAGGTGCACAGAGGCCAGAGGAGTCTGTGGAAACATCCAGAACTGAGGCAGTGCTACAGATGTCTTCAAATAAAGTGGTGTATTATCCATGGATGCGTTCCATTCCTGTTCAGACCTGCTCGCTGTCAATGGGCTTCATTCCCAGTGTTGGGGAGTAACGGAGTACATGTACCGCCGTTACATATTTAAAATACAAATATTTTTGTTGTTGTTGTTGTTGTGCTAAGCTAACAGGCAGAATGCTACAGGCATAGCCCTAACGAATGTAGCCTCATGGGCAGTGTAGTCCGTGCTGCAGGGAGAATGGACTGCCATACCCGTCTGTGAGCGCGAGGAGGGAGAAAAAGGAGAGTGGAAAACTACGAGTTGTCATCGAGCAGAAACGGGAGCTGGAAGCATGTAAATATAATAATAACCACTGCAGCCAAGAAGAGTGCCTGACGAGCCCAGTTGTAATGAGCTATTAAGACTCGACTGTACGCTGTGTTCGTGTTTTCCTCCGAAACAATAAGCTCCGTTGGAGCAGCCTTTCAACGCCTCTCTCTGTCTCTCGCTAGCAAACTTGACCCAGTCAACAAAGTAATTTTTCGGCTCCGAGCCCGACACGGACCCCGACGTATTAGCCAGAGGTCCCTAAATCACATTCATGTAGTTGTAAACAGCATGATAATATATTAAGTAATCCAAAGTATTCAGAATACGTTACTCTCATTGAGTAACGTAACGGAATACGTTACAAAATACATTTTGGGGCATGTATTCTGTAATCTCTAGTGGAATACATTTTAAAAGTAACCTTCCCAACACTGTTCATTCCATTTCAGACTGCCGGTGGTCGGCTGGAATCCAAACTCAACATGGCTCCTGTGTTAGAAGAGCCTCTGATTTTAAAATATGCACATTTAATAGTTTCTTTCCAACACTATGGAGCTACCAGCCCAGTATATGTAGCCCACAGTAGATGGAGTTATCAAGCTGCACTGACAAACATCATGACTCATGTAATCTCTACATGTGGACCTTTCACAGATGGATCCAAGTGCAGATTCAACTCTGCATTACATTTGACTTCAGCTGTTACACACTTTCATTTTCTAGCTGTGTCACTTCCTGCTTTTTGGATCAGATAGTTTATCCATGTCCGCAAATGTTTGGCTGCATATTTTTATCATCTATATTTTCCAGTCTTCATACAGCCGATATTTCATGTGAACTCCAATATGCCACCTGCCATCACGTTTTCAGGGTTCATTCAGTGTTGGAAATGTAGGACAAACAGCAGCACATGTTCTCTAAATGTTTGCAGTAATTTTTAAATGAAGCTGATAGTACATGAGACATTTTCCACATTTATTGTCTTTGAACAGAGAATAATAAAGCCATCAAACATATACAGGTTTGTGCAAATACAAATGCCTGTGGTGCATTTGATGACCTGCAGAGGAGAACAAGTCGGGCTTTTCAGCCCTAACACAACCTCTTTGTTCTCAATACTACAAAACCTTAAAAGGCTGATATGCAAGTTTGCATGAATCACCAACACAGTTGTATTTTTTCTACTATAGTTATATTTAAGGTGATCAAATATCTGCTGACTGATTAGATCCAGTATCTATTACAGATGAACTGGATATCACAGCGCATGCTGTTAATCCGTCATATCAAACTAAACAGTGTTGCTGGTGTAAATATCCTCCAATAAAGTCAGATTGTTGTGATTATGCTTCATTTTTATGTACTGGGGTATCAATGACCCCCACGCTGCCGCAGCAGCGCCTGTGCGTGGCCCCCAAGTGCTACGTTTTCTTTCCCGATCCCCTGACGAACCCATTAGAATCGCTCTGGGGCACTCTTCGACCCCAAATGATCGTTCTGTTTTTTTCATTCTCATTCACCTGTCTCTACTGAGGGTGGGGTACTTTGGGACCCCCGGGGTCTGGGGCTGCCCCGAAGGGGAGCAGGGGGCATATAAGTCTGTGGACGGACCTGCGCTAGGTTCTTCGGATCACAATGTTATTCATCTCCTCCCTGCTTACAGATCTGTGATTAGGAGGGAGAAGGCCTGTGTGAAGCGGACTAATGTCTGGACAAAAGACAGTTGTGTTGCCCTTCAGGGGTGTTTTGATTGCACTGATTGGTCCTTGTTTCAAGAGAGCACTTCTGATTTGGATGAACTCACTGATGTGGTGTGTAGCAAAGACTCTGTGATTCCAGTCAGAGAATTTAAGACTTTCCCTAATAACAAACCGTGGCTCTCTAAAGATATTAAGGATCTGATACTTAAAAGGAAACTTGCTTTTAACGAGGGAGACGTTCCCACTATGAGAATATTGAGGAAGGAGGTGAGGGCTGCACCCTCTGTCAGAGTCAAAGTCTTTAGGTCTGTAAGGGATATAATACTCTTCATCTTTGCCTGACTGCCTCTTTTTCTTGGTCTTTGGTCGCTCTTCGCCATCTTCCTGCTGACCTCTTCTTTTACCACCTACCATCTCTGAAAACACCCCCTGGTGGAAATAGAAAGAATTACATGGTACAAAGTGACAAAACATGATACAGAGATCCTACTATCTTCCTCTTCTAGTTTGTATACAACATCATCTACATCAAAACTGCACTTTATTTTGCTTCTTCTTTATCAGACAGCACAAACAACTTTCTCATTTTGACTCAAATATTGGTTTTGAATGAAAATTATGCAACAATCCTGGGTGTTTATTCAACTTGTGAGCAGGTTTTCTAATCCACCGTACTATTATTATTGACACTAATACATGTTCGTGCTGCTGGCGAACTAATAAACTCAAGAGCATATAGCAAAGCAAAAAAGTGAAAAGTAGGTCTTGCCTACATAAATAAACATAAGACAGTTGTGAGACTTTGACATAGTAACATGTGCAGTAATATTTACACCTGTGATGACATCTCACAAGCATTAGCCTTATTTTGAAACCAAGATTGTTTACACAGAGTTTGTAATTGCAGAGAAATGCTCCATTTATTTTGGTCATTTCATTTTTGAGCAGGAAGCTCACCTTTTTTGTTATAGCCTTTATCTGAATAGAGAGTTTTCCAATTAAATACATATTCTTTAAATAATGTTCCCTCTTATAAGAAGTAGGATAATTAAATAAAAAAATAAAAAAAACGTATTATACCTCTATCACTTAGAAAAAAACCCTGTTTTTTTTCTGTTGTCTGTTATATAACGTTAGTGATGCTCGTTTCAATTCATTTCTTAATCAGCTAAACAAGTCAGTTAAGAAACAGTCAAATATTAAGTTAAATTTGAAAACGGTTTAAAAAAAAACATCCCCATTCCAAAATGTCACATGACAATCTCATTGGCTCACGGAGTTATGATGTCACTACACTTTGATCTTTTGAAGTTTTTCCTTAAACAGGGGTGAGAAACAGCAGTTTTTTAGTTCGTGTCTTCGCAGCATTTGTGTTTGCAGCCTTCACACGTTCACCACAGAAACTTTTGGAAACCTTTGCAGAGTTGTCGTGTACAACCTTCAACATGTATCCAACAAGACACCAACTGTTGGGGGAAAGCTCTGCAAAAACCCAGGAGAAATAAAGACACAATGAGACAAAGTTACTTTTTATGCTTTAACGTGCACACGGGTAAGCTGTTAAGAACAACTCACACCCATGAACAGAGGCTTGGCATTTTTATAGGCACAAATCACAGAGACGGTGAGAACAGGATAAGAAAATAATAAACAGATAAAATAAACAACTCCATATGTGGCGCTAGTCTCGTCAGCAGAGAGCTGGGAGAAAGATAAAATAATCTAAAACAATATGTCCCAAAACAATATGTCTTCGCTGGGAAAGTCTAAAAGGATAATTCTAAACTAATCTAACCATAGACAAAGGGCATCTTTGTACATTTAAAAGAAGGTAAAGAAACATAGAATCATTTTCCACTAACATATTCCCTCCTGTTTTAACTTATTTTAAATGTATACAACAATTGTCTGTAAAGGTTATTTATTAAGTATCTTTAGCAATTTTTTAATTGTCAAAATGTCAGCATAGCATAAATGTAAATCATGTGGTCTAAAGAATGAAACAAATAAAATAATAAAAAGAACAAAGAAAAGTATAGTAAATAAAATAGCAACAGGAATAATCAAGAGAAAACAATAAAACTAAAACTACAAAAAATAAAAGGATAAAACCTTATATTGTACCTGCATAAACTACTAATGTGTTAATCAGTGCATGATCACTTGACAAGTCATTTTTAATCACCACGTCATTTATTAGCAGCTATTACAAGTTGTCCTCTAACAGAATTGCAACGGGATGCTGTTCTTTTTGAAACACGGCAACATAAGCAGTCATTGTAGGTGTGTGGTCAGTGACATATTTTTGCAGAACAGTCAAATTCTGCAAAACTTAATAAATGTCTCCTCCAGCTTCGTATCCATCAGGGATAAAAGTGCAACATGTCTCCCCGATCAGCTTACAAACTCCTCCTTGTGATGCTGTTAGCAGGTCTAGTGTCAGTCTGTTCTGCAGCACCATCATTCTGATGGCCTTCTGTTCTCCTGCTAAGGCCGTTCCCAGGGTCTTAGTTAAGTTGATGTGTCGTAGCAGAGCATATCGGTTGATTTCCACGTGATCCCGCACCTCGGCAACTCCAATGCCGGGGATCAAGCTCTGTAAGAATTTCACTCCTCCTCAGATGTGAAACTCTGGTTCCTTTACTGCTTGGTGCCGTCCGTGCACATCCTGTCTGGTACTGAGTCTTTGTTTGTAGTGGCATCCGGTAGATAGGTGAGTAGGCAGCTCCCCCACTGCCCGCGATCCATTGTTCATCACACATACTGGCAGTTGTGCTGCGTGCAGTTTGTTCAGTAGAATTACATCAGGCAGTGGGTCTGAGACTTGGGGCCAGGTCAGTAGCTAGGTCTGTCCGGAACAGTTCACATTTGTGGGTCATGATGACCTCCAGGTTGCTTTTGCTGGGATGCTGTAGTTGGCCTTGGACCAAAGAGTACCGTAGCCTGGATGTGTTGCCAGGCCCAACAGGCACCAACTGCGATCTTCAGGTATGCTGTACGGCCACAGGCCAAACGTCTGTGAGGATAGGGGCATATGGGTACATGCAAAGCAGTCAGTTTTATTATTCAGGTGAGCTGTAGTGTTCATAAACTGCCACCAGAAATTAGTGGCGTAGCCATGGGGAAACTTGGTGTACTTTCCTTTGTCATACAGTGTCTGCCTTTTCTTCATATAGCGTGACTTGTTGTCCCTCACGGAAGCAAAGATGAGGAGCCCGGTCAGGGTCAGGGCCGCTGCAGCTATTAGGAGCCACCACCTCATGACAACAGGACACACCCTCCTGTCGTGAGTAGACCCCCCGGCCAGGAAGGCTGACCCCTCCACCGGGCGAGATCACAACGATTGGGCGAGCCTGTGTCGGCTGAGTTTAGATGGCTTCACTTACTCGCCTGCAGTGACTCTGATGGATCCAGGATGGTCGTTCCGCAATTTTGCAAGCGGTGGGCGTGGTGAGGAGAACCTGATGTGGTCCCTCCCACCTGGGTGTGCTCCAGTTTTTCCTTTGGAGCACCTTGATCAGAACCCAGACACTGGGCTGTAATCTGCAAGACACTTGATAGACATCATTACATTCTTCGTTATTTACAATCATCTCTTTATTTTCCTACAACTTAGACATACATTTTGCTACTGAAATTGTATCTGCCTTTTTCACTGGGTAGATTTCCGGCCACTTTGAGAACACGTCTATGACCACTAGGGCGTATTTCGACCCTTGGCATTCATTTAGCTCAATAAAGTCCATATGAATTGTGTGAAAAGGATAAGGTGGTGTGGGAAAACGGCCTCTTTTTGGTCTCAGGTTCCCCTGAGCATTCTATTTTTGACACGCCATGCATGTTCTGACAAATTGTTTTGCTGAAGTTCCAAAATTTACAGTGTAGAAATGAGAGTTGACAATACAGGTCATTGCCCCCGTTGACAAATGCGTACAGCCATGAGTCACTAACGCCGCCATTTTGTGGAGGGATTTTGGCAACACTGGCTTGCCATAACACATCATTAAGTCGTTTGTCAGAACTGCACCGTGTTTTAGCCATTTTGCCTGCTCGGCTGTGCTTGCTGCTTTTTGTTCATTTTTCAACACATCCAGTGGAATCTGATGTGTGTCTACTGCCATCAATGTGATGTTTGTCGTTTGTGCCGCCTGTTTTGCTGCTCTGTCAGCAAAGTTATTGCCTGTAGTAATGAAAGAGCCATCAGTTTTGTGTGCTGCACATTTACACAATGCGAGTTGTTGTGGTAAATGTATTACAGTCAGTAGGCGTTGTAGCAGGCTGGCATGCTGAACCGGTGGATGTGGTTGATGTAATCATTCCTCTGTTTTGCCAAATATTCTGCAAAATGATGCACAGCAGAGAAAACATACTGGCTGTCTGTATAAATGTTTATTTGTTTATCTTTGTGTATTTCACATGCGCGAATCACAGCTATCAGCTCAGCGCTCTGTGCAGAATATGAAGAAGAAAGTGGTTTTGCTTCTATTATCCTACTATCTGTGGTTACTGCGTAACCTACACAATTTCGGCCTGTGCTGTAAGGTCAAATAAGTTCTTAAGTGGCTGCCTCAAAACTGTTTTGCATTATTTCTCTGTGGCCTACTCCTACAATCTCGTGTGAAGTGACCTTCCTCTCCACGGTTCTAGCAGGCGTTGTCTCTATGTTATCTGCTGTTTCTGCGTGACTGTCTGCAGCCTTGGTGTTTGTGACTTTGCTCGCCTCTCTGTTCCTGATAGCCACCTGCGGATTAGTGTTTTAGTCTATTGTCAACACGTCAGCCTTATTTTTAAGTTACAGAATGCTTCTTCTTTTTTTTGTCTTGGTTTGGGAGAATAGATGCAACACTACATTTTCACTTAAGGCAGTTTGAAATAATTTCTAGTTTTCAAACAAATCATGGATCTCACACATTTCAAACTTTCAAGTTAGGGTTGTTTCCCATTTATACATATATATATATATATTTAACTTTGCATTGCTCATAGCTCATAGCTCTAAACCTAGGCATTTTTCAATCATATGCCTAATCACCATGTGTCACTGTGATTCTCAAGTATTGTCACAAGTTCGTTTAAATTCGTTTCCAAAACCAACAAAATAATCAAACAAAAACATAAACGTGTCAGGACACAAAAGAAAAAAGAAAAATGCTGCCACCCGAACAAGGCAGAAGTCTGCATATGTTGGCTTTTAATAGCATGCAGCTTCTGCTCTAAAAGAAACAAATAAATAAAAATAAAAGAAAATGTGTAACATGCTCATCAGCTTAGCAGTGTCTACATATTTAATTCAGCTTCTCAATCCTGTAGTTTTAGCTGTTGTCTACAGGGTTTTGCTTATTGGTTGTTATTATAGGTGTGCTCTATATCTCAGCAATGTGTCATGCTAGAATGATAGCTGTGAAGCTGGTCAAGTGCCTCTATGCACTTCATTAGTTAGTTATTCTCTGTATTGTCTTCATCTCACATGTCATTACACTGAGTTTTAGCAAACCTTAAGCTTGATGCAGACTACTGCTTAACAATTATCCACCTCACATCATAACCGACTAAGGTGCCTCTTCATATTAACATTATGTCATTGTTAATATTATCCTCTTTGTCTTATATAACAGCAATAGCATATTATAATATTTTATTAGTGTGTACCACTATACTACTACTGAGCCAATTTGATAGTTAGGATCATCTTATTTAGCAAACAGATAATTTAGAATTCATCCAATCTGCGGTCACATTTGTTCTCTCTGTTGCATGGCAGACCAGGCAGTTCTATTATAATATATTATTTATATTTTATTTTGTATCCATCAAGGGCTTCAGATGACCTGCAGTATCATCCTTTTCCCAAGGTGGAGACAGTTACCTTTTCACACACTGTCCTTGGCTGAACAGTGACACAGCCTTAATATACTTTATTTATGTTATTAAAATATTTTCGTGTGAATTATTTGCTTTATATCCATTTTATACATTGTGGGCATGGTCATCATGCCAACTGTGTTTCATTGATAATATCACTTTACAGGTTGTTATCCTTGCTATTATTAATTTCAAATACTCTAAAGATAATTTCTACTGTAATTTTCCCTTTGTTTATCTTTATTTCGTACTTTTTATATTTATATCTACTCAGTGGGGTCTGTTTTCAACCCTTTGGCAAAAAGATTACGCCGCTTCTCCTTCCTGTCATGGCCGGCCAAATGACCTCTTAGCCATCCAAAGGGCATTACATGACAGTAAGAAGGAAAACTACCATCTCCAGAATAAAATTCAACAGATTGAAGATGAGAAACTTCAACTGGAGGAGAAGTGTAGACAGATGGAAGTGAAATATAAAAACCTGGAAGAAAGACAACAACGCCAGCCCGACATAAATATTATTAATGACGGTTGGGGAATCAAGTTTGGACAAGCCCGAGACCAGATTGTCTTCCTAATTAAGGAAGACAAGCAAAAGAGCGCGGAACTAAAGGAGATGTCCAACCAGCTTAAAGACAGCAAAGCTACGGTTGAGAAGACAGAATGGGATCTCCAATATATGGACCAAAAGAATCGGCTGCTCCAAACAAACTTCGATGAAGCTGTGAAAAAAAATAAAGAAATCCTCCAACAGAAGGAAGAACAGGAGAAAAAGCAAAGAGACATGGAGCACAAACTCAAAGTCACGGAGGAAAAATACACAATGCTGAAAGAAAAGGTGGATGATACTCTGTGCCAAAATAAAGACCTTCTTCAAGAGAAAAAGCAACTAGAAGGGGAAAAAGAAAAACTGGACAAACAATGCTCACACATGCAGAAAAGGATGGATCAAATGGCGAGAAACAACTCCGAGCTCACTAAGGGGATATTGTTGGAATACAACAACTTGAAGCGCAAACACACTGAAATGCAGGCGCAAAAGCAAGAACAAGACAACATACATGGCGACCTGCAGCGTACGCTCCAAGATATCCACAGAAGAAATGAGGAGCTACAAGACATGTACAAAGAAGTACAACAGAGAAACACAGACATGCACAAGGACAAGATAATGCAGGAGGAAACATCCAAAGAGCTCAAGGAAAAGCTTGAAGAAAAACAAGCAACATTGGAAGAGGTGGAGAAAACATGCAAGAAGCTTGAGAAACAAAACGTAGAAACCATCGATGAGTTGAGAACCCTCATCCTGGAAAAAAAAGCTCTTGTAGAAAACTGCATGAAAAAGAAGAACAAACGCTTCCGCTGGCCCTGGAGGAGGAACTCTACTGCTTCCTCACCTGGTGTAGCCTCGTCTTGCTCCACCTCTGTTCACCTCCCCAACCAGTCCCGGCAGTTGACTGTCCCCTCCTGAGCCTGGTTCTGCCGGAGGTTTCTGC
This sequence comes from Aulonocara sp. 'chitande type north' Nkhata Bay, assembly GCF_057382095.1. Taxonomy (NCBI): domain Eukaryota; kingdom Metazoa; phylum Chordata; class Actinopteri; order Cichliformes; family Cichlidae; genus Aulonocara; species Aulonocara sp. 'chitande type north' Nkhata Bay. Next base: position 57,500,717 of record NC_141346.1, on the reverse strand, counting down.
CCGTTTAAAGGCAGTTTTTCCTCCCAACTGTCGCCTAGTGCGTGCTCAGAGGGGATTGTTGGGGATTTCTCTCCTCTACCTTGTTTCATTATTTACTTAACTTTTTGTTCTTACTTCATTTTACCTTGTTTCATTATTTACTTGTTAACTCTTTCTTTTTCAACTTATTTATAAAACAATAAACAATTGAATTTATCCTTTGAGTATTTTTCATCTATACCTTTTTCAAACATTCATATCTGTCGTTTATCTTCTTCTTGAAACCTCATAAATGGTGAAGGAAAAATCCAACAGTTCATCTATATATAAAGAAGCACTTAAACTAAAACTGACATAGCTACGTTAATCCTACCGTAAAACAATAAGACGAGGTACGACCTCTCTCATGCTCCTAGGATGTGGGGGTGAACGCCAGAACACCCTGGAATGTTACAGACCTCCTAGGATGAGACATTCTTTCAATATGCCACCAACTATATACTTCTACACACAAATGATTACATGCAGTATTCTACCATATGCAAACTTATATCATTAAAAGACTATACTGACTACTAAGTAAAATTTTCCATTGACATACTTCATCATGAGAAGTATGGCTGCTGTGCCAACCTTGTTGTTGGTCAAAACTCCCTCACTTTCTATCTGCTGGATGAGTGTCCTTATACCAAGGTTCCATTTGAGCTTCTGGCTGGAGAAATAGTTAATAATCCTTCTGCCTTTGGTTATGAGGGCCTGACCTAAGCGCTCACTGATATCGATGCCTGTGAGTTTGTAAAAGTGGTTCGAAAGACCTTTCCGAGTAAACAAGAATGGCCACTGCTCCTGAATTTCAGCTACTGAAGGTGAGGGACAACTGTTGATAAGCTGCCGCTGAGAAATATATGTGAGGCACATGAAGTCATCCACATCAGGTCTCTCCACAGCTCTAGGTCCTTGTGAATTGAAAATTGTTAACAAGATGTGTTTCTTTTCCTCTAAAGAAGTTGGCGTTTCCCCCTCAGGAAGTTCAACTGGCTGCCAATTTATACAACCATAGCTATCAACAAGGCATCTAACTTTTTTAGGTGGGGTTGCACTACTGTTGGGACTGCAGTCTTCCTCATTCCTGGTTCTCTTTGTTTGACGAAGACGATTTGATGCTTCTTAGTAGTGAATAATGTCCACAACCCAGTCTTTCTGACCATACTTCTCCTGTCCTCTGGATGAGCTCTGTCTCCTCTTGTGATTGCATGCGACAGTCGGAGTGGAAATCTTTCCCAAGGAATCTGGAAGTGTGAGACCCAAGAGCTGGAGTAATGGTTGTACATAGTGGTGGACGTGGAGGAGGAGGGGTGAGGTGGATGGCTTGATGTTTCAGCTGATGCAGCAGGGCAAGGCTCCAGAGTAATGGTGTCATTCAGGTTCTCTGGTCTGTTGCCATCTAAAAAAAAATAAATAAATAAAGATCATTGGAAAAGCTACCTTAAAAAGCTACTATGTCAACAAATATGTCCTCACTAAAAGATGAACCCTTCAATTAGGATTGAGTAGTAACGGCAAGGCAGTTTTGGGGACCTTGTCTGAAGATGAAAAGAAGCAATCCCAGGACTGCAAAAGAACTACAAACTCAAGGTCTTGCATTGAAAAGACCTTGAGTCAATATGTTTTACAGCATGTCACAATTTCAAACCCTTAGTTGTACCACTACCAATGAAAGGTTAATGGTGTTAGATTTAGTGTCTACTTTTGTTTATGTTTTCCGTGTTAATTATCTACCGGACAATGTGAGCCCCAAAACGCTCTTCAATATTATACTGTCAAAGTACATGTGTAGTATGGTGAAGAGAACAAAAAAGCTAATCAAGCTAATCAGTGACATATGAGTCTATGAGTGACCTTCAAATCATAGACTCAAGTCTATGATTTATACAGAACCTACACAAACCTCCTTTAAATGCAAGAAGTAGTTTACGTATTTGAATTGGTGTGAGAAAGGGTTTGAGATATTCTGCCTCCACAAACAAAAGATCACTTTTTTGTTGTACACCAATAACGTCCGTCAGATGTTCTACAATGCAGATTATTTTCTCTCTGTCTAGTGCCGGCAGGAGCCTTGTGAGTTCCTCTTCAATTTCCATCCCTGAAAAAGAATTAAGAGGAAACTGAATGGTGTAGGGAGACAACAAAAAGACCTGCCATGTTATAAAGTGGTAGTGGGTAATAATCCATCAGACTGTCAGCATTTACACACACACTTCTTTCTGGAGGGCAACGCAAGCAGTGAAGTCCAAGGTCAATGAGAAGTACGGATTGATGCAACTCGAGCACAAAGTACAATCCAGAATCATTAACAAGTATAACAGCTATCTTCCCAAAAACCAAGCCATCATCACTGTCATCTACAATGGAAACATAGCCTTTCACATACTTGGTACCTTTGTGGACAACTGCTGACACATCCAAAGTGGTCTGATTAGTGCAGCCGGCTTTTGCCACAGCTTCTTGAATGACAGCGTTGTAAAGATGATGATTGTAATCACTTGCTTCTCCAATGATTTGAACTGTAGGTGGAAACAATTGGCCCACTGAGAGGTAGGACTGCAGTAACTGATGCCGTTCTGTCAGAGTCTTGCATAAGTTGACGAAGTTGTGCACTGTTCTTGTACATGCTTTGAAATACGAGTGCTTGCTCTCAAACCTAAGGGTCCACAAACGAATGTGTGGTCCAAAGTGAAGGATAAGCTCTGCATAATGTAAGAAATAGTGAGTTCATAGTGACTAATAGTGACTTCAGTGCACGGTTGCAGGCATCAGCTGACACAGAATCGCTGGCACAGCCTGGTTGGTTATTTAATGGTTTCAGCTTAGTTTATCTAAAACTTCAGTGCACGGTTGCAGGGATCAGCTGACACAGATCCCTGGCACAGGCTGGTTAGTTATTTAATGGTTTCAGCTTAGTTTATTTGATCTAAAACTTCAGTGCACGGTTGCAGGGATCAGCTGACACAGATCCCTGGCACAGGCTGGTTAGTTATTTAATGGTTTCAGCTTAGTTTATTTGATCTAAAACTTCAGTGCACGATTGCAAGGATCAGCTGAAACAGATCGCTGGTACAGGCTGGTTAGTTATTTAATGGTTTCAGCCAAGTTTATCTAAAACTTCAGTGCACGGTTGCAGGGATCAGCTGAAACAGATCGCTGGTACAGGCTGGTTAGTTATTTAATGGTTTCAGCCAAGTTTATCTAAAACTTCAGTGCACGGTTGCAGGGATCAGCTGACACAGATCCCTTGCACAGGCTGGTTAATTATTTAATGGTTTCAACTTAGTTTATTTTATCTAAAACTTCAGTGCACGGTCGCAGGGATCCGCTGACACAGATCGCTGGCACAGGCTGGTTAGTTATTTAATGGTTTCAGCTTAGTTTATTTGATCTAAAACTTCAGTGCACGGTTGCAGGGATCAGCTGACACAGATCGCTGTCACAGGCTGGTTAGTTATTTAAATGGTTTCAGGTTAGTTTATTTGATCTAAGACTTCAGTGCATGGTCGCAAAGATCAGCTGACACAGATCCCTGGCACAGGCTGGTTAGTTATTTAATGGTTTCAGCTTAGTTTATTTGATCTAAAACTTCAGTGCACGGTTGCAGGGATCAGCTGACACAGATCGCTCGCACAGGCTGGTTAGTTATTTAAATGGTTTCAGGTTAGTTTATTTGATCTAAGACTTCAGTGCATGGTCGCAAAGATCAGCTGACACAGATCCCTGGCACACGCTGGTTAGTTATTCAATTGTTTCAGCTTACTTTATTTTCTGTAAAACTTCAGTGCACAGTTGCAGGGATCAGCTGACACAGATCGCTCGCACAGGCTGGTTGGTTATTTAATGGTTTCAGGTTAGTTTATTTGATCTAAGACTTCAGTGCACGGTTGCAGGGATCAGCTGACACAGATCGCTCGCACAGGCTGGTTGGTTATTTAATGGTTTCAGGTTAGTTTATTTGATCTAAGACTTCAGTGCACGTTCGCAAAGATCGGCTGAAACAGATCGCTGGCACAGATACCTTGCACAGGCTGGTTAGTTATTTAATGGTTTCAGCTTAGTTTATTTTATCTAAAACTTCAGTGCACGGTCGCATGGATCCGCTGACACAGATCGCTGGTTAGTTATTTAATGGTTTCAGCTTAGTTTATTTTATCTAAAACTTCAGTGCACGGTCGCATGGATCCGCTGACACAGATCGCTGGTTAGTTATTTAATGGTTTCAGCTTAGTTTATTTTATCTAAAACTTCAGTGCACGGTTGCAGGGATCAGCTGACACAGATCGCTGGCACAGGCTGGTTAGTTATTTAATGGTTTCAGCTTAGTTTATTTGATCTAAAACTTCAGTCCACGTTCGCAGGGATCCGCTGACACAGATCGCTGGCACAGGCTGGTTAGTTATTTAATGGTTTCAGCTTAGTTTATTTGATCTAAAACTTCAGTGCACGGTTGCAGGGATCAGCTGACACAGATCGCTGTCACAGGCTGGTTAGTTATTTAAATGGTTTCAGGTTAGTTTATTTGATCTAAGACTTCAGTGCACGGTTGCAGGGATCAGCTGACACAGATCGCTCGCACAGGCTGGTTAGTTATTTAATGGTTTCAGGTTAGTTTATTTGATCTAATACTTTAGGGCATGGTCGCAAAGATCAGCTGACACAGATCCCTGGCACAGGCTGGTTAGTTATTTAATGGTTTCAGCTTACTTTATTTTCTGTAAAACTTCAGTGCACGGTCGCAGGGATCAGCTGACACAGATCGCTGGTTAGTTATTTAATGGTTTCAGCTTAGTTTATTTGATCTAAAACTTCAGTCCACGTTCGCAGGGATCAGCTGACACAGATTTCTGGCACAGCCTGGTTGGTTATTTAATGGTTTCAGCTTAGTTTATTTGATCTAAAACTTCAGTGCACGGTTGCAGGGATCAGCTGACACAGATCGCTCGCACAGGCTGGTTAGTTATTTAATGGTTTCAGGTTAGTTTATTTGATCTAATACTTTAGGGCATGGTCGCAAAGATCAGCTGACACAGATCGCTGGGACAGGCTGGTTAGTTATTTAATGGTTTCAGCTTAGTTTATCTAAAACTTCAGTGCACGATTGCAGGGATCAGCTGACACAGATCGCTGGCACAGGCTGGTTAGTTATTTAATGGTTTCAGCTTAGTTTATTTGATCTAAAACTTCAGTGCACGGTTGCAGGGATCAGCTGACACAGATCCCTGGCACAGGCTGGTTAGTTATTTAATGGTTTCAGCTTAGTTTATTTGATCTAAAACTTCAGTGCACGATTGCAGGGATCAGCTGAAACAGATCGCTAGTACAGGCTGGTTAGTTATTTAATGGTTTCAGCTTAGTTTATCTAAAACTTCAGTGCACGATTGCAGGGATCAGCTGAAACAGATCGCTGGCACAGATCCCTTGCACAGGCTGGTTAGTTATTTAATGGTTTCAACTTAGTTTATTTTATCTAAAACTTCAGTGCACGGTCGCAGGGATCAGCTGACACAGATCGCTGGTTAGTTATTTAATGGTTTCAGCTTAGTTTATTTTATCTAAAACTTCAGTGCACGGTCGCAGGGATCCGCTGACACAGATCGCTGGCACAGGCTGGTTAGTTATTTAATGGTTTCAGCTTAGTTTATTTGATCTAAAACTTCAGTGCACGGTTGCAGGGATCAGCTGACACAGATCGCTGTCACAGGCTGGTTAGTTATTTAAATGGTTTCAGGTTAGTTTATTTGATCTAAGACTTCAGTGCATGGTCGCAAAGATCAGCTGACACAGATCGCTGGCACAGGCTGGTTAGTTATTTAATGGTTTCAGCTTAGTTTATTTGATCTAAAACTTCAGTGCACGGTTGCAGGGATCAGCTGACACAGATCGCTCGCACAGGCTGGTCAGTTATTTAATGGTTTCAGGTTAGTTTATTTGATCTAAGACTTCAGTGCATGGTCGCAAAGATCAGCTGACACAGATCCCTGGCACACGCTGGTTAGTTATTCAATTGTTTCAGCTTACTTTATTTTCTGTAAAACTTCAGTGCACAGTTGCAGGGATCAGCTGACACAGATCGCTCGCACAGGCTGGTTGGTTATTTAATGGTTTCAGGTTAGTTTATTTGATCTAAGACTTCAGTGCACGGTTGCAGGGATCAGCTGACACAGATCGCTCGCACAGGCTGGTTGGTTATTTAATGGTTTCAGGTTAGTTTATTTGATCTAAGACTTCAGTGCACGTTCGCAAAGATCGGCTGAAACAGATCGCTGGCACAGATACCTTGCACAGGCTGGTTAGTTATTTAATGGTTTCAGCTTAGTTTATTTTATCTAAAACTTCAGTGCACGGTCGCATGGATCCACTGACACAGATCGCTGGTTAGTTATTTAATGGTTTCAGCTTAGTTTATTTTATCTAAAACTTCAGTGCACGGTCGCATGGATCCGCTGACACAGATCGCTGGTTAGTTATTTAATGGTTTCAGCTTAGTTTATTTTATCTAAAACTTCAGTGCACGGTTGCAGGGATCAGCTGACACAGATCGCTGGCACAGGCTGGTTAGTTATTTAATGGTTTCAGCTTAGTTTATTTTATCTAAAACTTCAGTCCACGTTCGCAGGGATCCGCTGACACAGATCGCTGGCACAGGCTGGTTAGTTATTTAATGGTTTCAGCTTAGTTTATTTGATCTAAAACTTCAGTGCACGGTTGCAGGGATCAGCTGACACAGATCGCTGTCACAGGCTGGTTAGTTATTTAAATGGTTTCAGGTTAGTTTATTTGATCTAAGACTTCAGTGCATGGTCGCAAAGATCAGCTGACACAGATCCCTGGCACAGGCTGGTTAGTTATTTAATGGTTTCAGCTTACTTTATTTTCTGTAAAACTTCAGTGCACGGTCGCAGGGATCAGCTGACACAGATCGCTGGTTAGTTATTTAATGGTTTCAGCTTAGTTTATTTGATCTAAAACTTCAGTCCACGTTCGCAGGGATCAGCTGACACAGATCTCTGGCACAGCCTGGTTGGTTATTTAATGGTTTCAGCTTAGTTTATTTGATCTAAAACTTCAGTGCACGGTTGCAGGGAT